>NW_009259496.1:1631776-1633625 GCF_000687185.1 Egretta garzetta | reverse complement strand
AGCAGTCGAGGGGCGGCCCCCCCAGTGCCCAGCACAGGGGCACGGTCCCTGCCCTGCTCCTGCTGGCCACACCACTCCTGATACAAACCAGGATGCTGGTGGCATCTTCCAAGCTATTTTACGTTAACTACTCCACTTTCTCAAAAATCTTGTTCTAGTCTGTAATTAAAGCCACTCAGGCAAAAAAAGCAGTTTTACAGAACACAGCCAACACGTACATTTACACGTACGCCGGCTAGATACATGTAAATAGGCAACGAGTTCACAAGTTGGTGAACCTCGGGGTCTGCTGATCCAACTGATTTCTGCAGAGAGCCACAGTACCAGTGCAAAAATAAATAACGATGTGACTCCATTACAAAATAATTATTCTATGCTAAATTAAAAAAAAAAAAAATCAAATTGACAATTTGATTCTAAAATGGTAAAGGTTTGAAATTTCACATCTTAAAACAATGTTGTTTCTGGACTTCCTTTAAAGTTATCCATAATTAGACTGTTATAGGAGAAATGCTCAGGGATTAAGAGGTTAGCAGTAGATAGCTGTAAGTTAAAGTAATTAAAAGATTCCAAGATAACTGGCCTGCTAAGTGGACTAAACAACACTGGCAAATAGCTCTTGTCCACAACTTAAAAGATCAAATTTCCCTTTATGTTGCACTGACACTGCAAGTAATAAAAATGACCGTACATTAGAAACATGAGTATTCGGGGGCAGGTGGGTACATCATAAATACATTTTGTTTCTAATTATAAGAATTTACTCAAGCAACACACCCTGCTGGGTGTTGGGTGCACCAGACTTGTATTCTCCATTTAGAGGGGGAGCCAAAATGCCGTGGAATTAACGCTCCGTGCTAGGGGTTGAATCCCAGTTTGAATGTTCAGCAGCCTTGCTGAAGCAGGTCACAGCCTGGAAACTTCCATCCTAGGTCTACAAGTTACCTGAACATAGCATTCGTAGTTGTATAGAAGTTAACTCCTTTGTATCTGTCCAATAGGAAATACATATATTATTTTCTCTTGTGGGTAGTAACTCCAGAACAAAAAAAAAAAATGAAATTAATTCCTTTAAAATTACACAACCATCTCTGGACAGAGTTCTTAGTTGTTACAACTTCTGCTAACTCCTTATGGAAAAGTCAGATCTCAAAGCCGTGCACTTTCATAAACGAGCGCTACGAGCTCAATGGAAAAAACAGAATGATTAAACAAAAAAAAAAAAAAAGAGATTTTTTAAGTGTTTGGCAAATCCACAGATCACTACTGTAAACAAGTATAAGCTACAAGAAAGTGCCTTGGAAAATTAATTTGTATTATCCATTTAAAAAGAGAAGTTTCAGGAACTTGTTATGTAATTTTACTAAACTCAATTTTGAAGAACAGAAAAAGGCCAATGACTTTGATTGCTTTACCCCAGTTTCACATCAAGTATTACGTGCCAGAAAAATATACCTGCAATCGCTCCTAGGGGCTGGGTCTTTGCCGTAAAGGATGAAAACCACTGGTCTTTCCTCCCTGGTGATCTGTGTAGCGTTTAATGTGAGCGTGTTCGTGTCTATATATGCACAATCACCCTAGTGCTGTGCTGAGATATGGTGCACGTCAGCTACCGCGCGCGCGGGAAGAAAGCAGGACTGCTTGTGGGTGATACCCAACTGCCCACCGCACGACTGCGGAGTGATGGCCAGGTGGATCTCAGAGTGTGTCTCCAGGAGATCTGACTCACCTGATTTCTTTTTATGCTTCATCTCCGTTATCCATTTCTACATCTATATCTTTTGTTGTATCAGCCGCTCGTGACAAAATGTCTGCCATTAGTGCTTCCTCCCGTTTTTTACGCCCTTGT
>NW_009259496.1:1621468-1631759 GCF_000687185.1 Egretta garzetta | reverse complement strand
AAGGGAGAGAAGGGAAGAAGGGGCAGAAACGTCAATCCTTCAAGTAGCAGGCTGGGAACATAATACTTCCATAAACAATGACTCAGGACTCATTTCTCAACTCTTAATTTTAACTTAGAAGAGAATACGATAGAATAGTTCCAGCTGGAAGGGACCTACAGCGATCATCTCCTCCAACTGCCTGACCCCTCCAGGCCTACCAAAAGTTACAGCATATTATTAAGGGAATTGTCCACATGCCTCTTAAACGGTGACAGGTTTGGGGCATCGAAAGCCTCTCCAAACCCTTCCCGAGAAGTTCTATTACCTCTGCACATACACAGGCACACAGGTAGGGCTTGGCACTAAAACCAAGAGCGCTCTGAGCCAGAAACCTCTCTGGTTTAGTGTGCATGGTCTACTTCCCCTCATCCTCAGACAGAAGGACTGAACGCGACGTATGATCTTCCGCTCTCAGGTTAGATACTTGAAAAGACCAAGCAAAGTTAACGGAGCAATATCCCACTGGAGTATCTTTGTCAGATTGGCTTTTTCCTTTTTTTTTGGGGGGGGGGGGGGGGGGGGTGTTGGAGACCTTTTAGGGTAGATCACTGAAGATCATAGCAGGAGATTCCCATCATGAGCATCATAAGGGAGACCTGAGGCAATCTCCCTCTTTCCCAGTGTAAGGGTGTGTACACCAGGAGCAACTTTACAGGAATGTGGGGCACTGAGTAGGTTTCTAAGTGCTCAGAGAACCAACTCCAAGTCCCACACGATGCGTGTGCAGGGGAAGAACCTCAAGGAGCTTCCCTGTTTCCATGTATTTAATTTAATTGCTCCTATCTACCTATTCAGTCTCACTACTAGTCAGTGATGCATTTACGGCGGCAGCAACTTCTGCTGAAACAAAGGGTTGCTTCCCTGAGGGAAGTTAATTCAAAAATATTACCTCGATATCAATGTAAATTGAAGATATGTTGATTCAATGTTTAGTTTGGAAGGTATTATTTAGCTTTCAAATGTTACCAGAAAACAAGGAGTCCTCTTTTGAAGCTTTCCCAAGAGAATACAGATTTTGCATCAGACCCAGGAGTTTTTTTACATGAAAATTCACTTGTTCTATCAAGCCCTGTTTTCCAAAAAAGAAAACATTTAAATAAAATATATGCTTAAAAATGGCCCAGAACTCATCAGAAGCAGGCAGAGGAAAACACTTGTTAGTGCTGCAAACTCCCTGTGGCTATTTAGGATGGCAGGACAGACACAAAGCACATCAAGTCCTAGAAGAGCAGGAGCGATACCCAACAGAAGCCAGAAGCCTCTGAGGAGCACCAGCCTCAAAGGCTATTCAGTTCTACGGCTGCAACCACTACAGGCAAAAAAGAAAGGAGAGAAAAAAAAAAAGAACAACTAGCAGTTCAGCACAGAACTTGTTTTCTATCTTCCAGCTGTTTTCTATCCTTGTTTTCTATCTTTAATACACAGCTTACTGTCCCAGAGCTGTTAACTTTCAATGCCTCACAAGTGATCTTTCAAACCCCAGGGCAGAGAACCGAACAAAACCAAAGATGCCTTATCTTTTGCAGAACCTGTGCGACAAAGGAGAAATAAAAGTCAGAGTAGCAAATTCAGTATTTGTTAATTGAGTGAAAAGGATTCCAAGAGCACACATAAGCTGAAATACAGCTATTTTTTTTTTTAAATCAGTAATAAAAAGCTGTCATCATCTCATTGCTGGAATACATTGTGAACTGGCCAAAGGTTATGGAAAATAAATAGTTGAAGTGTATTTGATTTTGCCCCTTTTTTGCTTTAGAATTCTGACTGTAAGACAGTAGGATCTCTCCACAATCCACAGCCTACAAACTCCATCACAACAGGCTTCAGCCTACAGCCAACAGCCATTTACACCAGCAGACCCCTTCCCTCGATTCCTGGTGGCTCCTTACCTAGGGCTCATTTAGGCTATGATGATAAATATGGACACTTAATGACAGCATTTTTTAAAAAATGCCTGAATGACCAAATCTGAGAGAAGAAAGCTGCTGGAGCATCATTATAAAGCTCCCCTTCAGAGCGTGAAGGGAATTCCAGTGAACTCAAACACAGTAAGGAGACTTCCTTACTCTTACAAAGAACGGATCACGAACGGAATGTGAATGTTCCTTGCACATGGTTCCGATCGCTGGGCATTTTAAGCGTCTCTCATGGAAAAGCTGTTCTGGGCTGTGAATATTTCAGAACATCAATGTGTATCAGGGAATGCACTTGCCAGAAAGCACACAAGAAGTTGATCTGGAACATCCTTTCTTTCCTGGTGCTTACCAAGGTCCTTCCCTGCTTTGCTCCTCACGGAGTCTGTTGTCCAGACATGGAATCTAACATAAAGGCCAGCAAGTGTCTTATGTATCAACTTTGAGGAGACGGGCACAAAACAATCACAAGCTTTACCACCTCATTAGGCTCCCTTATTCGAGATCTTCTCTTAAATGTACTTAACTATGTTGATGAAGTTTTGAAAAACAGATGCCCAAGCACAAGCTCAGCGTGTCCTCGATTTCAGAATCATTACCCTGATTTGTAATGAGCCCCTTCCTACCCTCCCGGACATAGGACTGTAGTATTTAACTCTCACAATGCACAGAGGTGACCGCCAGTTTTCTGTATCTTGGACTAGCTTCTGTTATTAAGGGCCCAGGTTCCCTACCTACAGCGTATGTGGCCTTCTCCAGAGGTTACTCCCAGGTCTTGCTTCCCAAACTCACGAGAAGACAGAGCTTTCCCCAGTTATCTCATTTCCAGATTTTCAGCCAGCTAGTTGATCTCCCAGGGAGCAACAACTAAAAAATAATTCACAGCGCTCGCAGTCCTGAAGAGCCTGGTCTTCTTAAGTATTAAAAACATAGCTCTTTTTATATAAGCAATATGACTTTTAAAGCACATGAACTACCAAGAGCAAAAGTTTAAGAACCAACAGCAAGAAAACACTACTAGTAAAAGTTGCTCATCTTTAACACGAAGTAAAACTCTAGGACTTAAGAGTATCTCCGTTCAACTTGGTTAATTTGACTTCTTACGCTAATTCACAGCAATATTCAGTAAAACTACTTCAGCCCATTCAGTCCACGGGGTTAGCAGTGCTGCCAGGGAAGGCAGGCGTGCTGCTCACAAGTGCCTGCTCTTTGCTACCGGCCCTCAGCCCTTCAGCTCCACAGCTCCCCGGCACCATCCTGGCGATGGAGCTCCCACGCAGCAGCAGCCCGTGCCGATCCTTCTCACCTCCCCAGCAAAATCACTCGCTACTGAGCAGCTCCCTGGCTACGTGCTCTTTTCGGCCTTCCTCCCAGCAAGACACAATCCTCATCCTTCAGTTTAAGTACTATTGCCTTCAAAAATAAGCTAAAATTAAAGACATGTTCCCCCTAACGCAGAAACCCACAAGCCTCTAGTTCCAATTCAGACCTTATTTTCAGCGGAGAACTGCTTCATACAACAAGGATTGTGCGTGGCTCTGCATTCAGATGATGTCCTTAGTGCTTAGAACGATTTTATTTGTCCTCACCACTTGCACTCTTCTCAGCCCACACAACTAACTGATGTGCACGCTTTAAAGACGAGCGTAATTCCACACTACCATCTGCAATCAAACTACGATACCGTGCCAACCTCCCCCCTGATTTCTCCATCTATTTTTCTATATTGTTAAATCTATCAAGGCTCTATTTGACTTAGTTCCGTATGTGCTGGCACTGCAATATCTCCTCTGTCATCAATTGTGTATAGCTCTAGTAATAGCATTTAGCTGCAGCAGACCCAGAGGCATCTTTACATTTAAAATTGGTGTTAGATTGGATGGGAAAAGTCCCCAGAACCAACCTGTCCTTGTCTGAACACCGGTTCCACCTCCCTGTGTGTCAGGAAGGAGGCAATACCCCTGCTCTTCCAGCACAAATACAGTATTTTTTTGAGACACTCCAATTGAGAACCATCACCATAAGTGCTTACAGTAACATTTACCCTGTTTTTATGAAAAACATACTCTAGAGCTTCTCAGCAGCAGGGATTCCAGAAGTCTTCTGCTAACCAGATCTGAGATGCACTGCTGAAAGGAGAATTAATTACTAGTATGCTGTATTACATTAAACTCAGGTTTAGAGGCATCTGCTAATTCCCCCCCCACACACACACATACACCTCTCTAACACATCACTTCCAACAGATCTTTCCCATCTCCTCCTCCCCTCCCAGCAGAAGCTAACCACTCTTGAGACACCATACTCTAAAGGGTAATTACTGAAATTCTCAGATGCCTAGTTACTGTGCTTTCCTGACATACTCCGTATTAAACTTGCCTTCAGATCTGGGGTCAGAAAGTTTATCTCCCAGCCAAGATTGATAAGGATTATTTAGGGGTTTGCCTTCCTGCAACACACATCACTTTACCTTACAATTTTCTTATTCCTCAGACTGTGGAAATATTCTCGGTCTCTCACTTTCTCCCTCCGGCACATTATAGTTCTTGTGGCTTTGGCCTGTCGTACTTGAAGTGAGATTTGTATAGGGTATTGAAGAATACTGTGAGGGACTAAGCTACTACCTTGGACCAAGGTTCATATAGTTTAAGATTAAGGCATTCTTAAACCCATGCCAAACAAACTTAGAGAGCATTAAACTTGAATTACTCCCCATTCCTGTCTCATTGTAAATACAGCTTGGGTTTTGGACAGATTAACAAGTACTTCTTCTTACCCACTACTGTGCAGAACACGACACAGCCAGACTTACTACATTAATTGTTATGCTTTGGTAAATTTAACAGGTTATGGCTACCCATAAGAAAAAGCAGAAGTCCCATGACCCTGCTATTTGAAAAGGGCAATTGTCAAGATACCCGAGAAAGCTCAGGAAAAAAACCCTACTGGGTGATGGTAAGTGCTCCGCAAAGGACTGAGACTGAGCAAGAGAAAGGGCTGTTGAAAACTAAAAGGTGGGATTTTCAGAAACAACTTACATGCTTTAGGAGAAGAAATCCCCTCAAAACTATAAGCTTTAGAAAATCCCACTGAAGAGAGAGACAATTCAAAAGAATGACAGACTGGACTATGAAGCAGAACAGAGCTGCGAGGCAAAAATGAATTTGATAATATACTGAAAAAGTTCATCCACCTAAGCACAACTGGAAGAAACAATCCACCTATTTGCTATTTTCAGAAGATGCCATTCTCCAGGTCATCCCAAACGAGAGAAACTGGTTAAAGCATTTATCCAGCAGAGACACAAAGGCTGTCAGTCTTGGCCTTTCATGGAAATGGAGGCAACTCAACAGTGCGGCTGCAAAGAACGCAGCTAGATGCTGGTCAGGGAAGAAGCTACGAACAGAAGCTGCAAAGCAGCAGTGTCAAGATAAATGATCTCACAGATTCAGAATGGGAGAAGACCCAGTTAATGGGGAATTCTAAAAGCCTGCCTCAGGAGGCTAAGATTTGGAGGTAAAGACCACCAGGAACCACACCATACTCCTTTTGCACACTTACCTTTCACAGGACTCGCATTAAGAAGCCCAGAACTATTCAGAAAGTGTATCCCACAACTAAGAAAAAAATAGGTGTTTGTCCCTAGTGATAAGGAAGCACGGTTGTTTCTTAGCCATGTGTTTATAGGAGGTTTTCCCAGTGAAGGTGCTGAAGCAAAAGACGAAATTTTGCATTTTACTCTGATTAGGAAAGAGATTTACCACCATTACATGACCAGGAATACTTCAGGTTGAACACTGAGTCAAGCTGACAGCTATTTTATTAGATGCACACAACTGCTCTAATTTCCCTGAAGAATTTATAGTGCAGAAGAATATCTGCTGGCACCTGACCAGATATCCTTAATGGCAAACTCTTCCTTAGCATTACCTAAGTTCAGAAAGCAATGGTACTGCTTTCCTCAGTGATAACAGGCGCCGTATTCTGATCCTACTTCTTCATGCCCTGTGTTTTCTGGATGGCCTTAAAATGAAGCCAGCTTCACACAAACAGTATGAAAAGGTAACTTCTAAGAATATTTAATCCTTTTGTAGTGAGCTGCCTGTGAAGTCATGAACCAGAAGAGACACTGAACTAGCAGCATATTCATAGAAGTAGAGCTGCTCCCATTCAGAATCCGCGTCCTCCCTGAGTTGCCAGTACTGTCTGACACCAGAATCAGAATCTGCTTTGTAAAAACAACCGAATGACTGATAAGACAAAAAAAAAGAAATTTTGCTTCCAATAAATAATAAACATTGTCAAACACGCTAAGAAAGCTTCTCATCGTGCCCTGTAACTTTCTGTAACAAAACAAGAAGAGTTTACCTTGCAAAGGCATTTCAAGTCAATGTTTAAGAAAATAAAGCAAGTCCCTGAGCAAAGGACTGGGAATCGGATAATTCTATACCTCAACATCAGCTCTGCTGAAGCTTCAGCTAGCCGTTGTGTCCTGTGTCTTGCCACACTCTGGCCATTAGTCAATGCAACAAGAAACCTCTCTCTTCACTCAGTCCTAACCTTGAAATTCAGTGCTGAAGCTTCCGCTTTTAGTACCCAAAAAAAGGACGAGTCTTTCTTTGAAACCAAAATCAACCGTGCAGCTATTAAAACCCAAAATCTTTGCCCATATGTGAATAGATCTATCTGTGCTCTTCATATCATATCCCAGTCTCCCACTTTAAGAGAGCATATTAGCTGCAAAGCTATACGCTATAGGGGAATACTCTTATTTTCCTTTGTTGAAATTACTTATTTTTTAACTGAGATCAACACATTAACTTGAGCAAACCAGAAATGGGAAGGAAGAAAGCCAATATTGCTCATGACTATAGCTTAATGTTTAGGGCACTCTCTTGGGAAAGAAAATGTGGATTATGATTCATACCTTAGTGAATATTTTATATTACTATTTTGACCACAAAGAAAAAAAACAAGGTTTCATTTTTTCCAGTTATGGAACTAACCAATAGGTACAAGAGAAATGTTCACGCTTCTCTTCCCTTATCTCCAGCACTGCACTAAGCCAGGAAGCAATCTACTTTAATTGAACTTGCTTTTCGTTTCCCTGAAGACTTTATGAAACTTACCTAATGTCATCGTCTGTGACTATGAAAGCTTTGCAGAGGGGTTGAGATGTATTAAGCCAGACGGCTGGGTTCTTCTCAACAGCTGCAGAGAGCTGCCCCGTGATAGGCGCAGAACTGGTGTGCAAAGCACTAGCAACAGCTGATAACAGGGTATCGTCATTGTTACCTGGGCCAACTCCTGAAAGGAAGATAACTGAATAGTTACCGTTTGCATTTCACATGTAACTTCCAGCAGCAGAGCTCGTCTCGCTTCGTGAGGTTATGTACACTGACGATGTAGCTGCCACCAGAGACGTGATTGTCTCATCTAAACAGTTCAATGCAAGTTCTTAAAAATGGCTTTGTAATAGCACAGTTCTCATTTAAGTCTAAGCTAGCATTTCGAAAGGCATCTCATTTCTAAAATTGGCTAGGGTTGTTGCTGACACTAACAACTACAATATCGTCAATTTTTTGATCAATATGATCACATCATAAATTTATCAGTCACATATTGAAATCGTTTCTTTGCAGCTTCACGGTATTAATCTGCACCAGCACAGTCTTTGCTTTAACACTACAAGGTACTAAATTAATTCTGGAAAATAAACGCTGGAGATTCTTACAACACTCAAATTCCCAAGAAAATCTCCCAAGCAGTGGAACGGAAGTTATTAATTTTGAGCTATGACTCGAACATATTTCAGATCAACTTTCACCAATAAGACCGCAGTTCTGAAGTGTGGTTTATATTAACTACATAAATGAACTAAAAATAAACATCAGTTTGGAGGCTGAGGTATTTTCTGAGCAAGAATATTTACAATTTGAAGTTTACTTAATCTGACCGTAAACTGAAAAGTTGTTAAGAGCATGAAAAACTCTGCCCTTTTTAAGCACAAACAACTTTGTGGATCTGAAACAACTGCAATAACTGAACACAATACCTTGAAGACCTTTAGGTAGCTCCATGGATTTTATGATTTGTTCACTGACATCCGATGCGCTGAGGCCTTGTAGCCTCTTCTCCCAGAAAAGCTGAAAAAGAGAAAACAAAATTGCTCATTAGAAATAATATTAAAAAAAACCCCACCTAAATCAGCTCATGGAAATAAAACAGCATTCATGATCAAACCAGCATCAGAACAATAACAGACAGGCAGTGCCTAGCAGCTTACAAAACAATCAACCTAACAGTCACGTAAGGTACCAAAAAGGTAATATCCTATCTGCTGGTGGAGTTTTAGTCATCAGGGACATGCTTGCATGGCACCACAAAGCGTGCGTTGAGGCACTGGAGGCAGCTCTGTACATTGGAGCAGTACAGCTGCCCCAGCACTAATCCTGACCAGCAGCTGTGCCCCTGCAGACCCACGCTGGCTTCCTGACCTGGCCTCTTCCAATGCCGTAGAGACCTCTTGACTTATCTGGAAACAGAAGCAAATCTTTCCAATTTTAGGAAGATACATGAACTAAATTCACACTCATTTTACTTTCTACTGCTTTGTTTATTAGGTGGGAACGTGTTTCCATTTCTCACAGAAACCAATTTCTTGACCCAAGAGGTTTTTGTTTAACAATACAGATTTCCCTACTCATATCTTACTGGCCTGAAGATTCATCCTGAAGTTCGGGGCTGGAGATGAGCCACACCTGTTCTTTAAAATGGGCCTTTTCTATTTAGCAAGATAGCGACGAAAGCTTGTTAAAAAGTTGATTCCTATTCCACGGGAACCTACATGTTACAAATAATCTTAATAAGGAGGTAAGCAAGAACGTAGCTATGCAATTTCCTGTGGAAAAGGCATTCAGAAATAGTTTGATTTTTCTGCAGGATATGGGGGAGGAAAAAAAAAAAAATCTATTTCTTTTCATGCCTGCAAAAACTGAGACAAAAAATTAGACAAGCAGTTATTCTCATTCCTAGGAAATTCTTTGTTGCAGCTGGGTGCCCAAAAGCCTCAGGTTAAGATAGGGCTTTCGAATGTCACATTCTGCTCTAAAACTGGAAGTGAAACAGCCAGAGCATCCTCTTTCATGTTCTGCGGAAGCTGTATCGCTAGTCACACATCACAACTGAAGCACTGTACTTCAGTGATTCTTATTCAGAAAAAAAATAACGTTTTTTCAGTTACAGAGGTAGTAAAGGCAAAGAAAAAAGCAACAAAGAACACCTACTTTAGCATCAGGAGTATACTACTGACTGAAAATAAAGCATGCGGTTATGCTAAGAAAAACACAATATTCTCCACAACATGTCTGCACAGCTTTATAAATCAGTAGGTTGAATGATACTTGTGCTGCCTGGGAGATTACTATATCACTTTATAGAGATCGACTTATTTAAGCGCTCTGGACAATAGGACACATTTGTAAGTGAGTTTAGATCTAAGCAGCTTAGAAAACCCACACAGGATCGCCTAAATAAGCTCTCCAACTTTTTTGCAAACTCTGACTACATTTCACACGTTCTTGACACCTCCGTGACTTGACACCTTTTTGAAAATACCCGTTGCCACCCGTGTCTCATTTTACTAGAGCCACTTAAACTTCAAATGCTTCCCGTAAATGGACTCCTCGCTCTAACCAGTATTAATTTTCAACATTCCGACCCAGGTTTGAGCTACATTGTTAGCTGAGTAGCAAGGCACCTCTTTCTCCTGTTGAACGTTAAATGTTTAGTACCTTGAGTCATTCACCCCTGCTGTTTACCACTGTTGCTAAGCCCTCACCCCAGGAAAGCACTCTAGATGTCTTGTAGCCAGCCTTACAGCTCTGCGGATGAAGCCGCAGCGCCTTAAAGCTGACTCAAACGCTAAAGAAATCCTTCGTTACAAAGGCAAAACCAGCAACTCCCTAACCAAACTCCCAAAGGAATGTAAGGATTCAGATAAATGAAGTCAATGTAAATTCCTACCATTTCAGTATTTCATCGCTGGGTTGGCTTCCCATCCTGATGAAGTCTCTACAAAGCTTATTCATGTTTTCCACTCTTAAAAGAATACACCCTTTCCCTCTCATCGACTTTTAAACAAAAGGCCCACCAACTCCAAATCCAAGCTATGTTTTTATATGCTACAGGTAAACCTAAGAACAGCCTCTGCTTATATAGGATAAAATTAATTGGTCTACAGCAGCAAACCCACCACCAAATACAATTGAATATTACTGGGTTTTGATTCTTCGGTTCCCTACTCAAATCAACCCAGTACACATCACGGAGGGAAC
>NW_009259496.1:1614621-1621447 GCF_000687185.1 Egretta garzetta | reverse complement strand
AGAAGGACAACGGACACATCTGAAAGCTTAGAAGATTTGGAAAGTGTCGTGCAGTATTGACTGGGCGTAGCTTCCGACACCAGTACTCGCTCAGCTCTTTAAGCACCGACTGCGAATGCAGGGAGAGGTCTATCCAACTATCAACACCTCAGATGACTTTGAGGTCAATGTCAGGTAGGAAAAAAGCACTTGGGCACTTCAACACACCCATTATAACAAGATTGAAGCGAAGCTTATTCCTAGCACAAAGCTGCCGGCATCGTTCTGGGTAATTATTTGCAAACAACGACTGTGCTCCAAATTGTAATCTCCCCAGACCTCCACCGAGACTCCACAAGTCACTCTTACTAATTTTTTTGCTCAGAAACGAATCACATTCCTAGAGTTTTATTATTAAGTTTGTTCCCCAACCCTTTACAGGTTCTTATGAGTCCCCTCTGAACACCTGTATCTTTTCCCGGATCTTACTGAAGATTCTGAGCTGGACCAGAGCTGGACAGGTATTTCCCTATCGCGTGCACCAGGAATAGCTATGAAGGGACAGAGAGAGGGGGAAGGAAGCTGCTGAGACGAATTCAGAAAAAGCTTTTCTGTTACTCCACTTACACGATGAAGATGCAACCATTCCGCATCAGCAGAAGTCTGCGTTCAAGTACCTGAAAAAAGACCATGCAAGTCTCGATGCGTGGAGTATCTGCCCCTCAGGTTGCAGCCCTAAAAACAGCTTACATTCTTTAACTTGCAACTCTCTCATCATTAGTGAGACAGGGAATAGAGAAAGAGAAAACAAAGCTCAGGTTCACAGGCTTTGTGTCCCGCTAGGCAGAGAAACAGGCACCTAATTTAGGAGCAATCCATAAAAATCCCATCTAGTTTAACGGTTAGGCATCGGCGTCCATAGACCGCGGCCTGGGCAGACTGTCCCTTGGCATTTGTCTCCTGCCCAAAGCCATCTGGACTTCATAAAGCAAGCAACAGCCCCTCACACACTGCAAGCGTCTGCAGATACAGCCACTCAAATCCAATAAATGACTGCCAGCAAGAGAGGCCACCTCCTGCAGAATAACCTTGCATCACCTCACAATTAGAGGTTTCCGTGGAAAATGGAGTGAGCTATCCAGACTCGGGGCTTTTCTCAGCTTGAGCACCCTGGAGAGCACTGTAATCCCCGGAGCACGGGGCAGGCACAGGCGGTCCAATCTTCCCTCCTCCTGCTGAGAATGCACCAGTACAGCCAGAAAAGCAAGATTCATGCCTCCAGGAAAGAAGCATTAGCAAACATGAGCCCCTGTTATTCAGTAATGAGAATCCTGATGGGACCAGGGTAGGAAGGAATGAGAGAAGAACCGGATTCCAAGATTCATCATTGTTATGATGTGATATTTCATTGCTAACGCAAAATGAATAACCATTCTGAGGATTCATCAGTCAGTTATGGGTATTCATCCTGTTGGAGGATGAAAAATGGCTCTATTTCAGTTTTGCTTGAAGTAGTGGTTAGGGAACACACACTGAAAAGAGCCTAAAAGCCAGGTCCTTCATTTACCGATGTCTGAGCGTTCTAGATTCAGAAAGACCCAGCAGCCAAGCGCTCCATTTCCTAGGAAATTAATCAACATGCATTATGCCAAGAGTGACCTCTTACGCAATAACCTCCTGCCGAGCAAGAAATGTGTCCCTTATCACTCAAACTTACCCTATCCTAAGGGCAACCCTGTTTTTTTTCCCGGGACAGAGGAGGCAGCAGAGGAACGCGATGCCAAGGTCCCCAGGGTGGAGCAGAATTTTCACTTCCTTGTTGTTCTGAAACTCTGCAATGGCAGAGCTGTACTACAGCTGTGCTTCTGAAGTTCTTTGTTTGGAGAATTATAAAATATTGCTTCCTCCATAATTGTTTCATGTCCAAGAAAAGCTGCTTGTGACTAATGGTGAACTATAATCTAACCCGTAATCTCTGTAAAAACACAATCTCCTAAGCAACTATTATTTCTCATTCAGACAACAAAGAAATGATAGATTAGCCTCTCCACTGCAAGAACCACCAAACACAAACATATTATGAGCTGCTCCTTTTCCTTAGATAAATAAAAGGCTATTTGCAGTTGCTCAAGCAATGGAATCCGACAGGAAATTTTTGCTGGAAAGGAATCCATTCCGATTCTATTATTTTTAAAAGAAAAGCACGTATGTTCTTAACATTCAAACACTCCTGGAGGGTGACTGATTTACACATAAATCAATCGATCATGAACCTCAAATTTCATCTGCCGTTTACTATTTGCAGAGTTCTGAAAATACTGGAGGTGTCAACAGAACGATGTACTTGACTGGACACACAGAAGATAGGACGATTCTGTTCAGAGCTTTGTTTACTGAGGTGCTTTCTTTCACGTAGACAGCTACGGATACCTGCTCTGAACTTGCAGCAGTTGTCAGAAAAAGTTACCATCTAATGCAGATGGACCCAGCAAGTTTAACAGCACAACTCCAGGTAGCTGCTTTGGCATCCTCCCAGCTCTCTGGAACCACGTTTATTTCCACGCTGCTTGCAGATGCATTGTAAGCTGGTAGGCGAGCTGATCACAAGTTAGTCATGTCTACACAAAATACAGTCCACATATCTATTCTGCGCTGCAGACGCAGACAGCCTGCAATTTTGTTATGCTTTAAAATGTGTTTTAAAGGCTAAGTGAGACCCGAATGCCAGTTACCATTTGGGAGACTGCTCAAGGGATTGACATTGCAGGCAGTTAAATGAGGAAATATGATTGGAGAGAGGTCTTTTCAGTCTCCATGGAAGAATTTAAAAGGAAGGAGAATTTCTCCAGAAAACCGGAAAAATTATTTCCTCTTTTTATATCCAGTTGCTGAGTTGCTCAGCTCTGCTGCATCCATAATTGCCGATCAAAGTTTTGTGTTCCTTTAGTTGCCTGGGAGAGGGAGATGAAATTTAACAATCTCACTGGGTTCCTTGCAGCCCTCTTTTTGCTAATTCTAATAGAAATTAACCAAGAAGCTTAAGTTTTCCAACCCCATCTAATTTTAGGTTCCAATCCTTTAAGTTGAACCACAAGAAATAAAATCACATCTATTTGACAAAATATGAAGTGCTAAGAGCTAAATAAGTCTTTCTTGTTAAGAACTGTTCACAAGAAGACATACATAAAATGACATCCTGCGATTTTTCTCGTAAATGAGGCTTTTTAGACTGCATATATCTCGGGCTGAAAAATGACTACGGTCAGATTTAATTTGTCATATATAATCCTATTCAATAATCCATTACAATACAATCCACTGCATATATATATGACAGTAAGTATAAAAGAGACCTTCAAATCAATTTTAAAGAGTACTTCTGGCCTACAGAGAGATAGTGTTATAAGTAAATAATGGCAGGTTTATCCTAAGGTGTTTTTAAAAAGCAAATATACTCTGATTTATCCTAAGGTGGTTTTTAAAGGTGGTTGTCTGCCACAGAACTAGAGGAATCAGATCACATAACACTAACTGACTACCTGATTTTCTCAAAATGAGCTTTGAAGAGAAGGATGGCCTTCTTTTAAACACTGGAGGTACATTCGTGGAATGTTTTTAGTCAAATGTATAAGGAAGATACTGAGGTGAATGCTTTGCAAATTCAGCATGACGATTACCACCTACATAAACATCAGTTTTACCAGTATGGTTGCAAATATCCCTACCTCCACAATCAACAGCATGCAACAGAATTAACTAGTGATCACTGGATCCTCAGGAGACAAAGCTCTCTCAGGTACCACACATTTGGGGCACAGGGGTAAATGGGCGAGTTTCGTATTTACCCGAAAAAAGGTCAATAAGCATGGGACAGCGTGAACCAAGAAGCTCTAACAGATGAAGAAGAGGGTAAGTGCTCTACGTAAGATACAGACCTGGACCTTTTGGAGGCACCAAGTGAGCACAGGTACAAAGGGCAGCAATCCATAAGAAAGAACTTTGATTTGCAGCACCATGCCGTTTGATCGGGTTAGGTACAGAACACTTGACAGGCAAGTAAGTCGAGTTTAAGCGATTAGATAAAAGATTTACTGCCTATAATAGTTTCAGATAGTTACAGGACTTCCTCTGCTTCACATTCATTCTTCTCACGGAGGAATACTCAAATCCAGATGCACAAGTGGAGCGTTAATGTGCCCTGAAGTACTGCTACATCTAGTGGCCTTTTTGCTAAATAGGAAGGAGGGAGAAAACAATGTGATTTTAAGTCAGTCCTCAACACCACCTCGGAGGAAGATGACAGATACAGTTGCATGATTTTCTGATTCATCATGAATTCCAGTTTCATTTTCAGTAATGCTAATCTGACTTTTTAAAATCCAAACCATTACCCTTAAATTCATCAGGACTGTATCATATCTTATCAAAATCAAAAAGCCTAATAGTGGAGAGGAGGCTAAAACAAGGGAGTTTGTTGGGTTTTCTTTTTTCCTTGCAGGGCCCACTAGCAATCTTTCAGGATTCCTTTTCTTACACTGGTTTATCAGTGGACTCTGTGAGGGGAAAAAACCCAAAGCCACAGATATAGTAAGAAAACCTATCTTAAGTAAGCACATGGAGAGTCAAAATATTTTGAGCAGGTTGATACCTCAAAGAGAGACATTAAAGCACTCTTAAGACAACTGTGACTGAGGCTATTAGATTTGCTATTTAGGGACTTACAGACACTCCTCTCATTTGATCAGGTATGAAGAATTTGAGAAATCCCCGTGGATTGACTGGTATTGGTGTCTGAACAAAAGCCACATGGAGGGAAGAAGACTGATAGTTAAGAGAAGTCTAGTGAGTACCAGAAGACCCTTCAGAGCACACGTGCATACACACACAACTCAAGTTCTGACACTACCTACTTCCAGGATTCT
Source organism: Egretta garzetta (assembly GCF_000687185.1). NCBI lineage: Eukaryota > Metazoa > Chordata > Aves > Pelecaniformes > Ardeidae > Egretta > Egretta garzetta. Next base: position 1,616,546 of record NW_009259496.1, on the reverse strand, counting down.
TCAGAACGTTTCCACTTTCCCTTGGGTGAAGTTCTCCACTCTGCTAATCGGTAATCTATAAAACCTTTAAGAATGGCTTTGAAAGCTTTAAGATGCCGTCTTGCAGAGCTTGCTTGAAAAAGGCTTAGACAACTTCATGACACTTCTTGTGTGCAATGAATGCATGGCGAATATATGGAACCAGCAGTGGCCCCAAAGATCTGTTGCTCTAATTGACAGATTTACCTATACGAAGATCACAGGCAAGCTGTTACTAGTTTATCTTTCCAAGAACTACCACAGGGTTTACTGCTTAGAAGAAGAGCTGCTGCCAAATACCTTCCCTGCCAACACCACTAAGCATGTCTTCTCACTGTAAGGTCATGAACAAACCTACTGACTGCCAAAGGAACTCATTTATTTCCATCTCTACATAAGGAGGCAGGCCAAAGAGAATTTTCAGGGAATTCTGGTTAGACTGTCTTTTGAAAAGGGAGATACAATAGATATAAGCGGATAAAGCTTTCAGAGATGGATATCTAGAACTACAGAAGCAAGAACCCCTTAAGGGATTTGGGCCAAGGGTTGAAGAAACAGGGAGGAATGACACTGGAAGCGGTAACTGAATAAGGTTTATATACAAATAGGCAATAAAGTCACTGTTTCAGCATTCACTTGAATATCCAACACTGATATATTTACGGTCCATGTATAGGAAAGTTTGCGCACCCGAGTATGAGAGAAGGAGAAGACAGTGACACATGTAGGATTATTTATGTAAGGAAAATAGAGGCTTTATCTGGAGGGGAAGAGAATCCAAATGCATTTGCAAGGCTGCATTTGTCCAACAATTGTATCTCAAGTGACAGACGCTCCACATGGTGCAGGCTTTATTTAGAATGAAGTTTTCCAGCAACTTCAGTCCTGGTGTCTCTATCTCAGCAGATGACATCAAGAAAAGAACTGCTGCTTTTTGAAAACCAAAGATAATTTCTATTAATATTTACGCTCCAGCTAGTGAGTAAAACATCAGAATGAGCTGCATGCCGTGTTCAAAGAAAATGTGCATGTATGTGCATTTACGCATGCATATATGAAAGGTACACACATGATCAAGGACTGGAGTTCCTCCATACTTTCAGTTACTAATACCAAAGAAATATTGATAATTGTATGATAGAAATCTGTGTGTAAAGAAATCAGATCACTGGAAATTGTTTATGAAAGCTGTCAATTTGCTTAAGATTCTCCAGTAACTGACAGCCCACTACCTACATTAAATTGCTTTGTTCCAGATTTTTTAATGAAGATGTTACTGAAAACTCACTCAAATTTTATATAAAACCAACTGCAACAATCTATTCTCTCCCTTCCCCAAGTCTCCCACCTATGTCAATCATCACTACTCAGAACCATGACGAACCAGAAAACAGCTCAAGGCAGCATTCTAGCTTGGAGAAAAGCAAGAGTAGGACACACCAAGATTTGTTTTGCTATTAGAAATTAATTATTCCACATTCAATGCCAACAGAGCTACCAGTTCTTCCAAATGAAGTATGTCCATACAGAATAAGAATAGCGTTTAAAGTGTCCTCTTCCAAAGATGCACTGTTGCCAGCAAGGAGAAAGGAATTCCAAAGAGAATGCTGACACAGTGATCAGCAGACAACGATTTCTGGAAGATCTTGCTACAGCTTAATCCACTAGAGGCTATCCTAAGGAGGCAAAGATTTAACTTGGGTAGGTTTGAAAATTGACTATCCAGTCAAGATTTGCATAAATAGGCTATTTTCAAAAGACAAGGGATGCATTCCCGAAGACTTCAGTCACTATGTATTTGAAGAAAAGATTCCGGAAGAAAGAAAACAGGGCCAAAATAGGCAAGCACAAAAGGGTTTGGAATCCATCAAGACATGAATTGCCAGACATCCATTTCTCTTGCCACA
>NW_009259496.1:1595198-1614576 GCF_000687185.1 Egretta garzetta | reverse complement strand
ACAAACAAAAGAAACCTCCTGACACACAAAGTGTAGTAGTTCAAAAGGAAAACCCAAAGAATGTGAAGAGAATCAATAGACACATGCAATTATGCATCTTTTAGATCTGAATGCGATAAACTTACATGGCCCCTGTTGAACTTCATGGGACCAACAGTGAGGTTAGCTGAGGCCTTCAAATCTTGCTAAAAGACAGCTCAACAAGATGATCCAATACGGCTCGATATTTCTTCTTTTTCTTTCTCACCTGAATTTAGAGGATGCAGAGTCTGAATTCCTTATGTTATTTCTTACAAGAACAGTATTCAAGATGTTTGAAAGTGCAATATTAGAGACAGCTCGAGTTTCAAAGGAAATGTTGTTAAAAGTTAGTGACATACAAGTGTACAAAAATGTGAATGTGCCTCTGCCTTTTCATCTCATCCCTGGACTCCTAAGATAGAATAAGGTGTTTCAATTTGATGGTAGTAATGCCATGACTCAAAAAATACAAGTCAGATTTAAAAACAATACCTCAACCCAATACACACTACATTACCTAGCCGATCATTCGTTTGTTAACTAGATTTCTGCTTCTTCTCAGCTCCCCATAAAATAAAACCCAAAAAAAGCATTGTGTGAACAGGTGATCTGTCATTGATAGAAAGAAAAGCAGCTAAAGGAAAAGTTGTTTAAGATGAGTTTATGTTACTGTGTTTTGTATTTATAGGAGCAATACAGTGAAAGAGGGATTTAAAATACAGGTTTTTATTGATTTTCCACAAAGTTCTTCTATGTAAAAGAGAGATATTACTTCCTGATGATAACCATGTATTTTATAAATTTCTATTAAGAAGCTGCACATGACTTTTTTTTATGTTTGATGTCGAATTTTTACAGTACAGCATACATCTGAATTTCAAGAGGAACATGGTAATCAAATACGAATGAAGTTTTGGACTAAGAAAAACTAATCTCCATATGAACTGACTGTTATTTCTGTTTGGGTTTTTTTAAATTGTATGTGTTACACACATGTCTGTAAGTAACCTTCGAGACAGGAATTCCTATCTGTAATTGAAGCACAACTGAAAATAAGCACATTTTCAGCTCGTTTCAACTTGCTGAGCAGTAACAATGAAAACAGACTAACTCTTACCTGTCGTGGCTGCTCTGTCACTCGCTGTGGATCAGATCTTACTTTGTTACTAGGATGATTGGTAACTTTGGTGACCGGTTGTTTGAAAATCGATGCAGTTTGTCTGATTGGTAAAGTCGTATTCAAGTCTGGTTTTCCCTGTTAAAAAAAGAAAAAAAGTGAATTAAGAAAAATTATACAGAAAAACCACACAAATTAACGTTGGATTCACCCTCTTCTACTGATGTGCAAAAGGAGGAGTCTTTTTTTTTGGAGTAAAGATTTCCCTTAAATGCTGTACTTAACTAGCCTTTGCAGTCATCCATTTTAAAGTGAAAAAAAAAGTTAACACTTGACTGGTTCCACACTTTTTCACCTTCTTGGGAAGACTCAAACTGCTTGAAAAGCCCATCTTTTCTTTTGTTAAAATACGTATGTTAACTGTGCAAGTGACTTACGTTCTGCAAAAAGACAGCTTCGCCATCAGATGTCAAAATGGAATCTCCAAAGCTTCATTAAAATATGTTTGTAGCCAACAGTTTATAGAGTTCCAAGTCTATAAGAACAGCAACTTCCTACGTAGCTTCAGTTACAAATTTCCTACATCAAACAATTCTTAATTAAGTGCAGTAATTTATTCTGGAATGAAATTAAAACTGTATCAACTTTAACAAAGTCATTTGGCAAAGCTCATTTTTATCAGGTTTGTGAACCGGTGATTCCCAGGCATCAGATACAACGTCACCAATAATATCTTGTCACACATCCAACCCTTAGGCCCGTAGTGCCTGAACCCCTCCCCCCAGCAACAACCCCAGGAGTATTTGGGGTGGGGGAATGGAATTCTCCCCAAATCCCCAAGATCGATGAAGAAAGGAAAGGGTCCATCATCACCTGCACACCATTCCAGCTGGTCTAAATCTGTCTCTCTATCCAAAAAGCAGACTGCCAGTCTGAAGGCTGTGCCAACAGAACAAGCCCCTTAGACTCCCCTTACTTAGACTCCTAACTATATGACAGAAAGCAATCTGTTGGCTTAGAAATGGGAATTAAATCTCAATCTTCAACTCCTCCATATTTAGATTATACAGTGTGGACTACACAACTTTGTAAAAGAGACTATGTTAAGAACCAGAGAGCACATGCTTGTTTAAAAATCATTTGTTCCTAAGCTGGACACTCTGGAATTCCAGACAATGAAAGTTAGAACACTGACTATAGATATTCCGTAACGATCTGTATAAAAATGAAAGTAAAAATATAGCGAGAGGCTTAGGCTTATTAAGTGATAAGCCTTCTCTTCACGGCATCTGTCTCGGATTAAATTATTATTTTAAAAGCACGTATCCCTCTTTTAGAGCTTTGCTAGAGCAACCTGGCAGGGTAGCTCCTCCATCACCAGAATGTCCTGTATTTTGGCGTACCTGTTATCGCAAGGTGGAGGGCTGATGAGAAAGGGAGTGAAGTCATTCTTCCTGTACGGGTACAGTGCATAATCTACAAACTAGCAGTGAAGAGAATATCATCCAGAGAAAGTAATTTTCATGATGAAGACCGTTCTACAGGCAAGCCACTTAATCCCCAAATACATCCTTACGCATTACAGCGGTTATTGTGTTGGTGGCTCCTATCCAACTGTGCAATTCATGTGGGTGGGAAGAGAGGCAAGGGAGGGGATGACATGATGCTACTAGATCCTTCCTGGTAGTTAAAAATGAGGAATTCCTCCATGTAGTTCTAAGGAATGTAACTGATAGGAAAGAGCAACAGAGTAACGCTTCTTATTTATCTAGGCATGTCAACATAACCTAAATGAAGGGCTAGTTTTAAAATTTCAGGCCTCAATTTTTCATGCAGATGGCAAAGAAGGTGATTGATCGAGAGTACTATGCGTATTCTTAGCTATGCAACAATATGACTCATTTATAGGTTAGCACTGCAGCATTTGGGGAATCCTTGCTTAATACTGGTTTGCTCACCCTCTCCTAAGAGCCAAACCAGTTTTCCAGACCAACAGAAGAAACATGCTAGAACATATGGGTGAATTCTGAAAGAGTTCTAGAAATCTGTTCTTTTCAACGGAAGCCATTCTGATCACAGGTCTCTGTTCCAACCACTCCTTTAAATATACTGTGTTATTTTATAGGTCCCCTTTCTTCATCTTTTCTGGGTAGCAGTTAACTCATTTAAATATAATAAGGCTAAACCCACAAATTCCAACGGAAGTCTTCCTCAGAAATTCAGGCACCTATCATTTCTGGTTTATAAACTTACAGCCAGAAACTAACCATCTCCATGTCTGGCAGTATTACTGTGTTCAGATGGGAAAAGCAGCACAGCTTCAGCTCCACCACTGTTCATTCTTGTCTAACTGGGACCAGGGTTTCCACAGCCAAAGCAGATGGCAACAGAACAGGAGTACTTCTGCCCAATCACACTTAATAGGTCTAACCAACCAGAGAAATTACCATTCAGTTAGCACAGAAATTGTGAGAGCTTTTTATACAAAGTGGAAGTGAGAATCTAAGCTTATAAATAAATCTAGACATCAATCTTCTCCTAATGTTTCACCCAGGTAGTCCCAGTCCACTAGAAAAATACTTTCAGATACTTCGGTCATTGCTTTTAGCATGTGCTTTGCATGGTGGGTATTCCCCACTGATGATGACAACAGGAAGTCTAATGTTAGACTTCGTATATATTTTCATATATAATTAAAGCACCTCTGATGAGCACAGAATCACCAACTAGAGCTAGACAGTACTCGCACGTACTTAAATTTGCACAAAGTATTTTGAGGACGAACTTCCCACATGCCACATAACTTAATTCACCCCAGAACCTTGATAGACCTTGCCTATCCTACAAGCTTCACATTCCCTGATCTTGTGACATCAAGTTCAAAGTAGTATTTGAAGCTTTGAAGTCCATGCCCCCAGGGCATTCTCTGCAGGAGCATCAGTATTAGTGGTAAAATACCTATTAAAACTGACAAACCCAATAATATCACAGAGCCGTCTGCCATATGGGGGTAAGTATGGTTTAGCAAACATTTCTAGAACAAAGGTCTTCATTTCAAGTTCATGAAAAATATTCACAGGTTCCTTTTGGCCAGTAATGTGACTTGAAGAGGAGTTAAAAAAGAAATCCATTAAACTTAGAAAAATAAAAAGGGAGATTTCTTCAGGCAGCGTGAGAAATTCAGACAATTCAGCTACATTAATGATATGGCCCCCAGAATTAAAGTGAAACTCTGAGAAACTATGCAGGAAACACAGGTTCAAGGGCTAGATGTCCCATATACTTCTTACTGAAGCTACATACTAGAAAATGGTCACTAGGATAAACTAGTTCTTAAACTAAGAACAGATCAATTCCTAAGTACTATAATTATAATCTTAACCACCTTTCTATTTTATTTCCTTTCTGCTCATAGTCATCTCTGGGCTTTCTGATCTCATCCTAAATAAACAGTCTCTCATTTGTGGCACCGAGTTTTGAACAGCAGAAATAAACTCTGTAGTACAGAAACTTGCTAAGCTCACCCGTCTCCAGCACCTGCAGATCTTCAGATGTACAGGGGGAAAAAAAAAAAAAAAAAATCATTGCACGTTAACAGGAAGCGACTGATACTCGGAGAAACTCTTTTTCACAACATATCATCAGCCAGCCAGCCATAAGATTTATTCACAACAAAGGAAAAGATTCCAGTACATCCTAACAGAAATAAGTAACAGAGATCCCTACAACACCACCTCTCCTGAAGAACAGAAAGCTCTTTTGAGCTTTCCAGATAAAGACACTCTCTGCATGTTCCAAATGGTCAGACACAGATTACTTCATTTCCGATGGCGATTAAGCTCACGATATTCAGTTCCAGGCACACCTACAAAACTGCAGCCTTCAGAAACACAGACGTACTGCGGGCTTTTACACTGCTTGACCGCTATCACAGAACAAAGTCTCTTCCTACTCTGGGAACTACAGCAGTGTATCAGCTAGCAGAAACGTTCCCCGCTCGTTTTTACTCATCAGGAGTATTTTATGCTCCAACAACAGCTTCCAAAAGAATTTCAGTCCACTGCCTTTGCAAAGACACGCATTTCTAGAAGCATCAATGTGCCCCAGACATAAAAACATTTTAAAACCTCAGCAATGCATTTGTAGGCCCTCCAGATCCTTTAACCTAAGAAGTCACTTACAAGCAGACGGCATGTTTAACCAGTAGCCTCTATTATGATTTCTTTTCAACAGAAAGAATTGATAAGCATATTTTTATATAATCACAGCAGTACGTCGTATCTACTGGATTCATATTCAATTGTATTCCTTATTTCATTGCCTCTTTGAAAGCACTGCAAATAAATAAAGTAACTCAATTTGCAAGTGAAATGTAAAAATGGTTACACAGAAGCCAATGGGAAGATTAGCATAGGTTGAAGCAAAACTCCTACCGTAAATAAACGTATCAAATATATGCCTTTACTGCCAACACTGAAAGGTCAGGAAGAACGCACAAGGCTAGGGTTGGAGGTAAGTATTTTCTTGAAGAATATTTCCACGTCGTTTACACTGTTGCCCATTAACATCACAAAATGAAGAGCATTCATTAGCATATACTATCCCCAGGGCCATTTTGAGCCCGGTGGCATTTACTGTGTCAGTCTTGACATTGAGTTCTAGTCCGTCAATGATGAGAATCTCAAAGGTTACAAGTATGGCAAGACAGCATTTCCATCCACCAGCTGCATAAATCCAACTGCCTAGACACGTCTGAGAAGGAAGACTCAAGTCTATTTTGCTATTCCTTCTTGAAACATAAGGGGAGCCAAAGAATTTAGAAAACATTTGTGGTAAATTGTTTGTACAAAACCAAACAACCCATCAAATATGAACAAGTTTATACACAAACTTGCCCAAGGGAGTCTGGCTTTTATGGCCCCCCAGCAGCACGGCTGCAAGGCAGGCCAGAAGATGACCACAACCAATGTCTTTCAGGATCTGTGGAAGAGAACGTAAACTTCAGGAATAAGTTGAGATCTCATTTTTAACTATCACAGGAATACTGGAGAAATTCTTGCAAGCTCATGAGTTACAGATTCAGTCACTCAGAATAATAAATGTTATTTACCTAAAAAAAAAAGCATTTCTTTCTAATCTTGTATTTAACAGAGCTACTGTGAGTAACATTCAAGTAATCTAAGATCACAGGAATACAAAGTGAGCACAGACTCGTCTAGGCTCTATATACCAAATTTTGTAATTTCTGCTCATGCCAAAAACCTAACCAAAGCCTTTTCTTGGACTACCCCCAAATGTTATATCATTTGAAAGCCTGATATCTGTGGGAAGAAAATATTAAATAATTTGAACACATGCTTTAAATAAAAATGAAATCAGCATGAAATGTGTGGTTCACGCATTACAAACGGCAGATGACAAAAAACATCAGTGCACAAGACATAGCTGTAACTTGTTAGGTATTTTCATACACCACTGTAAATTATGAAATCCTGAGGAATAAAACAGTTTAAAAAGAAAACATTGCAGGTTGTTATAGAAATCCTTTCAAACTGTTGTATGAGGTTTCTGAAGTTTCTCCAGGAACATATTATGAGCATCAGCTAAATTTACTGGTCATGTCCCTATGTGCTACCTCAGTTATTTCACTTCCGTATGCTTCACTTCTATTCTTATACATTTTCTTCAGTATTCACTGTTGTTCAGAAAGAAACAGACAACAATCAGATCAATTGAGAAAGGCCCAATCTTAAACAGAGAAACACCTGGCCTTGTTAAGCTACATAGCTGCACACAGACATCCAGATTTGTACAGATAAATACATTTGCCTCAGCAAACAAGCTTCCTGGCACATACTGCACACATTCAAAATGTGAACTATTTCATCTCAGAACAGGAAGATGAACATAGCAATTTGAAGCCTTGCACAGGAGAATCTCTTGGTGTCGACAGTCCTAACTCATCCCATTTAGAGGAATATCATTCAGGCAGATGACTAGCACTGAGGTTCTTATTCCCAAGCCAACTCCTGAATTACTCAAGCTTTTGATTCATACTTAACCTCACCTTAGTATTTTCTTGGTGGTAGCAGAGTATTCCTTCTATTTATAAATTTACATCTCTACCACTACTAAATATTAAACATACATTTACATCTTAGAAGCGGACTGCTTTAAGCAGAAAAGAAATTGCTAAATGAACTACAGGCAAGGAAATTCTTAGGATATCCTTAAACACAGTATTTACTAACAAACCTTATTTTGATTGAGAGAATCATTCCTTAGTCTCTGTTTGTTCTTCTGCAATTTACTGGGCATCATCTTTCCCGTTCTGAAGTCAAAACTGCTGAGATCAACAGTGTTTCCCAGGTATCTTGCCAACTGAGGCTTGCTTCTGAACTTCTTACCACTTGGACTAAAAAGAAGAAAACACTTTAGTATGTTTTGTTGTACAAGAAGATACAACCTTGACTTCTTATAACAGGTTTTATACCTTGTTAAATACCTAAAAAGTTTCCATTATCTTTATTCCATGTGGCATGTTCATTGATGGGTTGATTAGTGATGGTATACCTGCCCAGCCTCTGCATATCCACTCCCATCCTTTGCGCAGGATTTAATTTCTGTGTCAGGCTGTTGGACGCCAGGATACGCTAGACCTTGGGAAGCTGGCTTAGCAGTATGGCTAAACCAAACTCCAGTATAAGAAGTATCAGTGTCAGGCTGTGGCCAAGCGCAGGACCCTCTCTGCGCAAGTGTGAAGACCGTAGGCGAAGTTTAAACTGACTGCTAGCGAAGGCCAACCTAGACTCAACAGCAACCCTTCTCAGCTATCAAACAGCAAGGCATTAAACCGATGCACAGAACTGGGGTTTGAGGTGACATCTCTTAGCTATTCAGTCACTAAGACCGGTGAGCAAAGCCAGGTAAGTAACTGAGCAGCAAGCAAGCAAGCAGCAAGCAAGATGATGCAGAATGTGAAACAGGTCCAAAGCTGCAATTGTGTGCAGAGATCCCATCGTAACAAATGAAATCAGGTCTAGGGAAGTCATTTCAATCATCTTCATTTGGAATGATGGAATTACGATTGCCCTGAAGTCCCAGCTGACCTTCTTGAGTAACATCAGCAAATGCCCAATTTCCAGTTACCCTAAGGAAACGGTCTGTCTACTGATCTTCACATCACAGAACTTTCTGTCCCCTCATCTCTACTTTGTTCTCAAGCATCCCGAACCCAGGCACGCACATTGTGCACACCCTGCCTGCACTAAATATGCATTTAATCCATGCGTATTTTCACCAACCTCACTGGGGCTCCCTCTAGACTTACTAACCAGTTTGCATGCCCTGTGTGCAAGTCACTGCTCATAAGCACCTTACTGACAGAAGCAATACGGCTCATTTCACTGTAAGGGACAACGGTGCTGCCCCCAGATTTAAAAGCTTGGCAGAAAATGAAGTATCAAGAACAGCTCTGTAAAACTCAGACCATAACACCAGTTTGTGATAGTCTCTTAGTATAGATAGCCGTGAAAATGGCTAAATACCTGTCATGTGAAGGCAACAGTCCCTTGCTCTAATGCAAATTTCTATCCCATGGAACACATCAAGTGTCAAGATCTTCCCACTACTGAAACCCAAAAGGTTAACTGAACTCAGAAGGTTTTTCATGCCACTTCCTTTCTGCAGAAAACTACTGGAGATTTTTGTTTTCTTCACTTTTCCAAAGTGATGTTGTTTTGTTTTTTTTTTTTAACTTAAAAACACCTTGAGGCAAGAACTTCCCCACAGAATACATATTGAATTCTGGGAAAAACAGCTAATTAAGCCAAACATTTTTCAAAGTCATTTATATGAATCCAGAAATATGGAAAGACCTAATTAACAAGAGGTAAAGGGTGGGAGAAAAAGACTTAAAACAGATCACAATCAAGGATGGGTATGTGGGGGAAATAAAACCCAACCCACCACACATAGGTACACACACACACACCCCACCACAAAACTCTTTCCTACTTCTTGTAAACCAAGAACTGAAACTATGCTATAAGCCAAATTAAACACAACCCCAGTTTTATTTTAGATAGTGGAGATTAACACTCTGCCTTGTTAACAGTAGGACAAATTCTGCACTGAAAGTCAGAGAGAGAACAAGTCTTTTGGGGGGCAAGTACAGTTGCTGTTAAATTAATCTGACCCCTTGCCTTTCATTCCTATTCAGGCACCTATAGGAAAAGTTCAGGATAAAACCTTGTCAAGAATTGCTGGCTGCCTCGCTGAATGTCCCTGTTTCCTTACAGACTGGAAGGGCTGAATTTACTGAATAAAGCCTCCTGTTATTAATTGTTTTCCCGGCTTTCCTAGTGAACATAAAGCACTGAATGAAAAGGAGGAAACAATGACTATAAGCAAACCCTGAAGTTGGTGTTAATATTCTCTGTTCCAGGCACTTTTTTTTTTTTAATTGAAACCTATATACACTCAGTCATTTTAGCCCATTGTAGCTATTGAAAGGATATAGAAATTTGACACCCTACATCTTCTATTATATCCTAATTTTGGTACCAAAGATGAAACATGCTACCTTTCATTTTTGCCATGTCGCCACTTTCTGTTGTTCTGTAAGAAGCTCACAGACTGCGTCATCAAGACAGCACTCTTTGTACTAGCTCTCCTCCTCAAGTTCCTTGGAGAGAGATGCTTCATGTACACCTCGAAGGAATCCAGAATTCCAGCAGTGAGCACTTATCAGCCTAGCTTCACTAAAAATTCTTCCTGTAGAACTTTGGAAACAAATTTCACAAATAAAAGCAGACTTTATAAACACATCCAACATTCCTAAATTCCATTATTTACACATCTAACATTTTGGGGGGGGGTCTCATTTGGTTGTTTTGTTCAGTAATCTAAAAGCAAATCAAAGCATACGATCCAATATTCCATATTAGCGCCTGCATGGATCATTGGTAGGGCTGGTATTAAAGGCTTTTTCAATCCACAGCACAAAATCTCCCATTTAAGTTAACAGCGAAACCCTTAGCAGGGACAGACTGCAATCCATTAGCAAAATATCTAGTTTCACCTTAATTTCAGTGTTAAGAAGAACTGCATTTTTGTGCCGAGATTAAAAAATAAAAAATACACAAATTAAAAAATAATCCAAGACAAAAAAGCAGCAACTGAAAACAGGCATTTTTTTTTTTTTTAGTAGAAAGTGTTTGACATTCTGTCCCATAGCTTTTGCTTCCACGTTTTCCCACACTGGTGTGAAGGATGACAGGCTTGCTCTGTCTGGCCTTGACCTGACATGACAGGAGCAAACAAAAAGGGCAGGCAGAGAGCAATCTGTCCGCCTTAGCTTCGGTCGCCACTTCAGTCGAGTACATATTCTGGACTTTTTTTTTTTACATTTCCCTTACTCCACCACTCATTTCTCACCATCCTACTCCTTTTCCAGACGTTGCTGCCTCCAGTCAGCGCTCAGTGACCACAGTACCTCCCTGTCTCCGCAGAAGTATGTCACTCCTTGGCATCCCACCACGTTCATATTGTTGTCAATGCATCTCTTCCTTCCAAGTGGTGAATCAACCATCTGCCCTCTCTGACAAAAAGCAGAAATTCTTTTTCTTAGTCCTTAAGTCTTCTACTCCTTAATATTTTCATTCTGAATCATCCCCTTATCTTCAAAATCATCCAATTCCTCCCGATGATTTTCTGCTCCTCACTTGTTCTGATGACATCCCAGGTATGAAATTTGCTCACGCTGCATAGCGCACGCGGCTTGCGCGGCCACGTTAACAGACATCACTAACAGCCTGGTGCCAAAAATATCACCCACGCAACTCCAACAACCAAGAAGCCCTTGTTTTATCATAACCTATTACTGCCTCCTCTTCACCCCATACCTTAGCCATCTTATGAAACCTGCCGTGTTTTCCATTCTCCAGCTTCGACGAAACCTAAGGACACACAATTGAAAAGTGCAGTTCACTGAAGCCCAACAGCCTGAGTAGCATTCTTTCTGCTTACTTCAGAACAGTATTTTGGCACAAACGCCAAATTTCTACTATGAAACTACGTGTCATTTGATTCCATTTTCCACAGAGGCCCTTACCCTTAATTGTTCTTCATTTCAGAGTTTCAGCAAGTTCATATGATGTCAAAATACTGGAGAAAGTACATGCTCTGTAAGCCTTCTGGTTCAACCTCAGTAGCTGGCAAACAAATACCCGCTGGCCTCCCATTCACTCTCAAGGCTGCCATTTTTTCTAACATCGTCCCAACTCATCATTTCAGATGTCAGACTTTCCCCCTGCCCTGAGAGGGAGATGCATACACGAACTGGAAGGATTTGAATAAACTCAAAACTTTATTTCCACCCCACCTGTATTAGTTTTCACATATATTCATTTTTTTCACTACCAGTCTTGTAGTTGTTTCCATTTTCTACTCTGAAAGTGTAGGCTGTCAAACCACTAAAGTAATGCCTTAATTTCTGAATCATTCCCAGATTATCTTCAATCTCTAACCTGCTCCTGCTGCAAAGCTTTCTCTTACCTGCAGAGAAAGCTCCATGAGGTTAAAGTCAAATAAAAGGCCTATTTGCAGAGGCTTTATTTGAACATCTATTAAATAATTAGTATGCACTAATGGAAAAGAGTGAGGTTATAGAACCTATTTAAGACAGGATGTCTACATAAAAACATGCTACTTACACATCTTGGCTGAAACTAAGAAACAGCACGTTCTTTTTTTTTTTCCCCCCTCTAAAGGTGTGAAAACCAAGCTTAAGTTCAAATTTAGTTTCGAGTAGCAAATGAAGGTGGATGGAGAGGTATTAAGCTTTCTTCTCTCTGAGTAGGCACTCTGGATGATTCTCTGGAGGTATCTTAGAAGTCAAACTGAAAGGACAATGAAGGAAGCTCAGCCTTTGAAGTCACACTTGCTGCAGAGGATTTTTTAAATGCATTGTTCTGAATTCACATACTCTAAAATTTCAATTGCTACAACAAGTCAGAAGCATGGACCGCTGCGTTATTTTAAGGAAACTTTACACAGATATGGGAGACACCAGTAAAATTTGCCTTCATCCACAGGTTCTGCACATTCATTAATCTTACACTGACTTCTTTCATGCAACAAGAAGCAAGTGAAAGCGTTCTTTCAGGGTGCTGTGACAACGCAGCACCTCTGGCCTGACTACGTTGCAGCGTGACCCAACATTGAGACAATTTCGAATCGCAAGATCAACGTGGGATTACACAGCAATATCTCCGCACAGAATTTCAACAATAGCTTGTGGTAAGACTGTTCTTTTTATAAGCATTAACTAGAAAAAGTTACGAGTATTTAGTCTTACCTAAAGACAGTTCATTTTCTATAGCTTTTTAAAAAAATTTATTAATTTCAGTTAGAAGTTTCTGGGTTTTTTTTCCAAGCAGGAATATTATATTTAGTGCACCTGAGACTTAGTTCTGCCACAGCTGACATGCCTATCAGCACTTAAAACTTTATCCTGTCAAATTAAAACACCGTACAATGTTTTTCAACATAACCAAGTAACAAAAAACCAGCACACCTCAAACGAGGTGACGTGCCAACAACATCTAAAAACTATTCTTTCAGTGACATTATCGAGGCTCAAATCACTTCATACAAGATTAAACAAAGAGCACAACCCTTCACCTCCAGCTATACGCTCGTGCAAATTCACAGACTATACAAATTGAAGTTCTTAGTGGGCTGAAGGGGATTATGTCATATAACGAGCTCGCAAGGAACTTTATTAAAAAAGCCACTTTTCAGATGTTTCCTGTAAAGCAGCAGAGCAAGCTAATTAACGTACAAGGAATTTACCTTCAATTTTAGCATACAGCAAAACCTACTTGATACCAGCCCCCTCCCCTCCCCGGTTCAAAACGTAGAGCGGGTTTACAGGCAAGACAGTAGTGTGGCTTATTAAAACAATAACCTTGTTGGCAGACGTTTCTGGGTTTGGTTGCTTTCAAAGCAATTTTGGCAAACTTTCTTTTTTTTTTTTTTTTTGGAGTTTTTGCTTGCTGGCCCTCCCCATCAAACAGATTTTTGAGGAAAATTTCAACCATAGCAAGCTAGCTAGCTGCTCCAACAGCAGATGACAACAGGGAAAATAGGCTGTCTTCTCCAAGTTTAAAAGGTCTGGCTTTTCAAAGCAGCTCTAGCTTCCAAGTTTTGCAGCAGTGGCTAAAATGATAAGAAACTGAAGAAAGAGAAGGTGTGATCTCGTGGCTATTAAACCACAATTCATTCCCCTAATTTAGTATTTACGCCCTCTGCTACAGCACTGCAGGGTCAGTCTAAACGCATCAGTCACGGCACCTATCCCAAGCTGACCAAGAGTTGCACGGTCTTTTCTCAGCATCCCATCTGGCAGGCTGTAGTCTGACCTAGAGCGACACACCAATGAAGAGGAAGAAAAATGCTAAACAAACACTTTTGAAAAGGCAATTCAGATTAAAGACATCTTAATTTGGCTACCTAACAGAGGCTGAGCAAGGCAAAGTATTTCTACCGATCGCTCCCCTCCACAGGTTGGGAATGAAGCCCAGGGAAGTAAGGAGATTGAAAACAGACCCGAGCATTTCACAGTGTAATAGTAAATAAGACCACAGAAATCCCACAATAAAATGAGTTGTTTGATCTTACATTCAAGGGAACCTAATATTGGACAGCTGCTGCCTAAAGCCTCCGAGGTAGCTGCCCTCTAAGGGAACATGACAGATTTGTTCACCACGACGTCAAGACCGCTCTGCAACTGTTGGAGAGATCTTTCCTCAAAGATTTGTTTGCAAATACTCAAACGCACACTCTGAGACGTTCGAAGATTCGGTAAAGAAGTCACTGCATGAATGGCGTAACATAATACATCTTCGTGCCGTCAAAGGAGTTCAGCATCTGGTAGCTAATTTAACTTGCAAGGAAAATGTATTTTTTACGCAACAGTACATATACTTTACACCACCACACTAAATCACCAACAGCAGTTGACACCAATAAACTGTAAAAGGTTAATTTCTAGACTGTTATTTAATCTTCTATTTACGGGAATACTTTGGATTCATTTATCAGAATCTGTTTCTGTTTCCTAAACAACCTGGTGAGCTCCTTTGCTGGGACGGAGGACTGATTCATCGTGCCCTCAGAAAATGAAGTCAGAGTTACCACAATGACTTCGTAATAATCATTATTATCACTCACTACAAGGATTAATTCACCCTACAAAGAAAAGCAATTTATTTTACATACTAAGACCCTATGAGGCAGCATGGCTCAAGCAGCATTCCCGATGCTGCCCCGAACTTAAGTAGGGGAGATTGAAAATCCATGGTAACAGAGATCAATGCAAGTAACTGAGCCATGGAAATACGGAATAACACCCGTTCCACTTAAGCTTCTTTTTTACGTTCTTCTTCCAACCGGCAAAACAAAAGGCAGCCAAAATATTCAAACCAAAATCTGAAGATGATCAGAGAAAGCCTACACAAGAAAACTTGGCCTAACTCGTTTGTTATCATCATTGGCCTTGCGTTGGTTTTCATTTAAGGCTGGAAAAGCAGTAGAGTTACAAGCAGTGAAGGAGAAAAGATGCAGACTTTCAGAAGGGATGAGAAGAACAAGATGGCAAATGAAAATTCTCCTCCATGCCGGCCAGCCCCTGGAGTGGACGCACTGCAGAAAAAAGATCTAATAGGAGCAGTGCTAAGAATTTAACAAGCAGCTGATGGCAGCAGGCTTTTTTCTTGCACAGAAGGTGAAGTACATTCTCAAAATGTAGACCTCGCTCTATTAGGACTTGTCCTATGCTCTAATTACCCCTGGAAACAAACCAAACCAACGAGCCTACATATAACATAAGCACAACTGGGCATCACTCCGAAGTCATGACTTGCTCGCTTTTAAAGATAAAGGTCTACCCTAAAAAAAGAGAGGGGGGGGGGGAAGCACAGAATTAAACTAATCCTACTGTCACTGGAAACTCTCCTGCATTTATCTGACTGTCAAACCACAAAACAAACTTCAAAAGGATGTCTGTTTGCCCCGTGGGTACACCTAAACTGGAAAAGCTTTTGTAGTTAAACTTAACAGCCTATTAGAATCCACTGAAAGCGGTGTCAACTACTTGGCTTTTTTAATCTCGACTAGAAAAAAGTAGAGTAGCTCTTGCTTGCTTTTTTTCCCACGAAGAACAAATGCATCAAAACAGAGTATTAACTTGCTGCTGGTATGAAAGAAGTCATTGCATGCCAGAGTTTAAGAAACATTTTTCAACAGGTAAACGCTCCAGGGGGTTATATACACTAAAGGAATTTTACCGACAAAAAGAAGGGGTAAAGAAAGCAGAAGCTGAGATACCTGTGTTCAAAGTGCCCACTTTACTCAGACTTTTGCAAGACTTTGGAAGTATGATTGAGTCTTTTGACAGGACAGCAGCACCCCCTACCTCACAGTACACTGAATAAATAATACTTTAAAAAAATCACGATGCCAGTTCACTACAGTGTCAGGCCTTCCATAAATAGGTTACTGCTAGGAGAGTCACTGAAAAAATGCTCTGTGTGCAGGTACAGTTTCTCAGATAACTGTGATTATAGTAAGATAACAACAGTTCCGACAAATGGGAACTATGGTTCATACAAGCACAGCAGCTCGATTTGAAAGAACAATCAGATGTATAGCCTTAAATGTAATATCCTGGCTGTAGACAACGTGAAAGCCTACTCCCCGAGTATCACTCTGCAGATATGGGGAGGACATTATGAAGGACTTTGAGGCAAAGGCAGAGTCGCCATTCGGAAAGAGGGCTGCTTCTTCTCAAGGATGAACAAAACCTGTTTTCCAGCTCGCCTTTGCTGCAGGCTGAGCATTCACTCTACAGTATGGACAAGACGGCTGTTAAGAGAATTCCTACCTTCTTTATACTGGAAAAGCTCATGTATACTCCTGGAAGTTGCTACGTGTCTCAAACTGATTCAAAAGAACAATGTTTTGTCTCAGCACCACCGTAATCTTCTGCTTGACTTTAATCCCTATCATCGTCATTGTGAATATTCCTTCCTCTTGAGCCAGAACATCTGTGTTCGCTACCATACCCGCTCAAGCTACCGGCACCGCACACCGGGCCCGCTGCCCGCACAACCTTCCAGGAAGTTACCTGACGAGGGGATTAAAGTCTACACCAAGTATTTACTCAGAGAACGCTGTGCTGGTTTTGCATTTGCCCTACATTCAGTAGCATGATTTTTAACATTCCCTAGATCAAATAAGTTTATATTACTAAATATAGTCATTCTCTCCTCCCTCAAACTCGGCTCCAGAAGAACTACGATTATTCTCTATCACCACCACCAAGGATTCTGCAAGCCAAGCCAGGCCTCCGGTGTCCCCTGTGCAAGCCTACTATCCTCAAATCAAGCCACGCATGGGAATCTATTTCTTCTGAGTGTTCGAATAAGATTAAGCTATTGGAAGTTTACGTGAATCATTCTGAAGACGTACAAACTTAAAACGCAAAGGACATTTTCGTCACTGTCCTACAGTTGCCAGAAAAGTGCGGCATTGCTCTTTAAGTGGTCGTGCCAAATCCTGGCGATGCAGGCTTTTAGGGAATATATTCATCTGTATAAGGCACACAAACCAAAACCCACTTTGTACCCAACAACATATTTTAACAACGTAGCATTTATTAACATTTTTTTTTTTTTTTTTTTTTTTTCTCTCAACAGAGCTGGAGTGACATAACGCTTTTGAATGTATTTGGCCTGCTCTACTTACTGGATCAAAACAGATTTTCATTTGTTTTAAATATAGCAGTGCTGAAATCTGCCTCGTAGCTGTAACAGTATGAAAAGAGGGGAAAATAAATAAATAAAAAAGATAAATTTCCAATGCCAGTCCTGCCTGCAGCCATAAAAACATTTTTTATGTGTTTTACTTTGGTTGTGCAGATGTAGTTCTGTTACTGAACAGAAGTTATTTCTCTCGACATAAATGACTACTTATTTTTCCAAACCTGTAATCTGTAGTGAAATCAACAAACTCTAAGCTATGAGTTGCCTGGTAAGTTTTTAGTTTCAATTTTGCGGTTGTTTGGCAGAAGATCTGCATCACTGCTAACCATGCTGGAAGGCGTCCTAAAATTTGAAACATTTATTCCTACCACTTTCCCACATTAAAAAGACAGAACTCTGGAGTCGGTGATGAGCAGATTCCAGCCTTGCATCTTCAACAAAAATTGCGTTAAGGAGTTTCTTAACAGGGTTTTAGGCAACAGCAGCGGCAAAATCTGAAGGATGAAGGCTCAGATCATTACACAGAGGGGGCTAACCTCAAAAGCTGTGTTTTGATCTGGCATAGCATTTCTGAAGTGTTCCCACCACTTTTAATCGGATGATAATCGCAAAGGTCAGGAGACTCGTGGATGTATGTGAAGTGGGGCAAAAAACATCCTACCAGAAACTACTGGAAGCGCTTTGCTTTATCTGAGCGACTGGTTCACGTCTTCCTAAAGTGTGGCATGGTAAAAATACCATAAAGCAGTCCCGAAACAAGCAAGTTTCAAAATGCAAATAAGGTAGATTGCAACACGTACTAATCTGGCAAGAGCTGTTCTTAATTACTATGATTATTTAGATCATCACAGTAAATGAAGCTTTGTCCAATCCCTTTTGGGTTTTTTTCTAGCCTTAAGAAATCATAAAAGCATAAACCTCACGGTTTTAGTCAGCTAACTAAGGTGCCTTAACGAACTTAATGAGGTTACAGATCATTTTTTGCAAAGCAAAAACTAAAACCTGGAAATGCTAGAACTTACTGCATTATCCCCATGTTTTCCCAGTTTAATGAAGGATCTGTAGGGCATAAAACACTGACACCCCGATATTCTGCTGGGACAAACATGTGGCTGAACTCAAATGTTTTTAAAACAGGTCGTTCTGAGCGAAGAGCTGAAGTTACTTGGGCTTTCTACATGAAATATATTCCAACATAGTCAGCAGCGACTGTCTGGCTTGAGAAAAGTCTGGCATTTAATTCTGGAAAGAAGAAACCTACGCAGAACGTTCAGTTTAGCTAGCTGCAGAAACCCAGGACCCATCCAGAAAACAGGATTCAGACTGTAGCCTCAAGTGCGAGCGTTCAGACAGGCTTCACGGGGCAGCGCCGCAGAAGGGCAAGGCAGATGCAAAGAGATAGACAGCGATGCCAGATGCTACCCAATCGCCTGCCGCAATATTAGCAGGCGGTTGGGAGCGCAAGTCAGACAAAGGCGGCAAGACAAAACCAGAACTTGTCTAAAAAAGTTTTCATTCACAAAGCTCACGGAAAATCAACATTCCTCCTCCACATCTAGCGATCCTTTTGTCAGGCGTTTGATTTTCTTTGGCAGCCACACGTGATGGGTCAAATGATGCCATACTCAACGCTGACAGAAACCGACTTTTCCATGAGCTGGTATCTGAGAGGGAGGAAGCACGACTCCCCACTCCTCCGGCCGGGCAGCAGAGAGACTGAGTCCATTCATTGCAACAAAAGGAGACTGCTAGGCCTGCTCGGAAGCAGCAGTGTTAGGGAGAGGTTTCAGGTGTGGTTCATCAGATGCGTATAGAGCTATAAATAGAGGTGCTGTGGGCAAGAGGTTAGCTGTTGCAGAAGGCAGCTTCCTCTGCTGTGCAGCAGGCTGGACTTACAGAAGCGTGGCCTAAGAGCAAGACTTCAGAATTTATTTGATTTCTGCCCTGAGAAAAGAACTATCTTTTCAGTTTCTGAAAGCAAGCGGGAGGGTGAAACAAAATTAGGTTGCTGTTGCTTCTCGTGGTTTTACTACAACCTGTGCAGCAATGAGAACATTTAGCAGCAGCAAGACTTCTCCAATCTTCACGTGCTTTTAACTTTGCTAAAATTTCAACTGTTGTTACTGTAAGCTTCCTAATTAATTCGGGGGGTGGGGGTGGGGTGGGTGGTGTCCTGCCGATGACCTAACTATTTTGGTAGGATGTCTTGGGTACAGATAATGGCAACTCTGACTCAGTTTAAATGCGGGGAAGGGGGGGCTCTCTTTAGGCTGATCCTGCTCTACTGAAAGGCTAGGATCGGGAGGGCTGTCACGGGCCGGGTGCACTCCTCTCCCAAAGGAAAACCGGGCTGAGGGGCGCCTCGCAAGCCCTGCTGGCTCCCCAGCTGTCGGCCCGGCAGGCTGTCAGCCCT
>NW_009259496.1:1593787-1594203 GCF_000687185.1 Egretta garzetta | reverse complement strand
TGCCCGGGCCGGCCCCCGTCCCGCCGGGGGAGCGGGCTGTCACGGGCCGGGCGGCCCCGCCGGCACGTACCTGAAGTAGTAGACATCGCTCTTGCCGGCGCTGAGGCCCGACTTGCGGATCACCTCTTCCTTCTTCCAGCCCGGGGGCAGCGCGGGGCAGTCCATCCTGCCCTGCTTCTCCATGCACCGGGCGCTGGGCCCGCGGCGGCGGCGTCGCTCTTGCCGGCGCTGAGGCCCGACTTGCGGATCACCTCTTCCTTCTTCCAGCCCGGGGGCAGCGCGGGGCAGTCCATCCTGCCCTGCTTCTCCATGCACCGGGCGCTGGGCCCGCGGCGGCGGCGGGAGCGGGAGGAGGAGAAGGAGGAGGAGGGACGAGCGGGGAAGGGGCTCGCCCGGCCCCCGGCGCTCTCAACAAG
>NW_009259496.1:1573395-1592430 GCF_000687185.1 Egretta garzetta | reverse complement strand
TCCCTCGGGAAAGCCGTGTTCCAAAATGGTTCCGAGGGAACTGAATACCCTGGGAAAACGGGAGCGGTTAGGGGTGAACGGAGTGGCTGTGGATGGGTTAGGCTCCTAAGGAATCCTAGAATTAACGCAGCGCTAGAATTAGTATAAAACCTGTAAATTTTATATTCCTCTCGTAATAGCTATTTATTAGTGTGGATTAATTTTTAAAAAAAAAAAAAATTGTTACATCACGTGTAAGGCGGCTTGTAATTTTTAATGTCTGCATTTACATTCCTTGCAGCAGGCCACAGCAAGTCTGTGCCGGCGAGAAGCGCAGCCCCCAGAGTGATCGTGCACATTGACCTGGACTGCTTTTACGCACAAGTAGAAATGATCCGTAATCCTGAATTAAGAGAGAAGCCTTTAGGTACGAGCTACTTTGCTGTTAATTTGGGGATTATGTGTATTCAAGGCAGAAGCAGCCGAGGACGTGAATAAACGAAGGGCGCGCCTGTGCGGTGAGATACAGGCAGCCACGCCGGAGCTGTAACCACATCCAGAGTGAGCAAGGTGCAGTCTAGACTCCGGCGTAGCTGCGACTACAAGATTAATAAATCCTCTTGAGCACAAGTGCGGGCACTTACCGACGTGTCTGAGCAGTTCCGGGGATTGAAGGTGGTTTAGAGCATACACGGGCACAGAGAGGGCTGAGCTCCACAGTGAGCCTTGGGCACAGTCATGCTTAAAGCATGCTTTATTCCATCCAGAGGCAGCCAGTAGCGTCTACGATCGGCAGGGAAAGTACATTTTAAAATAACTTTTACCTAAAGAGCGTTTTCACGGGCACGGTGGCCTGAAAAGGCTCAAAATGAAGGGCAAAATTACAAGGGGAAAAAAATATCTTTAAGGTTGTAAAATGTTCTTACCGTCCAGTAATCCACATCAAGAGATCCGTCCTCGTAGTCTTGTAAAATAAGGCTCCTCGTTCCCTCGGTCCGTGGTGTTGCGTTCTGATCAAAGCATACGGCTTCATAGTCCTTGCAGCGGCGTGGAGGTGCTGTGATCTTCTGTGAAGTACCAAGCAACCTGAACTGAAAAAAAAACCCCACATTTATTTTTAGGTGTGCAACAGAAATCCATCGTAGTTACCTGTAACTATGAAGCCAGAAAACTTGGAGTTAAGAAACTGATGTCCGTCAAGGACGCTAAAGAGAAGTGTCCGCAGCTGATGCTGGTTAATGGTGAAGATCTAACGCCATACAGGGAGATGTCGTACAAGGTTACAGGTACCAAATCAACCATTTTTCGGTAGAGGACAAACACTTTCTGTTAAACTCTGCGCACACAGGTGTGCAATAGTAAATGACATTTTGCTGCTCTAAAAGTTCTAAAAGAATGCGCCTCATACCGCGGCGGCAATACTTACAGTCGTACGACGTCAGTATTTCATAGAATCATAGAATAGAATCACAGAATCACTTTGGTTGGAAAAGACCTTTGAGATCATCGAGTCCAACCTTTAACCTAACCCTGCCATCCCACCACTAAACCCTGGCCCTCAGCACCTCATCTCTCCTTCTTTTAAATCCCTCCAGGGATGGGGACTTGACCACCTCCCTGGGCAGCCCCTTCCAGAGC
Source organism: Egretta garzetta (assembly GCF_000687185.1). Classification (NCBI taxonomy): domain Eukaryota; kingdom Metazoa; phylum Chordata; class Aves; order Pelecaniformes; family Ardeidae; genus Egretta; species Egretta garzetta. The sequence continues at coordinate 1,590,813 of NW_009259496.1, read as the reverse complement.
CTGACAACCCTTTTGGTGAAGAAGTTTTTCCTAATGTCCAGCCTAAACCTGCCCTGGCGCAACTTCAAACCATTCCCCCTTGTCCTATCATCTGTTACCAGGGAGCAGAGGCCGACCCCCCCCTCCCTACAGCCTCCTCTCAGGCAGCTGTAGAGGGCGATCAGGGCTCCCCTCAGCCTCCTCTGCTCCAGACTAAAGAACCCCAGTTCCGAACTTGTTTTGCGGAACAAGCTGTTACTAGACTGGGTTGCAGTCTGGGCCAGGCACTGCAAATGTATCAGACTGATGCTCTATGGGATCTGTACGCTACGTTAGGATTATGCCCACGTAGTTCTTTAGGAACAATTTTTCTTCTTTAAATACCGACTGTGGTAATGAATTTCCAAACGTGAAGGCAGTGGAGGGCAGGACGCTGAAGCCTTCGAGTGGGTGAACTTCTCTAGTATCTCTTAATTAAATGATCTGCCAGCATTGTCACTGATCACTGCTTTCATCATGAGCAGTGTTAGCAGGCAAAATAGTAACAACTTAGAAGTGAGAGCCCACCTAGCTGGGAAGCAGATTTCCGTAGGAGAAAGCACTGCAGAGGTTAACAACTGCAATTTCAAAAAGAAACGAGGGAAGAAAGAGATTTGGGGCGAAGGAAAGCAGGTGACAGAGGTAGTTGCGGGATGAAGAAATACTCCTCCTCTTCACCTTTGCCTTATTTTGGTCTGGAAGAGAACAGCGTTTCTCTTCATGCAGGCAGCCTACTCGAGTCCGTGGGAGATGAGCCGTGGGTTGATGCAGGCATGAAAACCGCGCGTGCTCCGTTGGGTGCGTATTATCCTTGGGTATTTTTGCCTCCTAGAGCTGTTGGGGGAATTCTGTCCGCTGGTGGAAAGGCTTGGGTTTGATGAAAATTTTGTGGATATCACAGAGATCGTAGAGAAAAGACTAAACCAGCTACAGCAAAGTGGATGTTCCACAGTCTGTGTGTCTGGCCACGTGTACAACAACCGAGGTGAGCTAAACCTTCTCCTTGTTGAAAAATACCGTCGATGTTTGCGCAGCTCAGTACGAAGTAGCTGTCTGCTTCTAAGTATTGAGCTGAACAGCTGGAAACTGGTATTGCGCTGTGCTTGCTTTCTGTGTTTGAGAGCACGGGTATCACAAACGTTGATCAGCGTTCCAGTTCGACTGTGCGAAAAGGAAATCTCCGTGGTTAGACAAGCACGTACAGTGACTGGGGAGAACAGATTTTCACTGACCTCTTTTCTTCTTTAAAGTAGTTTTACTGTAGCGAGACACAGAATTTTGTTTCAGCTTGAATGCTGCTGTTGTCAATCGGCAAAATTCCGTGAGTTTTTTAGCAAACAAAAACCAGAGTAAATTTTTGCTACAGTCATCAGGTCAGGAATAGACTTTTCTGGGTGCAGAGTAGCTCACTGAGCCGCTCCGAACATCATCAGACGTGAATGCAGTAGCTATGGCGTGACATTCATTCCGTGCACGAGGAAGGAAAGCAGTTGGGTTTTTCCTGGACTTTGAGCTATTGCGATGGCTTTGCATGTGGTTTGGAGAGGAGGGAAATGTCTGAGTAGTCCTTTTCCTCATTTGCATGTGCGTAATGAAGGCTTAGCAAATTAAAGATTTGTAAATCTCTACTTTGGTTACATTGGTACAAGAATCTGTGGTATTTAACACTTTCCTTTGACATCTCTTAGTCCGTTGTATTTTATATTTAAAATACTCCCTCAACATTATGCTTCCTGGACAGCGTGCCCTGGCTTTGGACAGCAGCAGTGTCCCTTTTACCAGGGTTTTTGGGAGACAGGAGCGAGGTTAAAGTTGGATACCAAAGCCGTGGCCATACCGCTTGACCCGTGAGACCGTACTTCCTTGTACCGCTTTCACGCAATGTAAAAAAATAGCAAAATGTAGAAAATTAGCTAATGGGGTGACTGTTCACATCCCGAGTGCTGCTCGCTTCTTCTTTTGCAGCTATCGATTTGGGTGATACAACGCACGTAAGACTAGTTATCGGCTCTCGGATTGCAGAGGAGTTCAGGAAAGCCATACACGCAAGGCTGGGCCTCACAGGCTGTGCAGGAGTGGCCTCTAACAAATTACTGGCTAAACTGGTATCTGGGACCTTCAAACCAAATCAGCAAACAGTTCTTCTGCCTGAAAGCTGTCCGGATCTCATACGCAGCCTTGATCACATCCAAAAAGTGCCTGGTGAGTACGGTGCTATCAGCGTAGATGGAGAGCGTACTGACACAAGATGATAAGGAAAAATACTGAAAAAATTATAGCTGAAATAATTTTAAAATCTGGTTCTCGCCAGCAGGCAGCGGGGTATGCGGCGGTGCGTTTAGGGTGCTTTTTTTTCATAAGCTATTCTGAATTTTGTTTAGCAGAAGGAATGAAAAGACTCCTTAATTTTCAGTTGTGACATAAACGTGTTGCAAGATGCCTTCAAAATCTCAGTTTACCAAAGCCTAAACGCTGTGGCTGATACTAGGTTTTAAATACAAGCTTCTTTAAACTTGGTGATTGGAAACCAACCAGCAGTTATTAAAACAGTTACTAAACCAGTTATTAAAATGGTCTGCTGGAACCCAACAGAATACCTGCAGGAAGTACTTTTCCTAATTATTCAACCCTGACACAGTGCTGCTGGCCAGGCAGCAGACACAGGCGGACCTTTGCTGTGTCCCACTGGCGTTTCTATTGGCAGATTCTAAAACTCAAATGGAAACCCACCAAAAACATTGCTGAAAAGCCTGCGTTGCAATAGCAAAAATAATTGTCAGTACGTGGGTGGGCATTTTTTATACATATGTATATATGTTTTCACTTTTCTGTGTATTTTTAATACCCATTTTATTTAGGCATCGGCTACAAAACTACCAAACGTCTCGAAACGCTGGGCATTAGGAATGTGCGCGATCTCCAAGCGTTGCCGTTGGCTCTGCTAGAGAAGGAACTAGGTGTTCCTGTTGCTCAGCGCATCCAAAAACTCAGTTACGGAGAAGATGACTCCCCTGTGACTCCATCAGGCCCGCCTCAGGTACAAGCATTGTTCTGAAGTACTTTATAATGAGCAAAAAATATTGCTTGTAGTTTCATACAGCTTTGCTGGACTAACCAAAATGATGCATTTTCGTATCTATTCTCCAGTACAATGCAAATTAACGTATAATTCTCCTGAAATTCAGTTGAGATCTGAGTGTCAAAGATATCTTGGTGTTAATTCTACACGCTTAATTGTGATACTTCTTTTCCTCTTCAGAATTTTGAAGTAAATATAAAACTGAAAGGACTAATGTATTTTTTTAGTCCTTTAGTGATGAAGATTCCTTTAAAAAATGTTCATCGGAAGTGGAAGTTAAAGAGAAAATTGAAGGACTGCTTCCTAACCTATTAGACAGGTGACTGACTTCAGTAGCTCTTTTTGATGATGAAATTGTGACCTGAGGGGACTTGGAGCATATGTTAGGTTTGTCTCATACTGCTTCTCTCAGCAAAACACCCCGTACAGGGACAGCACCTGCCTCTCCAACTTCCCCTTTGGTCATTTTTTTTTTCTTCTGTTCATGCTGTATTGCCCTGCTTTCCTCTTGCCCCCAGGCTGGCTGCCAGCCCTTCCATTCCTGCGCAGCCTCTCCGATGAAGATCTCTGCATATTCCGTTTGCTGATCCCTCTCTGTTGCTTTGCTCGTGCGTCACAGCATTCGGTGCATCTTCCCTAATCTCCGTGAAGGATCCCAGGTTTCCCTTCTCTTCCCCTAAGTGACTTTCTCTACTTTCAGGCCCTTGGTTATCACGTTTATGCATGTCTGCTGCTCCACAGCTTATTTGTCTGTCAGTCTGAAAGGACATTTTAGTTTCTTCCTCCTTCCCTCGGCCTGCAAATCCAGGCAGCATCCAAACCCAGGATACTGGACAAAACCACCAGCATAGCAGGAAGATGCATTTACTCATGTCTTGACTATCATGACTTTCCTATTCTCCCTTTCTATCCTGTGACTCGCTTAAAAGAAATTAATAAAAAGGAGTAATACCCTAGCAGCACTGCACTGTGCTTCCTGTTCTGCTGTGCTTCAACTTCTGATTGTGCAACCTCTGTGTGTCAGCCCTGAATAGCCTTTGTCCCCCCCATTACTTTTTTTTTTCCCCTCTAAATATTTCCATATTCTCTGCATGCCTCTCCAAGCCTTAAAATAACCTACAAGTCTTAAAGGTTTTCTGTCCCCACGTCTATGCAAGTCTCACAACAGATAGATCCATTTTAGTTATATTAACGTTGTAGGCAAGCAGTCTTCTGGACATTGCTCGGTAATCACATTTGAAGTGAGGCTGTTTGTCCTGGCTTGTGTACAACATGGAGAAGTGAGAATTTTTTTTGTAGGGATGGATGCCTTTTGGAGGGGGGAAGAAACAATTATGTGCTTTGTTTTTTACCCTTCATCCAAAAGCCAGCTAATGTTTTGCTGCTGAAGTGGGGATGTTTCCTTGAAAAGCAGGAAGAAGAGCTAAAAGCTGAGGATTACACAGGGTATAACTGCAAAGGCTGTACTGCTTTCCATGTATTAAATATCAAAACGTGGCAGTATTGCAGACCGACCCACTTAATTTCCACATTCCCTTCAGTTGAAGACTCTTAGAGACAGTATTCACGTTGTGTTAAACTTCTAACTTACGGATAATTAAGTTCCCCATATAATCAGGGGAGTAAGCCAGAAGTTGGGAGAGATCTGCAATGCTTAACTTAAGTGGCTTGGTAACCTAAATGCTGTGACGATTTCCACAGACCCTCCGAAAAATACTCGTAACGCTTACTGCCTTGTGCACGTTTGTGTTCCACAGAATATACAAAGATGGAAGACAGCCACACACAGTAAGACTGACCATACGCCAGCTCTCCTCAACCGAGAAATGGCTTAATCGGGAAAGTCGTCAGTGTCCTATTCCACCTCATCTCATTCAGAAATTCGGAAAAGGTAAACTGAGAATTTTTGAAAAGATCAACTTTGTGCTGCTGCCACCTAACTTCTCTGTAAAATTCCGTTACTTAATGCCATGATAATATTCCCGACACTTAATATTTGGAAACTTTTTCATTACTTGTAATTTTGACGAGATACACTAAAACCACATAAAACTTCACTCTAGGGGGTAACTTCTGTGTTACTACCGTGTTTTAACCCGGTCTGGCTGGATTCCTGGCAGTAAATTTCTCGATGGGGTGGGAAAGGGCGACTGGGGGCTGTTTACCAGATTATTAATCTGCTGTTCTCTGTTAGGGATTTGAATTATGTTCTCAATTTTGTGATGTAATAAAATGTCTTTCTGATGTACCTCTGAAAATTAGTAAGTCTGAGAAGGATGAGAGCCTTTAAGCTTTCCAACCAGCAAATGCAATGCATTTGAGACTTCATTCAGATTGGGGTGAAGAAATAAATCTGCATCACTGCTGTGGCAGCACACAGAATCACCATTCCCTGACTCTAGCTCCTGAACTCTCACAGTCCTAGAGAAGCTGCCAAAAGCCTACACAGCTTCTCGCTTGAAAATTGCTACCGGACTTCCACACTGGAGGAGACTTAATTATTGTCAGCTCATACAGTCACACAAACTCCAGTAAGCCACGTTATTACCAGTGTTGGGGTAATGTTCCATACCTACGTGGCCCTGTAAAGGCCCTTTTTGGGAGAATTAGATCATTTTTCATATCTATTCAGCGTGGCTGGTATTCTGTAATTCTTTTTTTATAACCTAAGTACATATTGTAAAGTAATCTTCACAGGCGTGAAATACAGCGTTTTTACTAGAGGGGAAGAAAAAAAAAAAAGTCTGTTACTCCATTCAGGACATACCTGACAGGGTAGAGGGAACATCCGAACGACTATTGCCAGATTATTTTGGAAGCCTTTGGTAGTGTTTAGAGTTTAATACTCCAGGAATTCATGTTTTGAGATGAATAAAGTTTTCCTTAGTGCGTACGGATGGAGTTACAAATATTCTCATATTGCTAAGAATAGCACTGTATTTTCAACTCCTTAGATTATCATAGAACCATAGAATGGTTTGGGTGGGAAGGGACCCCCAGAGGTCACCCAGCCCAACCCCCCCTGCAGCAGCAGGGACACCTTGAACCACATCAGGTTGCTCACAGCCCCGGCCAACCTGGCCTGGAATGTTCCCAGGGATGGGGCCTCCACCCCCTCTCGGGGCAACCCCTGCCAGGGTTTCACCACCCTCACTGGAAAGAATTTCTTCCTTCTATCTAGTCTAAACCTACTCTGGTTTAGTTTCAAACCATCCCCCCTTGTCCTGTCACAGCTGGCCCTACTAAAAAGATTTTCCCCATCTTTCCTATAGGCTCCTTTTAAGTACTGGATGGATCTCTTAATTTTCTGTGTACGTGCAAAATGTCGAAAGTTCAGAATGTGAAGTTAGAAGTTTGCCTTTCTACTTTGCTATTTAACTCAGTCTTATTCAGTGAGTTACTTTTGATTACGTACATTGCTTTTTTTGCCAACCCTTTTTCTTTTAGAAAGCAGCAACGTTATAGCCCCGTTGGTTGATATACTAATGAAACTCTTTCGAAAGATGATAGATGTAGCTCTACCATTTCACCTTACCCTTTTGAGCGTCTGCTTCTCCAACCTCAAAGATCTTCCTAGCAGCAAGAAAGGATCCATTGGTTTCTATCTAAAGCAGATGTCACCACCATCAGGCTCTGGTAAACGTGTCCGGGTAAGCTGAAAGATACTGAAAACTATCTGCAGATAAGAAAATTCTGAGATTATTTCTGTATTTATTATACAGATTTAAACCTTAAATGCTTTGGAATTTTTAGGACCATAAGTTTTATTCACCTGGTAAAAATGAAGATTTATTTGGAGTTTTCTGAGCAGGTGTTACTTGTTTGCTTTCTTTCAGCCTGCTTAACAAAGATTTAATCCTCTCCTGAATGGGACAGCCAGCTAGGATATTGAGCCCCTTAACCGAAAAGAATAGAATTCACTAAGGGAGAATTCCAAACTTATGTCTTCCAAAAAATAATTCCCAAATTTGCATTCATTCCAGTAAGATCTGCCTTTCATCTGTGAAACAACAGGCCACTTACTCAGACATTAGCATACTGAAGCATCTTTTACCTTAGACTAAAATCTCCTTAAAGTTGCCTATCATTTACCGTGTTGCTTTTATTAAGACACTTTCAGAGATTATTTACCTTCCTGTGCATTCACAAGTCTCCCTGTTCAGACTAGAAATTAAATCAAAGATTCAATTCTGTGCTGGCCAGTAGCTTCTGATCTAGTGAGCCTCTAATTCCCGCTCGGAAGTGGAACAGACCTCCTACCTCCCAGTTGCATACGCTAGACAGTGTAGAAGCTGTCTGTGGAAATGCTGCCAAGTATTTCCACAAGACACTTTCAGTACGTAATGCAAAAACTTAGTCACTTCAAAATTATGTCATGTAATGAATTTACTGTTTCTGTCTTGACACAGCAGTTTTGCGTATTGATAAACTTGTCCGTTTCTCAACTGCTCAGGAACGCGAGGGATAACATCCTATGGTGTATTCTAAAGCTCCACAGAGTTTTAAAGCAATAAAATGTAACTTCAAGGTGTTTGTTACTTCAGAATAAGGATTCCTATGTGTGTGTACTTTTTAAGATCTGTGTTTGAAAATAAGATTTAAAAAAAAAAAACAACCACTACTGATCATAAGGGAAAAAAAATTACCATCTGTTAAGGACTGACTTGAAGAACTTGCTGTTAGTAAAATGCTGCTTGGTAACTAGAAGATTACACAGAACATAATTACGCTTTTATGTACATTTTTTGCCACAGGAAGTAGAAGATGTCTCACAAGGTGAGGGAAGTGCTTCTTGGAACCAGCACTGCAACAGAACCGGAACTACAAAAACTAGGAAACTTTCAGAGGAAAAGCAAAGCAATATAAAAAAGGCAGGAATTCCTGACTTCCCATTTCATTTGGCTCCTGGTGATATTGACCAGGAAGTCTTCAGGGAACTTCCAGAAGATATTCAAAAAGAAATTATTTCTGGAAAAACAGAAGGAATCCCTACTGAGAATGTTTCGGGTCAGCCATCGGGATGTTTTGCAGAAGAGGTATGCAGCACTTCCCCAGATTGTAAGGGACTAAGCAGCGCTACGCACTCTGCAGGGTGCAGTATACATCCCACGTCAGCCCACGGATCTGCAACTGTTCCGGCATGCAGCTCCAGGGCCAGTTGTTCTTCTGAGCCTCCCAGAAGTGCACTGACAGGCAGCAGCATGGAAAACCAACCTACTGACTCCCCAAACTTCAGAGGGAGAGATCTGTTGTCTCTGGAAGCTGGAGCCAGCCAAACTGTTCTGCCTGCCCCTGTCGTGGATAAAGATGAGCAGGCCTTTGAAACAGCGGCTGAAGACAAAACTCAGAGTAGGCAATCGGGAATTGCATTTCCTCCTCATGTTGACACAAAGACTTTTTATGAGCTGCCTGCAGATGTGCAAGAAGAACTGCTAGCTGAGTGGAAGAATGAGGAACCCGTGCCCAAGACTTCGATGAATAAACCCCCTGAAAAGCCTAAAACAAATAAAGGAAGAAGCAATACGGCACCGTGTCTATCACAGTCTAACAGTTTGCTAAGATATTTTAAACCACGGTGAAACATCTTTCGTAATGGTGACACCGTAAGAATTGGCACTTGAAGGCACTTTAGTTATGAAAAGTTTGCTGTAAATTGTAAAGATGTGAATATTAAAAATATATTTTGACAACTTTTGGCATAAATCCTGCTGGTGACTGATTTAAGTAGTACTTTGTCTTATTTTTCTTTCTTATAAATTGACATTTATCTGATGAATCTTTAGTTGTCCTCAAAATATTACAGTATGCAAACATATTTTAGCATTCACTATTAATAACAGTGACTGGAGGAAGGAATTTTTACTTTAATTTTCGTTGAATTATGCTATGTGTGCAGTTAATTGTTTCTAACAACTTGGGAGAGGATTGAGCAGAGAAGATAAAAGCAAATTCCACGCTATTCTTTCATTTGCACCACTCTTTTCTGTGATTTGTAATGGAAATTGCTATTCACATGGCTATCGCTATTTCCTGCAAACTGGAGGTACTAGAAATACCGAGGGGTAATGGGAAATATTACTTCCAAATGAATCATATCAGCAGCTTGTTCCTGGAAATTAGCCAGCGTATAAAAACTGTTCAGGTTTGGTGCTCAGGATTCAGAAAATGACAAACAACTCTGTGTATAAAGAGCAGCTTTTAATGAGATGCTATATACAAATTCATCAGGCTTTTCTTCAAATATTTAATTCCAAAACAGTGAAATAGTTGCTAATTACACTTACACACTTCTAGTTAATAAACATGTTGAAAGCCTCTAGTACACAAGACATTTGCTTGTTTCAGCCAAGAGTTAACATAATTGAGGTAAGAATTTATCGAAGTGAGTTTAAAGCTATGGCAAAATATTGGACTATTTTAACACTGCTATGATTTATATCATCAGATTCTTGTGTGGATGTGTGTGTATATATATTCTCTGCATATAAAGTGCAAAAATATTAGCAAACATCACCTGATTACACTGAAAGCGACATCCTGTACTGTATGGCACTTCAGCGTAAATTCCTGCATCATTCCCAAGAACAGAGATAACCAGCGTTCAGCATTTTAACAGTTAAGCTTTACACATTTCCACGTAAACCCCAATTAAAATAAACAACATCACCTACTTTAAAAAAGAATCCCAGTAAAAGATGCACGTGACTTAAGTGCTTATTATTTTCCACTTACGTTTAATTACGGTCTTTCAAGCCTTTCAGTCCAGCTCTCGTTTCAGTGATTAAGTTTATGAGAGTCGTCGGTAATGCCGTCTCCACTACAGACCAGGGAAGCATTCCTCCTAGTTCTGGCTGAATAAATACGACTAGCTTAGAATGCTCTGGATTCCTGTGATGGAAGGAGCAAAATCCCTCGGTTAACGCTTAATCCTCTCGCTATGGAACTCACTGAGATGTACAGATGTTTACAATTTCTAGTCCGTCGCTGTTGAAATCACTGATACGAAAAAGCAGAGGGTGTATAAAAGTTTCAAAAGATAGTCCGACTCACAAAACCGATCGGCGCAGAACTCTAAAGTTTCCCCAGAATTAAATTGTCTAAATAAAATTGAAAAAAAAAAAAAAAAAAAAGCTATATGGTTCAGTGAATTTTAAGCTTGGTACAGAGAAGACAACTGTGTAACCAAAGATGCTGATGTAAGGGGGCTTTAAACACTTACTCAGGCAAAGGTGAACACACATATCCACAGGGATTGTTGTAGCCTCGGACACAAGAGGGAGTCGGAGGGCAGCTGGAGTATTCCACGCTGACAGCTACAAGTTGTCACACGCAAAAAGCAAAGTCAAATTAATTACGTTTATATACGTCAATCATATGACTCAAAAATACCTTTTAAAAACAGACCACTAACTGCTATAGGATAGTAAAAGATCTCGCAATGTGGTCACCAGTGGGCTTAGCAATTCCATTCTGTACACAAAACACCTAAAGGACATTAAATATTTGCGCAAGTAATTCAATACGTGTAGAAGTTTCTATAGATGCTGGGGCAGGTATACCCCCAAGTATTATCCCTCAGACGTGATTACACATGTAAGTGTTGAGGTGTGGCTTCGTTCTGAACAAAGAAGTCAGTTTGTCAGCAGATGTCATTAATTAGTAAACGCAACTGCAGAGAAGACAAGGAAATAGCTGCATGCATGCACAGTAGCAGTTAGGAGGGGTTGTTTTGTTTTGCTATCCATGCCTTTTGCATAATAGAAGTATTGTAGGAGTATGGCTTGGAAAAAACTGACAGGTCAGTAAAGTTCCAAGACGAACAACGTTGTTTTCTGCCGTGTACTAAGATCCACTCAAAGGAAAAAGAAATGTAGTAGCAGGGAGAGATTTGCCTGGCTGGCCATATAGTTGTAATATTAATAATTTTGTGTTTTGTATAAGTTTACAGAGCCAAACTCAAAGAGAGCCAAATACGGAGCAAATTAGCAAGTTCACTCTGAGAACAGCATCTGAGGCGAGTAGCGTTTGCTCAGGAAGCCATCTAAGTACAGAGAAGTGTTACTAACTAAACACTGAATTTATATAGCAAAATAATAAACGCTAGCTTCCTCATACTACTACGTTTTTTTCACTTTTTCAAACAGAGGCATAATAGGAGACTAAACAAAGAATGCAGTATTTTTGTTAAAGATTAATTTTGATCATCTCAATATTAAAAACCAGATTTGTTTTGGGGACAAACAGGAGGGGACTGTTAACATCAGTAAGACCACACAGAGCCAGGTACTCTCTACTGCCATTAGGCTGCAGAGCTTACTCTACAGACATTCACCTTAGGATTTCCAGAACGTAGCCAAAACATGAAAACATGCAGTCGTTACATGCAACTCACAGTTAGTCGTAAGGATATCACCAGGATATGGTTTAACATGCAGCAGGTCAACAAAATCTCTCGATGAAATCAGTCCCATACCGTAACTGTGTGTTACACTGTGGTATATGCCAGTGTCCTACAAGCAAAAGTCATTTTTTGAATTAATATGTAAGAAGCTAGGTTTTATTTAATTGGCAAAGCAGCGTTACATGCTGAATAACGAGAATGTGGCAAAAAGCGGTTCCTATTTTTAGCTGATGATGACAGTTCTCTTATCTAGTGAGGGCTGAACTAACATGAGAGCCATAAAAAGGATATTCCAGGCACACGGGGTAGGGATTCACCGCCATTCCCTCTGGCCTAGATTTGAGGCAGGAGTATAGTTTCTGCATGGAAAAACTCAAACCGTGCACATTTAGTATCCAGGTTTAGTGGAGCTAGCATGCCTATTTGCATTAAAATACACATGCTAGACTGCACATTGCATCTAGGACAAAGATGCAGAATCTGTTACACTAAATCAGTTCCCAAAAAAAAAAAAAGCAAAGATATGGTTGGATGTACCACTACATCCTACCATCTGCCCAACTCTAGGAGATCCAGGCAATGGAAAGTGAGAGGAGTTCAGGGAAGACAAAAAGGGGAAGATTTTTTCTTTCTCTCCCACGATTTAGAGAGTACTTTCATACACTTGAGCCGTTCATGTACACGTAATACGTTCTGAGACCTCGCTCAAGCGGTTAGACCAAAGCTGGCTAACACAAAATTGATGTTCTTCATAGGAATTCTGAGTTCTGGGTTTCCAGAGCGCCCAAGACCAAGCCCCAAGCCACTGGAGTTTGGAACACACAGTATTTCACAGCACTAGCACAGCAGCAGTTCAACTTTCAGGCTGCCCTTGACTTTGGTGATTTTTTTCCATCTGGGTAAACCACGCTCACTGTGAGAGGGGAGCTTTCCTTACGTTTTGGTGTGATTGTGCCTCACCCTACTCCTCATGGAGACTTCTGTTGTTTCCCATGGACTGAATTCTTGGCAGGCTTGAGGACATTTATTTCACAATAAATATTTAACGCCTCAGAGGAGGGACACAGTTCACACCCATTTCACATAAGCAGCAGGTTTAGAAGTTTTTACCAACCCAGAACATATTTTGCATTAAGAGCTTTCTTCATCCCAGTAGAGGTCTTTTTAGTCACCATAATTCATGCAGAAATAGTTAAAGTAAAATCTTTGTATTAAATTATCATATTACCTGGTCGATCCTTTCTAACAGCTTGTAAGATTGTAATGCTTTGTCCCATTTGTTTCGATATTCGGGAAGATACATAAAAGGAATAATTTTACTAGGGACTTCCTTAATTATCCCTTCTCCACGGTATCTAGATGGTATAAAAAACAAATATTGAATTCCCAGTTATGAATTGGAAAAACAAGTTATATGATAATAAGCATCTAGCAGTTGGGGATGCCAGGCTATAATGAGGTAAAGTACACTAACATGATTGCGCTTGATGGATTGATTAAAATTCAAGTAGTAAAAAAAATTATGTTCCGTATTATCAGTTCTGTAACTGATTTTTGAGATCATTACGTTCTTGACACCATACATTTTCGATGAATTATTTGTGAGCTGTTAGACAGGAACCTGTGAATTTAAATATACGCAATTCATCTTAGTTTATTTTTCCTATACAGATACTTTTGATCCATTTTGACACCGACTGCAAGTCTCCTCACTATTTATGAACTTGCACATTGTGGCACTTCTCCAACTTTTGTTCATAACCTTCTAAGGAGGTCAAGGGAAAGTTCACAGAGGGGAAGAGGGGCCTTTCACAAGGAAATGGGAAACTCCTGTAATGCTGGGAAATGCTCGCTAACACTGACAGCTCTCGCACCTAGTTCTCGGAGAAACTGTGAATCACTACAGTAAGCACTCACAGACAGCAATTGAATGCAAAGGTGAAGGATGCTGCGTGACAAGAGATGAGCTCAAAGGAGACGATGCTTGCAAACCATTTAAGAAACATGAAATCAGATTTACAGACCCTGCTGAGGCACGAGCTTAAGGCAGAAAGAGCAAAGTTCAAACCCAAACACAGAGGCCCTGTAAAATCACGGGTCTGTTTCGTCACTCTGCAGCAACTCTGTCACCACGTACTGCCCTGGTGGAGCGAGCGCAGCATGGGTGTGTGTGACTACTCCAGAAACTCACTTCGCCACTAGCTACAGCAGGTCCGATGGTGATGGAAAACATTTTAATGCCTACTCAGAAACAGCAAACGTAAGCTGTGGCAGGACCAGTTAAAACCAGCTTCTTCTTAATATTCGGATACACCCTTTATTTCCGTAACTCCCATGAACTTGTGTGTACCAATCTCCTAAGCACCTGTATCTTCTCTCCTGAACTCAGTGTGAGTTGTTAATCTTAAGGAGGACTTCTTCTAGGCAAGGCTTCTGCAAGACACAGTTGCTAGAATAAAAGAATAGCAGACTTGTGAAAAATCTCAATTTCCAGTTTGTACAGTGGATTATCGAGAACACTGGAAAAAGAGGAAGCAAGCCTGATAAAGGCCGCTTGGATCCCCGAATCTAGTCTCACTATCTTGGACAAACTGAAATACAGACCTCATTGTCTTTTGTGAGTGAAGGTGACATAATTTCAAATGAAATCCCATTCAGCCTTGAACAATCACCTTAATGCTTCCCTAAACTCTGCTGAAAACATTTCACTCACGTGAAGCAAGGATCTCTATTGTTTCTCACTACCAGATCCCACACTGATTTCTTTTAGCAAGTAAAGCAAACTGTGAATACTCCTGCCAATTAAAAGAGAAACTGGCATTTGTGATACGCAGTTTGTAAGTGGTCAACGTCAAACTGAAAATGGGAACAGCTATACTTTGGCTCCTAGAAACAGGGAGTATTCCTTCACAAAAGACACACTGGGGACCAGTACTGCTGGTACAAAGATTTGTACAAAGATAAATGAATGAAAGACTTTGGCTCTCTGTACCAAATGGCAGAGAGCACAATGACGCTTCTCCTAACTGCAGAGGACTTGCTACATACAGATCTGAGTACAACTGAAAATGTCTTCGTGCCTGACTGAGACTACAGCACATCTTTATTCCTCCACAGAAATAAGCCAGGCACATTCTTATGAATTCTAAGCAACCAGACTCTCACTTCTTCAGATCTACCTGTATTGAAATAGGACCTAAAATAAAATAATAACGCCACATACAAAGTATGCAAAATCTTATTAAGATAACAGTACTTTTAACATATTCTAATGAACTATTACAACAGTTTTCCATTACAATACTGTAGAGTAATTCTTCTGTAATACTAGTGATATAGCATTTTCTGTGATTAATACCTTCTTCATTCAAACCTTCAGAAATAATTAGAAAACCAAGCAAGACTTTTGGATTTAGAATACCACTAATCACAAACATCTCATCATATTAAGAACAAAAAAGAATCAGATGTAAATTTTCTCTACTGCCTATCTGTCTAGATTGGCATTTAATATAATTTAATACCCATTAGGCATTTTAATACAAAAAAAAAAAAAAGAAAGAGGCTAAAGATATCTTCAAGTGTCCTCTTTTCCTCTGCTTTGCTTTGGCACACCTCTCTTCAGTGAGATTTTTTTTTTTCTTCTTTCCCCTAGTTTAATGAGCTGAATCAGCTCGGTAAAGAGTCAGCTGAGTGCCATAGCCACCATAAATGAGAAGCAGGATTGGAGAGCCAAGAGAGGGGAGGGAAGAGGGGTGGAGGAATGTAAAGAGTAGAGCCAACGCTATCAGTGACAGCAAGTTATGGGATCAGCTTCATCTGCCTCAGCTAACCCCACCCTTTGGGCCAAATCTAGCCGCTGAACAACAGCACAGAATTCCTCTTCCTCAGGAGAAGGAAGGGCAGATGAAGTTGTTGTTCCAGAGATTGTATGACCTTCTTATCCTCAGTACAGTTAATTCAGTTTCAGGTGCCAGAAAGAAAAAGGTACAAAGGACAGATAAGGTAGAGCGAGAGCATAAGCACATCTGCATGCATATCAGTCACTTCACAAGTACAAAGGGGTGAAAAGCAAAGCCCAGTTGGTAAGATGTAACGGCTTGAACAGAATATCCCACCAGGAAGAGCCACTGACTTCAGGTCAAAACTGGACTCTGTATCTACTTATTCCATATTAGTGTTATCTAGTATTCAATTTTCATAGCACAGTTGAAAATTGCATGGGAAATCCATCTCTTGTATTCCAGCCCTACTGCTGACCCCGTGTAGCTGCAGTGCAAAATCTTCTCCACGGGTAACAAAACGAAACGCTTTCATGAAGGACAGAGCACAGTTAAAATTTCCATTTCAGTCTTGGGTGTCACTGTTCAAAAAATATGTTGTTATTCATTACAATGACAAACAAAATATAAGTACTTACATATTTCCTGCGTACTCTTTTGAAGGCTTTGAAGAAACTGTAACATTTTTCTCAAAGTAGAAAAAGGAAAAATAAAAACTTAGCAGTTGATAAAGAGTTGCCAACTAATTTTTAAAGGAAAACAGTTTTAAATACTTTTTGCAACAAAAAATAATAATTTAATGTTTAATAAAAATAACAACTTTATAAACAACATGAACTTTTTCTTACTGAAACTTTTATCACTCTCCATCCTGAAGTATCTTGACTGTATGATAAAATTTTTTCTGAAACTTCATCCGAAATTTTCTTATAGTCCATTTACCTGTAAAGATTTAAAAGCAGTTTGCTGGTATATGATAAAAACATTCCTTAAAGAGCAAAAAACAGAGGGCTCATTCCGGGATTCTTTTCACATGCTTTAGTTCACCGAGTACTTCTATCAAATGAAATTTTTGTTCATCATACTCAATTTCAGAAAAAGACAGTCTTGATTTAAACAGAATTCTGTAATTGACTTCCAGTCTGGGCTACTAAGGAGGAGTGGGTCTCGAGAACGAATTACAGCTTCTAGTGAGACACACCATTCACTCCACGTTAAATCCATCATTACTCCACATTGAAACCTCCCCTCCTTATACAGTTTATCACCCCAGATTCTGATTCCACCACGATTTGCTAGTCATCAGCCAACTTGCAGAGTTAAAACACGAGGGGCTCAAACAAGCAGAGATTTTTCTTACATCAGAACTATACACAACAACTGTTACAGGCTGTGCTGCTGTGGAAACCCTTCGGCACGCCAGAGGCCCGGCTCCAGCCCTAGCGCAGTGGCAAGGCCGCAGAATCATAGAATCACAGAATGGTTTGGGTGGGAAGGGACCCCCAGAGGTCACCCAGCCCAACCCCCCTGCAGCAGCAGGGACACCTTGAACCACATCAGGTTGCTCACAGCCCCGGCCAACCTGGCCTGGAATGTTCCCAGGGATGGGGCCTCCCCCCCTCTCGGGGCAACCCCTGCCAGGGTTTCACCACCCTCAGGGTAAAGAATTTCTTCCTTCTATCTAGTCTAAACCTACTCTGGTTTAGTTTCAAACCATCCCCCCTTGTCCTGTCACAGCTGGCCCTACTAAAAAGCTTGTCCTCACCTTTCCTGTAGGCCCCCTTTAGGTACTGAAAGGCCGTAATCAGCTCTCCCCGCAGCCTTCTCTTCTCCAGGCTGAAGAAGCCGCCCTCCACCCAGCCCTGCCTCCCCACCCGTTCTTCCCCCCTACGCACAGTTCTCCCTCGGGGAGCTCTTTCTCCCAACAATAACAACGGTGGATCTCAGCCCAACAGCGCCGAACGCTTCTGGACCAGCCTCTCACACAGT
This sequence comes from Egretta garzetta, assembly GCF_000687185.1. NCBI lineage: Eukaryota > Metazoa > Chordata > Aves > Pelecaniformes > Ardeidae > Egretta > Egretta garzetta. The sequence goes on along the minus strand of NW_009259496.1, from coordinate 1,573,544 downwards.
AACTTCACACCTCAACCTTTAGGGGCCTGTCCCGTGTAAGGGGTCGCACGGACTCTTCCAGGGCTACCTCAGCGACAGCCCGCGGAACGCGGCCCGGTGCTCCCTTTGGGCTCCCCGCCCCTCAAGGACGGTGCCCGCCGAGCCCAGCA
>NW_009259496.1:1566747-1572899 GCF_000687185.1 Egretta garzetta | reverse complement strand
GGGTGCCCGCTGCGGCCGGGCCTTCCCGCGCGGGCCCGCCCTGCCTCTCCCGGAGGGAGGTGGTGTGTGGGGCTGGGGCACCGGGAGGTCTCTGCGCCGGTGCACAGCCCGGCTCCTCGGCTTTCTGAGGAAAACCGCTTCGGCCTTGCAAGAGCTGCTCCCCCGGTGCCTTTTTCATGTAAATCCTTATGCTGCTGTTATGAGGTGATCCTTGTACCAGTGCGATATTGGATATAGCAGAGTTATTAATCCTTGTTCCGGCACCTGTTCCTTAACACCATAACAGATTTCTCGAATCGTATTTTACCTTCAGGGACAAAATGACCTGTTAGGTTTCTTTTGGTGGCCTTGACTATCTTGATTACAGCCTTTGGGACAAGCCTGTACTTCCAACTCTTCCATTTCCAGTTTGTGGGGTTACAAAGGCAGCTTGGGTTGGCTTGGCAGGATGATTCTGAGTGCTCCCACCTGACTTGTAAAATCCTTTTGCTGTGTGTACCCGTTCTGGTTATATAGAAATATATGCAAGGGTAATGGCTGCTCTTATTGTGCTGAGTTTTTTAGTTTTTCATACCATCTAAGGTGCTTTTACTTGTGGTTTTTGTCCATGAACATACTCTTTTGTGCTGGTTCTGCAATCACAAGTTATGATATTTCTGTGTGTCTTTGATGAATTTTATGTTTGGTGATAAATGTTTGCAGTTCTTACCTGAAATCCTGTCCTTGCAAAAGGAGGGCACTGAGGTTCCTCTAGAAATAGCAAGGAGCTAGATTTTTGTGCTCTCGTTGTATTTTTTTTTTTCCACTTCTAAAGCTCAATATCAAAGAAATTTTCCCAGTTTTGGTTTTGTGTGTTTGTTTTTTCCCAGAGCCTTTATTTTCTGCCTTTTGCTCTTTTAGGGCTGGCACATCTATATGACAAACTTGAAAAGCAGCAAGTTGAATAGCTAAAAGTAATTTTTAGGAAGATGATAAAGCTACATAGCAATAGTAAAAAATCCTATATACATTACAGTTTATGAGAAGACATTTTGGTGCCGATGAACACTTGCGGTTTTATTTCTTTTTCCATTTAGATTGATTAAAAAGATGAGTGAAGTTTCTAATAGAAAGCTGGATAAAAGCCATGACAAGCTCAATAAAAGAAAGCAGTGTCTGCTCTCCTGATTCAACAGTATCTTCTCTTTTGAGAAGCTATAGCACTGACAGCAGTAATCCACACTCAAACAGTTTGATTCACTACAAGGACAAGCTTTACAGCTCTGCATCTGAGGCTCTGGAGGCTTATATTGAAGACTTTGATCTGAGTCTCACATCTTCAGAAATAAGCACTGGAAAAATCTGCATCTATCAAAGCACTCCCAAACAAGTTCAGTATTCAAAGCATCACGCCAAAGAAAAACATGGTATGTCTCCTGAAAATATCTTTTAATAAGTCTTGGTGTTTGTTTGTGTTTTGGTTTGGTTTTTTTTATTGTCAGAGCTATTGCACCTCCTTGTCTCACACCAGGTGTGGTTTTTTTGAAGGAATATTCCCTGCAAAACTGCTGGCAACTCCTTATGGTGTAGTAAATGATGCTTGGTCATGGCTACCAATATTTGTCATTCTCTGTAATGCTTTTTTGTAAATGCTTGGTGGATTGGCGAGAATTCATGACCATGCTCCTAGATGCAATAATAAATTCTAGAGTATGGATTAGAAACTGTATTTCCTATGCAGTGTAAGTCATTGCTTAAATCTGAGTCTTAAAAAAAAATCTCAGTTTCCAGTGTAAGTAACATCAGAATCTAATTAATTGAAGGAACAATCAATTAAACATTGCTCTGTCTTGGAACAGAATTTGCCCCTTATCCATTGATTTTTATGGAATGTACTTTTGGGTCTGAAGACTAACCCAACAGGGTAATGTATATGGGTTTGAATTGGCTTTTGTCATTATTAGTTAGCTTGAATAAATAAAGGCTTTATTGGTTATATGAACCTTTATGAGAAGGTCTGGAGTAGATAACTGTGCTTGAGTTAATTTATACTGCAAGTGCTTTGTCTATTACATTTAAAATAACGAAGTCCTAAGTACAGGTGAACTTTGTACCTGAAAAAGGATGCTTGCCTGGGTTGGCATGGACAGTTATGGCAGCATATTCAGGTGTGGGTGGGTTTTTTTCACTGTAGCCTATAACTTCCCTCTAGCTTCATGCCTTTCCTTTCCTTTATCAGGACACATGGCTTTTAGTTGTCTTCACTTTCTGTTCATATTTTTCTAATACAAACCATCTTCTACCTAAGTTTAACTGACTTCCCCAACAAAAATAAACATTCTGTTTATCACTAGTGAGAAACTGTTCTATGAAAGATGTCAGCTGCTTGTATTTTACTCTGAAATTCCTCTGTTGCTGTTTTTGCAGAAGTCCCATTAGCTCCATTCCTGTGTTAGCCAGTCTGCGTGTACGTTATAATAGTCTATAATATACAGATTTCACTTACTGATATTACAGTGAAAGTGAGGGGAAAAAATAACTTTCAGATACTACCTGAGGAAAACCTATTTTCATGAATTGAAGTGCTTTATACTTTCAGTAAAAAAAAAAAAAAATTAATGCTATAATTCTTCCCTGAAAAACTGCCAAGTCAAACCTTATACAGCAGGTAAGTTTCTGTAGAATGACATCATGGATCCATAGGGTGGCTACTTGCCTTGCAAGCTGTTGCTTTTGGTCACCTTTTTCTCTAGGAAATGTGCTCTATTTCACTATGGGGAAAGTTATCCCTAACATCACTGTGTGGAGGAAGTGTTGCTACTAGGACTGAAATACAAAGGGCGTATCTGCAAAAACATGCAAGTCTGAATGTGCAACTAAAAATGGACTGTGGAGTGTTGAAATCTTGTTTCTCTTAAATAAAAAAAATCAAAGAAAATACTCAAAGCTGTAAATGCTATGTACCTTGAAAGGAGGGGTGATGTTTGACTGGTAAGGTTTTCATCAAGATTCTGGTTAGAAACAGAACCACTTCTGCTAGAACTGTAATTCAGTATTCCCAGTAAAGAATATATTTTCAGCTTTAAATTATTACTTCATGTTAAATCTTGCAGATGTATTTGGTATGCCTGAAGTTTAACAATTCATGTAAAATATCTCTGTTTTTCAGTATTGGACGACTTTAATCAGCACGTAGGTTTGGGTTCTCTTGCTTCACCCTGTAGAAGGCAGACTGAGTGTGACCCAGACTTGATTAGTCTCGCGACGGATGATCTGTTAGCATTTCCAGCAGATGGATCACTGCCCTTTGTCCAGTGTAGTCCTTTTAAATCAAGGCATCAAAGTAGTGAGTGGAACAGGCGGTCACTTCAAACCTCATCACTCCGTACCGAAGGTGGTTTCAGTCTCCAGGAGAACAGGAAAGCCGTTGCTCACCAGAACCCACACAAAGACTGCAGCAAAAAGAAACACAACATCTATACATCTGATAGAGGAGACAGAGTTGTACCTAAAAGATGTTCGAGACCCTTGTCTTTTGAAGAGAACTCTGACGCTTTTCCTGTTAAGAATTATCCAAGGTGGCTTACCAGTCAGAAGTCTGACTTAAGTGTATCAGGGATAAGTAGCATCCCCAATTTTCACTACCCAGTCTGGCTTAAGAGTTACAACCTTTTTTCTGATTCAACTAAAGAAAGTGATGATCAAAATTTTAATATACAAGGCAAAACTTCCTCTTCAACAACTTTTGAGACCCTGAAAAAAACCCACTCTGTAGATAAAGACAGTTCTCATTTATTTGAACAAAGCAGTTGCCTGGATCTGAAAGGTGATAACAAGGTAGAAGAAAGTTACAACTGTGACAATCCAGATGCATGCTTCCAATTTGATAACTCTGTTTCAAGACACACCAAAAAGCCCTTCAGAGGTAACTCTAATTCATATAATTTGTTTTTTTTAATTTTGAGGATGTGATAGACATGTACTTTTTTAAACCAACACTCTAGCCACGTTAGTCTGACTGCACTGTAGAGTAGATTTATTCACATCCATCTTTGACAAATGACTCAAAGCACTTACTAGTGGTTGACTAAGTTAAAGAGCTTTGATACTGTAAGTTTTCATGTATAAATCAATATTTAAGCATTCCTTTTACAGCAAAGTATTTATTACATTGGCATATTTAGTACCTTTCTGCAAGATAATGACAGTAATTCCATGAATATTTTAATCGAATTTCAAGCATTAAATTAAACTACATGAAGTGGAACCTTGGGGGAGAGGGATTCCTAAACATGGTGTAAATGAACCTGTCAAATTGGTAAGAAATACCATTTATCATGCAGTCTTTTTCTCTACTTTACACAGTCAGTAGGAGATATTTGCAACCTGTATAACTTAGGTTATCCAGTGCCTTCAGTTTATGTAAAGACTTCCCTTGGGAATCTCTCTGCAGCAGGCCATTGCTCCTCAGAAGCAGGAGGTCCTCCCATGGTGAAGCACCATCTTTGTATTATGAAATATCAGCAAGGTTTGCTTTGATATGGGAGATTAACATTTTGAAGCGTTAATTACCTTCACTTCTGTCTAAGTTTATTAATTTAAAAGGAAAAATATTTTTTCTTTGTTATGCAAAGCATAAATATTGATCTCTCTCCTTTTTTCCAAGAGGTTATGTATAAAAACTAAGTTAAATGTTGTTTATGTTGCGAATTCAAAGTGTCAAAATGCCAGACGTGCAAATGTCTGCAAATACCTTTCTAATGTGTGTGCCTGACAAACTTTAAATAGAGGGTTATATCTTTTTTTACACACAAAAATTTTACCAATCATGAGCAGGCTAGGCATAAAAACCCATATGAGAATGTGTATCATTTTGAGTGCTTATCTCAAACTGTTTTTAAATGTGAGTCCTGTATGTGATTTGCATGTATGTTTGTGTGATTTCTCTCCCAGGTGTCTGTAGAAATAGCTAGTAGAAAAACCTGTGCAAAATAATAAGAATACTAACCTAATAACTTACAAAGTATTAATAAAATTTAACATTGCATTGTGAATTAATATTAATTACCTTTTCTATAGCATGAAAGCAGATTAAAACCACTAAATAATCTTGAATGCTGCATATGATACCTGTTCTACATACGTCAGGAAAAGAAACACGACTGCTTCAAATACTCTCCTGGCCAGAAACTTGCAGATCCCATTTGGTACTGAAGATTTATGTGCCATGCTGCTACAGCAAGATAACCAAAGGAGATGTATTGGGGCTGTATTCTCTGTAAAATATTTCCAGTGCTAATTTATCTGTAGTAATTTTCTTTGACTATTACATAAAATGAAAAGTAATGTAGAAATAATGCCCTTGAAGAGGGTTGGACGCATCGTGTCCTTGTTTTCTAGAAGACCAGCTTGAGCTCCTTACCTTGGAGGCTGACAAAGGTCTGGAGAGTTCAGCTGAAGATTTGTCAAATGCTCTGGAAGATGATGGCAGTCCTTCTACAACAGATATACTAGGAGCAGAAAGATCATGGGAAAACGCTCCAGGCGCTTTGTAAGTAAACATGTATTTTGGAACAACTTGTTCATGAAAATGCATAGTGAACCTAATTGCTTTTGTATATAGGTTATAAGTAACGGTGATGCGGTGGATACATAAAGAAAGGATTTACTATTAGATTTCTTGCCTAGTGCTAAATGTTTGATATTTCAAGGTCAGGATATTGGTGCACTGCTTTCCCTTTTTTACTGACTTGTGAGGAGTGACATTAACATTATTTACTGTTGTTGTTTAATAATATTTCTTACATATCATTGATATATGAAGATGCGTATTTCAAGAGAAAAATTATTTGATGGAACTTAAATTGACAGATTTAATAATTTATGAAAAAGAAGTTAATAGTGGGAAGTCTTTTTTTTTAAAAAAGCAGTGTGGCCTTGGGAAGTCTTGGAGCAGTCTTAGAACAGAAATTACGGTTGTTCAGGAACTGAAAGGTTATTTCACAGGATCAAAGAATAATAAAAACCAATACTAGAATTTCCTACAGTTTTTAAGAAGCTAGGTGTATGTGGTTCTGGGTGGTGTTTGTCACTTTACCCTGGAAGATTTTGAAATGTTGTTTAATTTTAGCAATATTTAACAGGTGAGTAAGTCTCCAACTGCAGCATTCCTG
>NW_009259496.1:1543966-1566736 GCF_000687185.1 Egretta garzetta | reverse complement strand
ATTTAAATGGTACTATTCATGCTCCTGTTGGGGGAGAGGCTAATAGCCTAGTCTCCTGCTAGCCACCAGAAACCCCACGTAGGAGAACATCACTGGAAATTGGGCTGCATTATGCATCTCTTTCTGTAAGACTACTTGCTTTGAATTAAAATACCTTAGAGACTGTAGAAGACTTAGAGGTGAGTAAGCAGAAGGTAACTCTCTCTCTTTAGATGTTGAATATTAATGGAGGAGAACCCAGATGTAAGAAAAACACCTATGTGTAATAAATTACAGCTAAGAAGTCCTTATCTTACCTTTTTTTAGTTGATTTTTGTGGCTACCCAGGTCTTGGTTATACTGGCAAAACTGGAAAAAAAGTGGTGTGTTTCTCATGCATATGCCAACGTGCTGATGGGACTACTCAGTGCCCCCTTGGTGTTGCACTGGTGCAGTATTATCTGGTTTCATCATAATGACTATATCCTAAAACAATTATTTTAGCTTATTAACTTGTTGTTATTCTCCATTGCATGTTTAATGTTGGTTTAGGAAACCACTAGTGCCTGTGTGCTGTGAGGACATGGAGAATGCTGTACCATTCCCCAAGGCAGATATCATACATAAGTTCTTGGAAGACTGCTTAAATGACAAAAATCAGGTCAGTAGAATTGAGTGTTTATTTCTGAGAGTGCCCAAAATATGTAAGGCTGGTAAATATTGGAAGGGGGAATACCTGTAAGCTGTTATTAATTCTTCTATAATACGTGAAGTAGAAAATCTAACTGCAGAAGTTTAGTCATACTTGAGCATGATGAATTCATACAGTTATTAAATCCTATAATCTAACCCTTGGTCACAACTATGATTAAGAAAGCGCTTAACTACAGAATGCTTTGCTTAGTAATAGTTTGACCTTTACACTGCATGTTTTGTTTAAATAATAATTTTCCTGCCTCGAGTAACGGGGAAGAACTTTTTTGTTATCGATGTATTAAATGCTACAAATTTCCTAGCCTGGCTGAGGTACTGTTGGGTATGAGTCAAGTTCAAGAGGTAAGTTAAGTAATATTATTTCTTATTACTTATGCTGTTGCACTGGAATTACATAATGGATTGAATTTACTCTTGATTATTCATTATTTTATTCCCATTCTTACATATTGACCACCTTCTTGACAGTCTTATTGTTCAGTCTTTCATTTTGATTATATGAACCCTTTATCCTTTTCTCAGCTTGGGAGATGAGCACTCAGCCCAATATTCTAGTTGAAAGGCATACTATTAGTTTACGTACTGGTACGTTTCCTTTACTGTCTGCCCTATTGTCCTTGAATCTTAACTGGTCTAAGATCCTGTTTTCCCATCTTGTACTAAACGGAGCATTACCCTTTAAGTTTTTCCACTGTGATGCATACCTCTGTTTACCTAAGGAGTTAATTGACACAGAACCTAATGATGTGCACGAGTAATTCAAATTGTTCTGTCTGATGAATGGTGCTTCACTGTATTTCATCCTTCATGCTTCCCATTCTGTCAGATCATCAGACAGTTCTAGACATTAGTGTTTCTAGATTATCCACAAATTTTTGTCACCTTGAGTTAATTTGCTTTTTTGATTATAGAATGAGCAGATATTGTATAGATGCTGATTATATGAATAAATCTATGCTTATCATTAAGGAAGCTTACTTGCTCTGTCAGTTATGAAATGTTGAAACATGTTCCAGCACTGCTGTCATAGCATTATGAGGACTGACAGTCTTAATATTCTTGAATGATTTTACACAAGCCAGGGCTGAGGCCTTTCTGTGTTGCTTCACGTCTTCCTAACAATCTATGTGTTTACACTGACCGTACTGTGGCATAAATTAAGATGGACCAGTAGGATCGTACAAGTACCACTTATAAATAGACCTTTAAAGAACAGGTAGAGAGAAACACTTACAGAAAGTAGCCTTCAAGCTGTTTCAGGGAAACCTTGGAAATTGTTTGGCTTTATTTTGTTTTCATTTATGTGCACTGCAGTACACTGCAAGCTCAACAGATTCTTTGGGTTTTGGTTTAGGAAAATAATTTTTCTGGAGGTCATCATCACAGGCCCCTTGAAGCCTTGAAGCTAATGTTGTTTAAACTTCAAGCAATGCAGGGAAGTTTAAGCCAGAATGAAACTGCTGAGCAAAAGGAAGAGTTTGAAAAAGTGAGTAGTCAGTTTCCTTATGCTGCATCTTGTCTCAAAATCTGTGTGCTGTGTATGTTTCTGAGATAAACTGTTAGTCCTTTTATAGACTTGGTTTCCAGTCATCTTAGAGCACTGCCATCAGATTCAATCCAGTTTGCATCAGGAGCAGATGCTCAAGACTGCTGTGCCCTAAATCCCCTGTGTCTTGTTGCTGCTGCAAACTGGAGGCTCTGTGCTACCTTATGCTGTGGCCTGTTCGCAGGGGCCCTGGGTAGCAGGTCCACAACTCAGCAGTGGCCTCAGCGGTGCTGCAGCAAGCGATGCTTGTACACCAGGAGATGGCGATGTTTCAGGTGATCCTGCCCTGAGAGAGCGGGCTCTGCCCTCCTCTGCTGCTCTAGCAATAGCTGTGCTCTGGAGAAGTTGTCTTGTTGGAAAAGTTGGTCATATTCCTGTTAATTCTAGGCTTTCAGGGGCATGTGCCAAATTTTTAAAAAGCTAGACCTTCTCAAATGCTCTGTCCTTGCCTCCTTTGCCATCGGTAAACTGGTATTTTGTGGCACTCTTGTTTCAAAATGATTTCATAGACTTTGTCTTTTTACCTATTCCATAATGTTGCTTGCATACAGTTCTTAAACCCTACAGATCAGGGCAGGCTGGGGAATGGGCCAACAGGATTCTCCTGAAATTCAGCAGAGGCAAATGCAAGGCCTTGCACCTGGGAAGGAAGAAACCCTCACAGCAACACGGGCTGGGGACTGTCTGGCTATAGGGGGCTGCTCCATGGAAAATGCCCGAGAGGTCTTGGTGTAGGTACAAGCTGAACGTGAGCCATCTGTGTGCCCTGGCAGCAAAGGAGGAACAGCAGGGCATGGGCTATGTGGACTGGAGCACAAGTCAATGGATCAAGAGAGCCGATTGTCCCTCTGTGGGGGGGGGGGGGGGAGGCAGCTGAGAGAACTGGGCTTGCTCAGGCTGGACAAAAAGCTTTGGGGGCCCTAACAGGAAGTCTTCCTGCACCTGAGAGGAGGGCATCAGGAAGATAGAGCCAGGGTCTTCATAGTTGTGTGTGGTAGAAGGATGAGAAACAGGCATAAATTGAAACAGGAGGCTCACACTGGGCACTGGGAGAAACTTTTTAACCCTGAAGAGAGCCAAGCACTGGAACAAGTTGTTTGAGAGAAGATGTCTCCATCTGTGGAGCTTTTCAAGATTTGACTGAATAAAGCCCTGAGCAACCTGCTGTAACTGTGTAGCTGCCTCTGCTTTGAGCAGGAGCCCACCTCCTGAGGTCCCTCCCAACCTGAATTACTTTATGATGCTATAAAATAGTTGGCAATACTTTCCAATGCAATGTGCTTTCAAAATTCCATGTTTCTTGTCATTTTCAGCTACTTTTCCTTCCCTCAGTTAACAATTTTTTTGTTTTAACAATTTTTAGCTTTCTGAAAAAGCAGAGGCTGAACTAAAACTGTGTGACAGCGAGATAATCCCTCTTACTAATTCTATTCAGAAGTAAGTGACCATTGATTTTTCTGACTTTTCACTGTTTTTGGAAGGTGCAGAAAAGGAATGATAAATTAGCTGGGAGAGTTATCATGTGATCTGGAAACTTTGTTAAGAATAAGCCAGTAGTGAATAATTAAAAACATGGCAGTTCATGGAGCAGAGAAGTATCTAGTGAAAGGCTGCAGAGATGCACTCTGTGACTCAATGTTTGTATTTCATCTCTATCAATACATTAATTAGTGCGACGGCATATATGGACTATAAAATAATCAAACTTGGAGAAATTTGTAACGGGGGACAAAGTATCTCCTTACTTTTTTCACTATAGTGGGGAAAATAATTGCTAGAAAGCCTTTTATTAATGAAATCAGCAGAGTCCTACTGAAGAGTTGTAAGTGACTAAAGAAATAATAAGTTTGAGAAAAGGCAGAATGGAAAACAGGGCTCTATTGTTGAAACAAGTGTTCTACATAACACTCTGTCGCAGTGTAGTTTTATACTGTAATGTAAAATGGAAGGATTTAAATCTAAAAAATCCAGTAACTTTCAGTATTGATATACTTTTTTATAACATGATGTTTTGCAGTGCTTAGCATCCTGTCTTAAATACCCCTTCTGTAATAATTTAATAGAAACTGTGTGTAAGCAGCTGTGTTGGAGAAGACTTATTTAAAATTTCAGTTCCAAAAATTGTTTTATCTTTTTAAAAAAGTCTTTGTGTATTTTATAATCTCTAAAACAGAGTAAGTGGAACAGTTAGACATAGATGTAAACTGTATATAATAAAGTTCAAACTGTTAAGCTGTTTGTAAGAAATCAACATCACTTTGTGATAAATGTAAACAGCAATACATACACAGTTGTTAAAGTTTTCTTTTTTCCTAATCTAGGGCTTTACATCATTTGTCACGTCTTAAAAGTCTTGTTGAAGACAACAGTAACCAACAAGAGCAGACCGATGATCATGAAGAAGATAAACAAGAAAAAAAAATAATCTGTGAAGCTGATAACTAAGAGTATTTGAATATTGTGTAATTTAAACAATCTGTCAGCCTGCCCACCAGTCAAACTTTTTTGAAAGCTGAACTAGTGCATGCTCTCAAAAATGTTGTATTTGGTATTTCTGTACATATCTGTTCTTTTCATTAATTACTTCAAAGCTTAATTTAATATTAGTGCTTCCAGTAGGATCTAACAATGTGACAGGAGAGATCACTCTTTAAAGACTATTTAATTAAAATAACGTGAACATTTTTTTGGAAGAATCTGTTTATAAAAATTGACAAAAACATAAACTATTTGGCCAATTCTCATCATTACTTCCTTACAGGGGCTGTTAGAAGTAGGAGGAGCTCAATATCATGTGTAAAGTCAAGCAGGAAGGTTTAGTAATAATATAATTACATAATATTTTCAGTGTTGTTCCTTCTACAGGACTTCAGTTGATGAAATTGTATGCTCCTTGTTCCCTGACCACAAACTTACCAAATATATTGTATCAAAAAGTGTCTGAAGCCTTTTTGAATTGTTCTCCCTTTCATATTCTAGCAAAGCCTGGCTCTTTGGGGAGAGAAGGCTCTGGTTTAGAGGCATCCTCTTTAGGAGCACGGAATGTGTTTCAGCTGAACTGATCCAACAGCTGGTTGTCACTGTTACTGGGAAGTCCTAACCTCCCTTCCATTTTCCTTGGCCTTGTTCTTACCTTTAGAGCATATAAAATCCTTCAGGGGGCCTAAATAGGCAGAGAAGTAATTTTTTTCAGCATAACGGAATAGAATTAGCTCGTGAAAGCCACTGACAGTCGCTGGAGCTTGTGTAGGGGAGAGAGGAGTAGGACTCATCCCATTTGGCAGCAGCAAATTGAGAGACAAAGAGGAAAGCTGTAAGTAGTAATTTGAGTTGTGAATTGAAGTCTATTGACACAACAGTTTGAAAGAAGCCTTTTTGTACCTCTTCTGAGGCTTATATGATGTAGCCTAGCATTTTATGCTGTCAGCAAACAAAGTATGGTAACTTGCCTTCTTAGTGAACTGTTTCCTCTTCATCTGGATATTTATAGGTACATGTGAGAAAGCAGGTACCTGAGCATGGACTGACTCTGAGAAATCAAATAGAAACCAGAAGAAAAAGTAGAAGGAAGATTAGCTATATATTTCTCCCATCTTCCTGTTAAGAATTAGTAAGTAGAGAGATAAATTACTTCATTTTATGACTGTCATGGCATCATGAGAACATGGGTAGATCATAAGTAATACGTAATAATGTATTTCAGAGACTTTTATTCGTGTTTCCCAAATGCTTAGAGCTAGATCTGAAATCAGAGTACAGAAAACGAAATTACGCCTCTCAAAGACTTTCTTGTAGAAGTTTTTATAAAGCCTTGCATTGCTGAGACATGATTGTACAAACCAGATGATACTGTGGGTGTAACTGTTGTCTGTATTAAGACAGTATCTGCTTGCCAGAGGTCACTTTATCAAAGGAATTCAGATGTGCAAGGAAAGATGAGGGTTTTTTCCTGATATCACACATGTCTGAGTGTGGATCCCAATGAAGTTGCTCTATTTTTGCACTATGGATGCCATGTGTCGGTAGTTCCGCATAGTCTGTGTATGCTGTGTCATTTGAGCTGGTACGCCTCAGTCTCAGCACAACTCGCGTGGCACTGCCTAAGCTGTCGTAGCTCTCCTGTTTCTGAAGGGGCATGTGCCTCAATAGCTCACAGATTTATTCACCCAGGTGTACTGATACCCCTCGGGGTGCTGGCAGCACAAGCAAGATGGACTTGAAATTTAGAAAGTCTCTTCCATTAATTCCCCCTTGGAGAATCCTCATACTTAACCATATCTGTGAGATTCCTTATTCTTTGGGTTTTTTTTTTTATTAGCCCCAGGTATTTCTCCTTTATCAGTTTAATGTACTTTGGAGAATTTCAGCACAACTTTTTTTATGGCACACAGGCCTACATGATAACTAAAAGTATTGTGGACATTACTGAATGTTTGTATTTACTAACTTTATTATGGGCCAGATATGAAAGGCTTTGATCATGGATAACCTCTACTGTGTGAGGTACTGTACTGAACAAGATAAAAATACCTTAAGCATGTGAAACTAAGCAACAAATGAGTGACACTTTCTAATTGTAAACAATAAAATCCAAATAAGAACAGAATAAAATCATTAAAAAAACCCCGATAAAACACCACTAGTCAGTAAGTGGAGACAACTGGTTTCGCATAAAAAAATTTTTTTAAATGCTGTCAAGATTTTTATGGCCATTAAAAGAGTGTTTACAAGGGATCAAATCCCCCTTTAGTATCAACAGAAAAAAGTGACTTTTTGGTTGTATACACCAGTCAGTTCTTGCAATTATGGCCCGAATATTATTTGCTTCTAAGTTAGAATAAAGAAGTTGCCACTCAGGAAAAATAACAGAATATGTAAATCAAGTACTAAACAAAAGTAATTGCTATATCCAAGGTGCCAGTGATGTTCTTGTCCTTGAGGCTAGATCAGAGGAACAGAATTTGATTGAACTATGGTCTTCTGCGGTGGGGAAAAACAAAAAGGCAGAAAGACAGAGACCAGGATTTGGAGGAAATACTAAAATAAAATAGCAGGAATAGATAGGAGGAGAGTCACCGTTTCTCAGCAAATCAAAAAAAACTGTTTGCTAAGGATGGACACAAGTACTTGTGATCCTATGTATTTGCATATACAGGAAATCTTTTATGAGGAGGGCACTTCCTGAATTACAGTGTATATATATCAGTAAAACGGAGCTGAGGGAAGTAAAGGCTTTGATGAAGACACATATCGTGTTCCTAAAACTAGTGAAGATCCTGTCCGTGGTAAGACTGTGATTTGGCATGGTGGGAGGAAAATAGATGGGATTTTTGTCTCAGGGGATTTTGCCCTTTAAAGGCTTAATGAAAGAGTCTATTGTGATACTGGTCTTGAAATGGAATGACTGTATGCTGCAGTTATCTTTTTCTCTGTAACAGATTTGCATTAGGTGCTGATGTAGGAAAACTTAATTTCAGGCTCCAGATATCATGAAGACTAATGGTGCTGCCAGCAGAGGGTTAATTTGACTAGAGTTTATACCTGGTTTAGTCTGAAAAAGTCTGTCTGAAAAACTGCAAACCCCATAGTTGCTCATTATCATTAATCATTTTCCTACATAACTCTGACACCACCAGTGCAGTTGTATGGAAAAACTGCAAACCCCATAGTTGCTCATTATCAACCTATTAATCATTTTCCTACATACCTCTGACACCACCAGTGCAGTTGTATTTGTTTTCCAAGAGATGCTTATGGATTTTCACATATATATAAAAAAAGGTATCTGGAATTGTGAAGCCCTTGAAAACTGTGATGTATCTTTTCTTTCTTGTTGATCATGGATTCTGTGATTTAACGTGGTTTTTAATTTTTATGTCCTTACCAACTGTAAAGTGGACCAAATATTTTGAGTATGTCTCTCACTGTGTAGAGACTTGCTGTCAAAGGGAAATAAGAAAAAACTTGTCATTAATTTTAATTGACCTGATCCCGCTGTTGCCAGTTTGAATGGCTGAGCTTTCACAGCTTTTCCAGAACAGAAAAAAAAGGACTGCTGAGGAGACATGGGTTCTATCTCATAAGGAAAAATAAGTGCTGCTTTAAGTTTAGGCTTACCAACTTAGGAAGGAAGGCTTTAAGCTAGAATGAATGGGCACTGATGGCAAAAGAATGTGTTATCAGTGGAGAGGTGACCAGAGGCATAGTAACCGTGGATACAGGGTTTTTATAAAAAGGATTGAAGCAATATGCAAAACAGGATAGTGAATATGTCTGCTTAACACTTAAGGTGTCTATAGTCATGTAGGCTCTATGGAAACTAAATGGAAGAATGTACAAGGTTCTATACACAGTTGTGATTTAGGTGACGTAAATGTTTGCTTGGTGGGATATTTCATTTTTTATTAATACAGGAAAAAAAGAAGTGGAGGTGGCTCCTGAAAAAAAGGAGAGGGAAGATATGTTTCTCTATGAATATTACCTTTGTGTTGAAGTCTAGAATACAGAGGGATATAATCTGTTAAAAGTATCTTTATGATAATATAAGGAGAGAAATGCTGTTATGTTGAGGACCTGCCATTAAAACCACCAAACCAAGAAGGATAAGATGGAAAGAACATTTTTGTAAGTGACTGACAGAATAATTTGCCTTGAGGAGTTAACCAAATGTTTGTTGGCAAAAATAAATTGAATACAGAGTATCCAGAGTATTTTTAGACTAGGATGATGTCAGGTTTTGGTGCAGAAGGTGGAGGTTAATAAAAGAATTTTCCTAGAAGGTTTTCAAAATTTTTAGAATGGAAAAAAAGAGTAGAAAAATGCAACTATAAGAAATTCAAAGATCTGTTTGCGAAGTCCTGTGAAAAAAAGTCTAGGAAAAAGTGCTCAGGAGTTTGGCAGTTCATAAAAATATGTATATTTAAGCTATAGTCACAGGATATCCTAATATGGAACAGTGAAAATAAGTGTAATATGTCTTCAAGACAGAAGCACAATGGAAATAGCTAGAATTGTCCCTAAAGATGAGTCATCTTGGACTTCTGTGCTTTTTGGAACATCCAAAGCACAAAAATCACAAGGAAGAAAAGCTGTCGAAGATAATAAACTAACCCAAAAGTTCCTTATTGCTTATGATCTCAAACAACAAGTCCCTTACTGATAGAAGGAAAATTTTGATCCATGACCACCCTGCAGAGAGTAATAAATTATGTCAGCGAAGGTACAATGTTTACTTAAAACATCAATGACAATGAGCAGTGGAAAAAACTCAGATTACGAGAGGGAAAACACGACTGATCGCTCTTACACAAGCTACCTGTGTTCAGGGGACTACGCCTACCGGCATTAACGCCGAGCTCTCGGAGAAATGGCTGAAGCTATCTTGGAGTTATCAGTAATGTTTAGAACTCAGTGCAGTCCCACAAGGGTCTGGAAATGGGACTAGCAAAGTAATGTTTAACAAAAAGTCAGCTAAATGATATCAAAGGATTATAGGGCAATAAGCTTACCCTTTGTTTCCTAGAAGTTCAGAAGTACATAATCAAACATGGAATATATCAAGGAAATGGGGCGGGGGAGGGAGGTCATTGCACACACGGTTGTGTTACACAAACCGTTTCCTTTTTATGACTGGGTAGCAACGTTTAACACTTGTGTGCCTCAAAACAAGGCATCATAATCTATATTAAATTCTTGTTAGGGAAGTGTAAAGATGGGTGGAGATCAGTACTCGGAGAGCAGTTAAGAATGAAGTCTATTGCTATTCTTTATTTTCATAATATGGTGGAGTTAGAGAAGATCCAGAGGAGAGCGACTGAAATGATCACAGAGATGGAAGAGCTGCCTAACAGGGAGACTAAAAAGGCTGGGACCCTCAGCTTGGAGAGGGGAGCGTGTGCTTGTCGTTGCTCAGATCCCACAACGCAGAAGCGTAGGAGGCCTTGAGGAAGCTGGTAGGAGACCTGTTTAGGACTGAGAAGCACTCTTGTTTTAACCCGCAAGCAGTAAACTTAGGACATCAGGGAGTATCAGCAGGTTCAGAAAAGACTTTGTCTAAGTTATGGAGTTTTTCACAGAATGAAATCTAAAGGGAAGAGGCTATTTCCTCTAGCATCTCTCATCCGACAGTTATGTGTGCTTGTAAAGTATCAAAGGTGTAACCTGGAAATAGGAGCCAGGCCATCTTCTCCCTTCTCATCTCCTAAGGTCCTGTCAGAGAAAAAACAGGGCTGGATGTACTGTTGGTCTCCCCTGGTAGGGCATTTCTTGTGTAGTCAGGTCCATTGTGGGAGGGTAAAATGTAACAGTTCTGTTGCAGCAAGAGTGACTTAGGCTTGTGAAAACCTTTTTAACAATAATGACATGCAAGCGGGAAAATGGGTTGCCAGAGAAGTTCTGGAACCTCAACTGGTTTTGTGGTTTTGAAAGTAGATTACACAACAGTTAAAACTGTAATTTAAATATATTAGGTCCTTAGCATAGGTAGAAGAACCAAATGATCTCTGGGGTTTTTTCCCGTAAGTATTTAATAGTTCAGACTGTATCTCATTGTCATGTTGTGTCTTAGGGTTCATGTGATACATGAATAATGTTAAATCTGAATGTGGAAGTTGTCAGACCTTTCTATCGTCGTTTAGTGAAGAAAAATTATTTGTATTGCATCACACTGCTGCACAATGGTACTGCGCTAAATACCATTAGCGTTACTATGAAGATGAGTCACTTCCCTGGACACTGTAACATAACTGAGCACATACTGGAATTAACATTCTTTCGTTTCTATGTTTTTCTTGTCTTCTGTGGACTTATCTATTTCAGCTTTACTAAATGGATAACCAGGCATTTGAAATGCATGGAGAGACCATAGAAAGTTCTTCGAAAAGAAAAGAGTGGCCAAAGAAAGAGGTACCAGTCATTTTCTTTCACAGTGCTATCAAAACATTATTAACAGAGTCAGTCTGAAGGTTAAACCCTTGTTTTGTAATATGGCCTAATCTTATACTATTAAGAAGGTCTTGAAAAAAATCAAAGCTCTCAAGGGCTACAGGTGCTGAGGTCCTAAGATGCATAGCTCCACGTGCGCTAGCTCAGATCTGAACTGTGAGACATAATTCCCTGGCCCCACTTAAGTTAATAGCTAAATTCTTTATCCAGTAACTACTGGACAAAGTAATTATCTTTGGAGGATTCCCCATTGATTTTAACAGACAGAGCTACTTAAAAGCTCATCTTGTGGTAATGTTTAGTATCTCTACTGAGTTACAATGTAGAGTACTGTTTCATCTTTTTTTTTTTTTTTTTGCCCTTGAGAAAAGTAATTCTCAGTAATTTTCCCATTAAACTTTTTGCTTCTTGGGATTTGAATTAATTTCATGCAATAAGAGTTTGGCATATCACTCATCAGCCGTTACATTCGTTTGCAGTCAGCACAGTGCTGCTTCTTGGCTATAAGTCTAGCAAGGCTAGAACAACGTAACTCACTCCACACAGTTGTGCTGAGGTTGAATGTTCTGTATTCGCTGTTATTATGAAATATGTACAGCATTCTTTCAACTTCAAAAATAATTATTGAATTGGTGCCGCTGCTGTGAAAATGCTGTAAATAAAAAGTCCTTCAAATCTGGAAAACGGGGATTTCTAATGCATTTCACTATAAAGCCTTGTTCTCTGATGAGACTCTGTGGTCTGATATCACTGTCGTGATATTTCATTGAACACAAGCTTTAAAAAGGGAGTTACTTAAACTGAAGACTATTATTGAATAGAATAGGGTGAGATTTTGAGCACTTTTCTGCTGGCAAGCAAGCTTTAAAAAGGGAGTTACTTAAACTGAAGAAAAGACTATTATTGAATAGAATAGGGTGGGATTTTGAGCACTTTTCTGCTGGCAAAGGAAATGTATTTGTAAAGAGCATTTGTCAAATAGATTAAGAAATCCAGCTTAAGAAATAGATTTGTCCACCGTAAGAAATCAACATTTGTAGCTCATTTTCAGGCACTCACCTTCTGAAAAATCAGACTTTTAAAAGGTAGCTCAAGCTCTGCATCCAGAATCAGTAGAGAGTTTTAAAATTTGGGCCAGAGAACACAGTCTCTATTCATCTCAAGCTGCAACTTCAGCAGCAAAAGTCCTTAAGAGACAGGAAACACTGAACATCCTCACCAAGGTGGTGCTTCATGGTGCCAGAAGTGCCTTGGCCTTCTATAAAGAACTTGTGTGCTTCTGTGTGCCCAGCTGCTTCTCCCTTTCACCCTCCTCCAGAGGCCTGAATGTCCACGAAGGGCATTTACAGTAAAAAAAAAGATGCCCAGAGCAGATGGTACAGATGAAATTTCCCCACTCTGCCCTGACTTCTCCACTGCCAGGGAGCTGGGCTGTCTCAGATGTGATGTAAAGCAGGGGCAGCATTTCTGTCCCAGAGCTGAAGGTTTGCCATGGCTTGATGCTACAGGTCTTTGGAGTTTTGTGGTATAGATTGGAAACAGCAATGAAAAAAGGTCTTGACGCATTTCTAAGACCTCGGGATGATGAAGATGTGCTTTTACTTGATGAAATAACGGAAGGACAGCAACAATCTCATAACATGCTCTATAAGGTTTCCCTGTACTGGGCCCAGTAATTTGGCTATACCTGTGTTTCTGAAAGGTGTATTGTTTTGATTAAAAAAGAACTATCACAAACTTTTGTCCTGTGTGTTAGATCTAATAAAGCTTTCTTTTTTTGTTTTTGGGGGGGCTTTTTATTAATTTCAGGAAAGAAAAGGCAGCTGGTCCCTAATGAAAGTCTTTCTAGTTTGCCTGTTGGCCTGTGTTATCACCACCGTGATAGGAGTGCTGACCCTGTCCTTGGTCTATGTAAAGAACACTGCCATTATAAAAGAGACAGTTGGTAAAGACGATGGTGCATCTTCCTCGAAACCAGCTGAAAAAAGTGTGGATTTCAAATTCCAGTTCCTGAATCATCTGGGGAAATCAAAGGTAAATTCTTCATCTTGTGCAATGATACTCTAGCATCATAAATAGAACTTTAATAAATTGATGTCACCTAACTATTTTTTAAGTGTTAGGTGGTCAGTCTAAACCTGTTATCCAGGCTTCTTTTATAATCCATGGGGAGCGACACAAACTTCCTGACAGTGTTTCACTCCAATTCATAACAGATGTTAGAAGTGGTATGGATCTCCGGAGTGCCTCTTGGAGACCTACATAATTGCTCCAACAAATTAGGCTTGCAAGACAAGGCAAGCATTTTATGTGTGATTCTGAAAATACAGAGTATGAAATTCTGAGAAACAAACCCAGAAAGATCAAATTTTAATATAAGCTGAGTAGCACACTAACCTTTTCATTCTCAGGACTGGATTCAAGCACGTTGTTATGTTGCAAGGGAAAAAGTGAACTCATGAGCTTGTTTCAGTGAGCTAAAATGAATTAACTGACAATGTAATGAAGCCCTAGGAATTATGTAGGGTTTGTTTTGGTGTATTTTGATAGTTGTAGAAACATAACCTTTGAGCAAACTCTAAAGACATACTCTATCTTCTAAGGATATCCTTAGATAAAAAATAATTCCTGATTAATTTTTGCTTTTCAGCAAAAGAGTGAAAAGGATAGATTAGATAGTAGGGCACTTCAAACTGACAACAGCCATTTGGATACGTTTCCATGTTAGATTTAACTGTGTTATTAATTTTCAAGGAACAAATGTTTTTAAGAATGCAAACAAAAGTGTTTAAGAGGAGAGCAACCCTTTTAATGTGCCCTTCCTCACTGCAAGATGATCCTTTAAGGTACAAAACATGTTCCAGAGGCAGAACAAATATTGGGAAAGGAATAGTTTCAGGTGTGAATAGTTTGGAAACGTAGAAATTCGAGAAAATGTCTCCCTCAGGAAACATTCTAAATGTTTTCAGCCTAAAAGTTTAAGCATATATGTCACTGATTTCCCAAATCAAAGTCCAGAATGACATAAAAAGAGGAGGAGCAGATAATTTTGTTCTTGATATTGCTATTTATCTCTCTTTTGTAGAAACAATACTATTACATCACGACACAGAATCATAGAATGTTTTGGGATGGAAGGGACCCCCAGAGGTCACCCAGCCCAACCCCCCTGCAGGAGCAGGGACACCTTGAACCACATCAGGTTGCTCCCAGCCCCGTCCAACCTGGCTTGGAATGTTTCCAGGGATGGGGCCTCCACCCCCTCTCTGGGCAACCTGTTCCAGTGTTTCACCACCCTCATTGTAAAGAATTTCTTCCTTATATCTAGTCTAAACCTACCCTGTTTTAGTTTAAAACCATTACCCCTTGTCCTGACGCAGCTGGCCCTTCCTATGAGGAAGAATATAAATGATTGTGAAAAGAGACTGAAATACATACAGAGAAAATCCTCACTGAGAAAAGGAATAGTTCCTCTCCATACTGCCCTGACCAAGAATTTTCTGAAATATTTTTGGATTGTTTGCTTATCACTGTCCTGAATTAATACAGTTCTCCACTCTCGCTAATTTTACAGGTATATAACTACCCAGGTGGTGAAATTCAGTGGGCAAGATTCAGGAAGGATGTAAATGAATATCAAAATGATGAAGAAATGGAATTTGGAAAAAGTATTAATAGCCATGGCTCCAAAATGACTTTTGGAACCTTACGGATCAAGAGCAAAGGGCTTCGGGCTCCCCACTGGCATTTTAATGCCAATGAACATGGCTACCTGCTACAGGTATTATCAGATGATTTCAGCTTTCTTAAAGCATCGTGTATATATAGAAGATGTACATATGTAAAAAAAAAATAATAGGCAGGTAATAAAAGAATTACCATTGATTGACATATGACATTAGTTTTCTTGCTTGAAATAACATTTTCAAATGGAGATGCTTGAAACAGGCTGTTAGATGTTGTTACCTGCAAGAGGACCACACACCTGTAGCTTCCAATGAAATATAAAAACTGAGGTCAGAGGAGACCTGAAAGTTACAGAATTTTATGTACTTATCCAAGTGTTTACAGTGATTAATTACAAGTCATTATATTATAGAGCCATCATAGAATCACAGCGGTGAAGGACTGTTAAGGTTCTTAAGAAAGCCTCTGGCTCCGTCCCCTGTATTGATGCAGGGTAAGAATACCTCAAGCATATCTGACCATTTTGTTCAGTTTTTAAAAATCTTCAACAGAGGAGCTATTACAATATCAAAAAACAGCTGTCTCCCTTGTTTCATCACATAGACCATTAGAAAGTTTGTACTGGTAGACAAAAACATTTTTGTTTATTGCAAGAAAAAAAAAAATCCTAATTTCTCCTTGTTTATCTCTCCTGGCTGTGGAGACTCTCAGATCATCTTTCTTTCTCACAACTTTTTATACATGGAAGACTGTTTTGTCCCCATAAAGTCTTCTCTTTCCTAGACCAAACACCTCTCCCTTTCCCCCACCCCTCAAATAAATCTTCTGTGAAAAGGTTTGCCCTATCTCACCTGAGCGTCAAGTTTCTAATCTGTAAAAATAAAATAAGAGATGAATAGAAACTCACTGTGAGGAATTCGAGATGGCACATTAATTTGAAAACAAAATGATCTTTCTTTGGAAGCACAGGTACTTAGATTTATCTCAATCATTAATTTATTTCTAAGAATAATTAAGATCATCCTTGGAGTATGGCATTCCACAAACACCTGGTCCTCTCTCCAGCAGTTTTTGGTCAAAGATGACTCCTTTATAGCTGTTCACAGCCTCTTTAATAAGAAATGGTTTAAGTATGAGCAATGTGTATTTGTCATGTGTTCCTTAAAACTTCTAAAATTTTGTCAATTAAAAGGCTATTCTAGATTTAAGGGCACAAAGCCTTGTTAGAGAGGGCATCAGGATCCGTTTTGTCCTAGCAGCCTTCAGGTTATTTGAATTACTGATTTGCTGCATATGGATTAAATGAGAAAACTTGCATTACGATCATTAACTTCTGGTTATGTTACAGGGTACTGCCTGGATTGGAGTAATTGGTGCAGATGACAGTGTGGTTACCACATACAACGTCACGGCTGGTCAAGTAGTCTTCTTCCCTAGAAACACTGTGCATTGGATAAAGAATGTCGGCTCCGAAGACTGTGTGTTCTTGCTGTTTTTTACAACACATGAAGAACTTCAGACCTTGGATGTAGATGACGCCTTTTTCTCCACCCCAGAGGATATAGCAGCTAGAGCACTAAAGGTCTGTATGATAGGATGGCCAGCCTCTATCCACTCTTCTACACATGAACGTGGCAGTCCAGGCTCGCTCTCTATTTCCTGGAGAGGATCGTCCCTACCTCAGCTGTTCTCTTTAGTCCCATCGGTGTGGAAGGATGTGCACATGTCCTTTGTGTAACACTGTGCCACCTTCTGCATTGCTTTATACACAAGGAGAAATAAATGATGATGCGCTCTCCACAAAACTTTTTCTCCTCCATTCTTCACGTTTATTCCCAGTTCATGGAGGATCCTCTGTATTTCCAAGGGTGGAAGGGAAAAATAACACAGTGACGCCCAAAGCTAATTTCCCAATAGACCCTTGATGAATTCTGTGGTATGAGAAGATCACATAGGTAGCTACAGATAAGTCTATCTCCTTCTTAAAATGGATCTTATTTGAACTGACTAGTTGGCAGTGTCCCATGAGGAACAGTACAGCCACAGAGTTTCTGCTGAATCCGAGGAATTTGCATGTCCAAGCCACAGAACTGTGGTAGACCTTCCCACCCTGAAACAGTTTGATGGGAGATGGATCAAGTTTCCCTTCTGCTCCAAACCTCTGTGGTATCTGAAAAGGATGGGCAGAGCAAAGGAGGAAAATAGTGTATTGACAGGGCGAGGCAATTAAAGAGATGAGGTATGTCCACAAGGCAGAATTTGTCTGCCACCAGGTACTAAGGTGGGATATTCAACAAAGCAAATTTTTAATTCCACAATTTGCTGGGTATATCTGACAAATTAATATGCATTGTGTGTCCCGCAGCCACAAGGTGGAGTTAAATTCATCAGAACATTCAAGAAACAAGCAGAAGATCAAGCAATTAACCTCCCACCAAACTTAGATGAGCTTGTACAAAATGCTACCTACGTGCAGTCCCCGGACAACCTCGTGTGGCAGTACTTCTACAATCTCAAAGGTACACGTCAAAGAACTTTGTATGTAAGGGGTCTCTGTTTCTAGAGGGGGAGAGGAAGGGATCTCTATCGAGTCACTGAAACAGGAGTTAAAGAGTATATAGAGAAATCATAAGAATTTAAGGAGATAAAATGAAAAATATATTGGTAATACATCTAATTGCTGCCATTTGAAGAGGTATAACCTGATTCTTATCTCAAAGTAGTTTTGATTTTAACGTTTCTACCTGCAACAGTTCATATGAGAGAAGAATGCCAGTAAGCAGCAGGGCATGAGCTAAATACTTCCCAGCTCAAGGTTCTCTACTGATATATGTAACCAGGACTGGTGTGTTCCCTGCTACTGTGAAGTTAAGCAAAAACCTAAACCTAACCTTTTCATTCAGAAATTAAAATCTAATAGGCCAGGAAGCCCTGCAGCAGGTTAGCTGGAGAGTGGCTGGTGCTGAGCTTCTTAGAATATCTTGCATTTGCATATGAAATGTCAACAGATAAATACCTTAACATTTACCTAATTATGTCCTCCCTTTTCTTTTACAAATACAGCTTCATAAACAGTGTTGAACCATATTCACTGTTTGGTTTATCGGCAACGGTGTTAAACAACCCTCCGTACAGCCTGGAGCTAGTGCTCATCAGCGAGCACCTAATAAACATTGATAGCAAAACTTAATTCCAAGTGCTATAGTCTATTCAAAAAGCTATAAAAAGCAAATATAGGCACACAGCCGATGGAGGTCATGGAGAACAGATGTGTGACAAAAAGCTTTGCACTTGGACGAAAATGTTCTTCTGCATTGGCACTACCTCACAAAATATTGTGAATTACAGTCAGTGCCGTAAAGGTTAACATGAATTAATATACTGAAAGTTTTTTAAGGGTGTTGTTCTTGATAGCAATTTGGGATGGAAAAAAATCTAGTCAGTTTTTCATTATGATTAGCTGACTACCAAAAAATACAGTAGAGGAGATTGTATAGTGTCCAATGCATGAAGGACAGACAAGTTAAATGGGCTTTCTTTTTTGTTCCAGAGGCTCATAAGATTCAAGGCCTCCAGCTTAGTACGTCATGACGTGAAGTTGGCCAATATGCCAACAAGCAACGCTAACTAAACCTTGTCGGAAATGCTCATTTAGCTGTCTCTGTTTTAGGGTCGGCAAAATACCCTTTTCCAGGAGGAATCTTCCAGTGGGCTCGCTACCGCATAAACGGCACCGGACTAAATGAAACTGAAAAAATTTTTAGTGAGTCACTGAACAAGGTACGTGCTTTCAGTTGGATACTGTGGCTACTTCGACATAAGGCGTAATACGCAATTTGTGTGGGTTCATGGCTGCTTTGTCATGGATAACAGGGATTTAACGAACTTGGATGGTTTTCTGAACAGTTTTGTTCTGCTTTTCAGCATGAAAATACCCTTACCTTAGCAACTCTCCGGATCTTCAGTAACGGGCTGGGGCAGCCTCATTTCCACTTCAACGCTAATGAGATGGGTTACGTCATTAGCGGCTGCGGACAGGTAATTCGTTACGTCGGTGAGGGATAAGCCAGGGGAGTTTTGGCTGTATCACAGTTACAGACCTGCCAACTGCTTCCCAGCCCTGGTTAATAATACTACAACTAGCAGTATCACAAAGCTTTCAGTGCCCCCACTTTCCTTCTCCATACAAAATTGCGACCTTGGTTCTGTTTGTGGAAGCCTGCCTGGGTGAAGCAGCGTTGTACAAAGAGCAGAGTTTGCCCCTCTTGTTGAGTTGTTCAGCAAAATCACGCACGCTTATGGCAGGAATCCCCACCCTCCTGAATGCCGGGAGTACAAAACGAAAAAGCGATCCTTTTGATTTAGCCCCTCTGAGGAACAGATAAATAGAGAAAATGTAGTGAGCGTTAAGATTTAGAGTAGAGGATTTGGTTATGTTTTTCACTCAGTGCAAATTTGGAGTGCAGAGGTAACTGAGATGGAACGATGAGAGTCCGTGCTGTGAGGACTTACCGTGTTCTTACTCAGGAATTTGGCTAGGACCCCTCTACCTTTTTGGAGTCTCAGTGAAAGCACTGATGCCACGCTGGCTGATTGCAGGGCGGCGCTGGGACCGTCACTGCGTATTTATCCCGTAACAGCACACTCAAAATTGGCATCATTGAATATTGCTGCTTTACTTGCAACAGGTTGGAGTCATTCTCTCGTCTGGAGTCACCGCCAACTTCAACATTGGCATCGGAGATGTCATATTTTTCCCCGTTGGAACCCAGCATTATATCAAGAGTGTCTGTGAGGAGGATTTGCTTTTGATTCTAGCCTACAGTACAGGGAACCAGGTGAGAATTCATATGGGCAAGGGGAGTAAAAAAAAAAAATGTTCAGCTGTCCATAATCTTATGCTTTCCTCATGCACGTAAGCTTTACGCTTTGGTGCACACCTTTCGAAAGACATCTAAGAATACCTCAAGTACACTGACAGTGCAAATCAGTACAGGGAACCAGGTGAGAATTCATATGGGCAAGGGGAGTAAAAAAAAAAAAATGTTCAGCTGTCCATAATCTTATGCTTTCCTCATGCACGTAAGCTTTACGCTTTGGTGCACACCTTTCGAAAGACATTCTAAGAATACCTCAAGTACACTGACAGTGCAAATTCCCTGCCGGTGTGAACGATCGGCACGCAACACCTATCAAAACTCTGTACATGGAAACGGGAGGTGGGGAAGGCAAAGAAAGGGTCTGCGGTGGGGTGGGACATGTTCCCGTGTGGGTGTATGTGTGTTAAGAGATGGAATTCAGATCGTGTCCGTGCGTGAGGTACCGCTGGTGTTGAAGAGACGGGGCTTGTCCTCGAGGAGACTGGGCGGGCTGAGGGTCTGCACAGGCTGAGCACCCACAGAAGGGAGAGATCCTCGTAAGCCTTGAACGAGCCTGTGTCCTAGGGGCCAGAGCAAGGCTGTATTTATCTAAGGCTACACGTACCCAGTGATCTTGCTAGCCCAGGGTAAGACTCATCGTTAGTTATACACTGACATAGAATCACAGAATGTTTTGGGTGGGAAGGGACCCCCAGAGGTCACCCAGCCCAACCCCCCGGCAGGAGCAGGGACACCTTGAACCACATCAGGTTGCTCACAGCCCCGGCCAACCTGGCCTGGAATGTTCCCAGGGATGGGGCCTCCACCCCCTCTCTGGGCAACCCCTGCCAGGGTTTCACCACCCTCACTGGAAAGAATTTCTTCCTTAGATCCAGTCTAAACCTCCCCTGCTTCAGTTTCAAACCATCCCCCCTTGTCCTGTCCCAGCTGGCCCTACTAAAAAGCTTGTCCCCCCCTTTCCTCTGGGCCCCCTTGAAGCCCTGACCGGCCGCACTCAGCTCTGCCCACAGCCTTCTCTTCTCCAGGCTGAACACCCCCAACTCTCCCAGCCTGGCCTCAGAGCAGAGGGGCTCCAGCCCTCGCAGCATTTTAGTAGCCCTCCTCTGGATATGTTAATTCATTTTCATCTTGAGTTTGAGGTGCACTTGAACATCCCATATTGCTAATACTGTAAGAATGATCAGGTAGCTGTGATTATTCTGTGTAAAATACTGTCTGTTTCCTCCTAGCTGGAGACTCTTCGTATGAACGACTACTTCCGTGCAACAGCAGATCATATCCTTGCTCAGCTTTTTTTCAAGGAACAGGCTGAGTTTAAGAAGTTCCCAAAGGCTGCCAAAAAATTAGGCAAATAACCTCTCTTAGCGGTTGGTGGCTCCAAGACTTTTCCACGATCCCCAGGTTTCTTTTTGGTACCTTTCTCGCTATTTACCCAGAGGAGGTGTTCAGAAAGAAGAAGAACATGGGGTTATTAATTGTAAAAAGTTGTTTTCTTTTTGTATTTTATGATGTTTTATTTATAGTGCAGTGTAATTTGATTTGTAAATTAAAGTCATTTCTTACCAACAGTGGCCTTTTGCTCTGTATGACATCCACTACCCCGCCGTATCTCTTCCCTCACGCCACGGAAGCTGACATTGATTTTCTGCCACGCGGACCGCGCTCTTACCTAGCAGCGGCTGCGCGCCAGCAGAGCGTCTTTCCCCAGCTCGCTCTGTCCCCAAACCAGGCGCCGCGTGTCGTAAGCCCTGGGATGAGCTCATCGTACGTTCCGGTCCTGCTCGCCCTCCCTCCCCTGGCTGCAGCCCCCGCGGCGAGGCACTGTAGTAGAATTTCAGGCGGGTGACTCCTCTCCCTGACTCGGCCGCCAAGCTGCTCTCTGCTTTTGCAGGAAACGGTTGAGGCCAGGCTCCCGGCAGAATGCAGACGCGGCAGCAGATAAGCTCTGCGTTAGGTGCTTCCCACGCAAAAGGTGGGGAGAAAGAAGCCCAAAACCATGGGGCTGAAAAGCAGCCAAGCTGATTTCCCAGGCTGGTGTCCATGCCATTTTTTGGTGACCCTCTGGTGCCTGTGCCTTCTGGGGTAAATAGTTAATGACAGCCAACAGGATAAAGGGCTGTCAGGCTCTGGAGTGGGCTGCCCAGGGAAGGGGTCGAGTCCCCATCCCTGGGGGGATTTAAAAGAAGGAGAGATGAGGTGCTTAGGGACAAAGTTGAGTGGTGGCATGGCAGGGGTAGGTTAAAGGGTGGACTTGGGGATCTGAAAGATCTTTTCCAACCTAAATGATTCTGTGATTCTATGCTCAGTGAGCGCTGTGGGGTCACCGGCAGCTCCGGCAGGGTCTGTGCAGCTAATCTAAGGCAGAAATTCTTCACAGTGAGGGTGCTGAAACCCTGGCAGGGGTTGCCCAGAGAGGGGGTGGAGGCCCCATCCCTGGGAACATTCCAGGCCAGGTTGGCGCCAGGGCAGGTTTAGGTTGGACATTAGGAAAAACTTCTTCCCCAAAGGGCTGTCAGGCTCTGGAAGGGGCCGCCCAGGGAGGTGGTCGAGTCCCGATCCCTGGGGGGATTTAAAAGAAGGGCAGATGAGGTGCTGAGGGCCAGGGTTTAGTGGTGGGATGGCAGGGGTAGGTTAGAGGTTGGACTCGATGATCTCAAAGGTCTTTTCCAACCAAAGTGATTCCATGATTCTATTCTATGATGGCTGCAACAGGGAGGCGAGCAGATCGTTTGCCCTTTCCCAGGGGTTAGGGTATTTGTTGGGGTGGGTTTTGTCTCTGGAAATACTCGCTTACCTCACGGGATTTAAATCCCATCAGGATCAAAGTGGTTTACCGATTTATTATCACTACGTAATAAAGAAGGATTTGGTGAAATATGCAGTCAGGACTCAACTTCATTTCTTATCAAGGCTCTCGGTAACCCCCTGGCTACTCTTTAATCCAGCTGAAGGTCATCTTCCTCTTCAGCTTCATCGGGTTGGGGCGCACAGCCCAGCAGCTCGGGGTGCTCCTCTTGCAGG
>NW_009259496.1:1532520-1543747 GCF_000687185.1 Egretta garzetta | reverse complement strand
ACCCAAGGCCGGCTGGCTCCGAGACGGCCCCGCTGCTGGCCAAGGCCAAGCCCATCAGTGATGGTGGTAGCGACTCTGGGATAACGTATTTATCTGGAGCCCCAGGCTGCTGGGGAGCAGCTGGGGGAGCTGGGGGGGTTCAGCCTGGAGCAGAGGAGGCTGAGGGGAGCCCTCATGGCTGCCTACAACTGCCTGAGAGGAGGGGGGAGCCGGGGGGGTCGGGCTCTGCTCCCAGGGAAGGGGCGATGGGACCAGGTCATTGCTTTCAGGTGTTAGGAGAGAAAGGGGCTGGCTTCTCAGAACTCAATCAGCCCCAGGCTCTGGTTTAAAACAATTCAGCTGGGAGAAGGAGGGTTTAAATGCTGGGTTCTCCACTGAGGAGCTCTGGAGGGGAGATGTTCTTCTTGGCTGGTGGGAAAAGGCAGCTTGCTGAGGAACAGGGGAGTGGGGATTTTTCTGCTCTTGTCCCATTCCTTTGCCATGCTGGAACAATGGACCAAGACCTGTGGGTTCTCGCTTCCATGCCTCTCTTCCTCTGCCCTCTGGAGCCCTGCAGTCCCCAGGCTTCAGAAGTTGCTTCTGGGCACCCATCAAATATTGCAGTGCCCGGCTGCAGGGCTGTTCTTGGCTGTGTGCTCCTGGGGCTGGGTTGGACTTGACCTGCTGCTGGAGAGGTTTGGTTTAGCTCCTGCATTTTTTTTTATTTTTTTTTTGGCATGCTGATTTTATTCTCTCTTGTATTTACTCCAAGCTACTTTTGAAAACTTTATCGTGATAGATTTGGGTCCTTTACCCAGGTGGATGCTATTAGTACCAGCGTGGAGCAGGACAGTGACTCAGTAAAAGGGGGTGGCCATGTTGATTTATAAAAGAAATATCTGAAAGTGTTAAAAGCCTGGAATTTCTAATTTGTATTTTGATTTTTGTGAGTCCCCAGATGCTGAGATGGGTGCCATTAGTGGGTGCTATATAAGCAAACCAGGGGAAATGTTTCTATCGAACCCTTCCTCCATCTGCTCAGCTCTGACAGCTTCTTTGCTGAGCCCCACCAGCAGTGGGGTTTTAATTCTCCTTTAGCTTTTACTGGTGCTGATAACCCAGCTGCTCTCGCCATGGCTTCTTTAGGTGTTGGTCAGCCTTTGGGCTGGCATCAAGCGTGCCTTCAGCTGGCCATGGTGGGATTTAATGCTGTGCTGGATTGTGGTTTTTGTCCCACCTCCTGGATTCAGCATCCAAGCAAATGGTCGGAGCACAAGTGGCAGATTCCCAGTTTGTCTTCACTTGCTTAAACCAACGTTTGTTAATGCTGAGCCCAGAACCATCTAAAGACCTGATAAAGATCCAGCTACCCTCTGGTTTAGTCCTGCTTTTTCAGCCTGAAACCGCTGCTTGTACCATACTTGAAACAGAAGAGTAAGAGGAGTTGTTGGGTGCTAGGAGCTACAGAGCTACGAGGTTCTAAGGTCTGATGGAAGATATGGGTGTCGCTGGGGACTCCATTGCTGATCCAAAAGACTTATCAGGAACAATTCCTTCCCCTTGGGGCTGTCAGGGGCTGGGAGGGGCTGCCCAGGGAAGGGGTCGAGTCCCCAGCCCTGGGGGGATTTAACAGCCGGGCAGCCGAGGTGCTGAGGGCCAGGGTTTGGGGGTGGGATGGCAGGGGTAGGGGAACGGTTGGGCTTGATGATCTGAAAGGGCTTTTCCAACCTAAACAATTCTATGATATTCCTGCAGTACACCAGTACACCGGGGGGATTCACCCGAAACCAGAGGTGCTCTTCAGTGGGACACTAACACCACCAAGTTATCCCACGAAATGCCGTGTGTGACGCACCAGCGGCGTGCAGCTACCGCGAGGGTCTGCACTGCCCCTTCGAGAGGAGCGCGGGATGCTTGCCAGCGGGTAAAGCCAGCCTGCCGCTGAGGAAGCCGCGAGAGGTTAGGAATTTTAAAAGCCACATCAAGCACTGGTTTTAGCCCCAACTGGAGATTCAAGCATCCTACCCAGCATACGAGTAGAACTTGTTCAGAGTAAACTGGCTTGGGGCTTATTTAGATGACACCCCCTGATGTGGTCGCCCGCTATGAGCCCGAAGCAATCTCGGAGGAGAGCAAGGCTTTGATTCTGCTTGGTGGTGACAAAGCTGGTTCCCTGGCTCAGGGGACCGCTGGCCTTGGGGTCACCCAGGAGAAGCCTGAGGCTGATTCACACCCTGATTTTGGGGCTGTCTGCTGTCCTTCACATGGCAACACAACCCCGGGGCTCCTTTCCAGTTTTTCCCGATGCAATCCCTTCATCAAACTCTTTTCCATCTGATGCTCACGTTGCCTGTGATGGCCTGGCTTTGGTCAGGTGTAACTGCATAACCCCAGCCTGGGGTTTGGCTGGACGCTACCTCTCACCCCCCAGTTCCCCCCCAGCAGAGGTTGCGGTGCTCCCCGCAGCCTCCCCTGAGGTAATGGCTCTCCCTGATGTGTTGGGGGCGGAATTTGCCGAGTCAGCACCCAGCTGCCACAGGGATGGGGCTCACGGGTTTCCTGGGGCAGTCCAAGTCCTGATGGGCCATCACTTTTGGTCGGTTTGTCATCCGGGCTGCCCCCACTTCCCCCTTTGGGGAAATCCCC
Source organism: Egretta garzetta (assembly GCF_000687185.1). Lineage (NCBI taxonomy): Eukaryota > Metazoa > Chordata > Aves > Pelecaniformes > Ardeidae > Egretta > Egretta garzetta. The sequence goes on along the minus strand of NW_009259496.1, from coordinate 1,541,122 downwards.
TTTCCTGCCCCATCTCCCTGCCAAGCCATCCCCTGGCGGTGGCCAAGGTCATGCCAAGTGGGTTTTAGAGCAGAGGATGCAGTAGTGCTTCTGAAACCAGCCACCACTAACCAAAAGGTTCATGCACCCCATAAAAAGCATCAGGGTGGGTTTTGCTGGGGTTTGTCCTTTTCTGGGCCTGGCACTTTTAAGCTCCTTGAATCCACTGACTGTTCATGGCTTGGTGCTGCGGCTCCTAAATCTATTTGAAACCTTTTTGCTAGTCCTCAAGGTGGTATCAGGGTTCACACGTATCCATGCAGCTGTGCTGTAGCCTTCCTTTTTGATGCCTAACAGCTAAATAGTCTCATTTTACCAATATTGCTACTAGGAGTAACCTGCTCTGTTCTTCTGAGCCTGCGTCGTGCTCTGCGAACACGCACACCCACAAACACCTCCGACAACGTTTTCTGTTGAGATCCCACCAGCTAAAAAGCCACGGCAGAGCTCGGTAGGATCTTCAGAGTTCTTGATACGGGGTGATTTAATAATTAAACCTGCTCCGTACATCTCAGTCCCACACCTTCCTTCTGACGCCAGCAAGCAGTTATAGCCTGGGTGAGATTTATAGATCCCAAAGGACACAAGGAAATCTCCTGCGTTTTATTGAATGTTCTGATCGCAGCCGGGTTAGAAAGGTTGAGAAATCTTTGTCTTTCCCCAGCAATGCAAACACAGCCAAACGGAGAACCCAGCCCGCAGCCCAACCCCAACCAGCCTGCGCAGGAATGAGTTATCTCAGAAGCTGAAGGATCTTTTGACGGCAAGCCAAGGTTTGTTGGAGCTGAGCTGGCTTTGGGTGGCTGCGTAGCTGGAAATAGCTTGGTTTATAGGATGATATTGGTAATTACAGTGGTGGCATCCCTTTATAGTCCAGGTTATCCATTTCCCCAGCTGGGGACTTCCCAGCACCCTCAAAGGTACCTGCCAATTCCTTGTGGGTCTGTGGGCATCGTTAGCCTGGGCAAACAGGACACGTTCAAGGTGAGCATGGACAGCACATGGCAGCAGCTCCATGGAGGGGATGGGTTTCCATGGGTGGGTGATACAGGTGGCTTTTAGGCTAGCAACACCTGTGGGATGTACAGATCCTCTTTGAAGGGCACCAAAATGCCTGCTGCGGTGAAAAGAAAACCTTTCTGTTAAATCCCCTGCCCAAAGGAGTGGGGGATGCTGCTCATTTCCCACTTTGGTCAGGCGGGAATGTGCCAAATTGAAGGCAGCACAGATATGGGCAAAACACTGGACATTGCCACCAAGCAGACAGACCGGGTGGTTTTGTGAAGGCAATGTGTGGTTTTTTTTCACTCTGTGTGCTCATTTTAGAAATAATACAGAAAGTAGCAAACCCAGACTGGGCTTTATAGGAGCATGGGAAATAGGAGCATCACCAGGGCAGTACTGAGCACAGGCTGATGCGTGTGGGACGCCAGGGAGCTCCTCCTCCTTGTGTCCCCCCGGCCCAAATGGTGTTTCTCAGGACTGCCAGATGTTCATAAACTCATCCTCCTTCCCACTAAAGTTTATCAACCAGCAGATGTTGCTTCTTCTGCCCCAAAGCCATGTGTGAAACCTTAATTCCCTTCTGGCTTCCTCAGCTGGGCTGACCCATGCTTATCACAGCAGGCCCCCTGCAGAAACCCTCTGAAACGGGGCGTTTTCCAGGATGTCTGTGTATGCACAGGATAGAAATGATAAATGTCAATATAAAAAAAAAAAAAATCCTGCTGTTTGTAGGAGTTCAGAAATGCGCTGGAGTTGAAAGTTTATGGGTGGAAAGCGGGTGTTCGTGTCGCCTTCCACCAAACGAACCTCATGGTGAAGCTCCATTAATGAAGATGGGAGTTTGATGCCTGCAAATTGGTAACGACCTCCTTAGCGCGCAAACCGTGAGTTTATTTTCTCCTGTGGGGATGGGTGGTGGCGCAGGAGCAGAGCTCTTTGCCCAGGCAGCAGTGGTGGGGTTAAGGGGAGAGCCCTGCTGGGGGGGTTAAACGGAGACGTGAGGCTTTGCTTCTGCACCCACAGGGTTTTCTTCCACCCAAAGCCTTGCACCCATGTGTGACCCCCCAGCGACAACGTGTATGACCCAAGGGGGGTCTGGACCCTGCGCAGAGCCTCCTGTGGCTCCCGAGAGCCTCCTTGGGCGCCCTGTGAACGTGCCGGTGCTTGCCCGTCCCCCTCCTTCCAGCTTTGGCTGCACTTCATTGCTTTACTCGTTCTGCACTTTTCTGGCTCGCTGGACGTTGCCTCTGTTGGCAGCGAGCAGGCGACCAGCACGCTGCAAAGAGAAGTTAACTTGCCACAATAAGGGGGGAAAAAAAGAAATGGTGGTGGTGTTGTCCCTCCCCTCTCCATCCCAAAGCAGCTCTGGTGGGAGGTCACCCCACAGGGATGGTGAGGTCCATCCTATTGAGAAACTTGTTTTCCTCTCATTGACTTTAATTATAAAAAAAAAAACCCAAAAACATCTCCATCAGGCATGAGGCAGCATCGGTGTGTGCTGCTGGGCTGGGGAGGGGGCTCTGGAGCCCTCAACACAAGAAGGACATGGAAGTGTTGGAGCGGGTCCAGAGGAGGGCCACAAAAATGATCCGGGGGCTGGAGCACCTCTCCTATGAGGACAGGCTGAGGGAGTTGGGCTTGTTCAGCCTGGAGAAGAGAAGGCTGCGGGGAGACCTGATTGCGGCCTTTCAGTACCTAAAGGGGGCCTATAGGAAAGATGGGGAAAATCTTTTTAGTAGGGCCAGCAGTGACAAGACAAGGGGTAATGGTTTTAAACTAAACCAGAGTAGGTTTAGACTAGATATAAGGAAGAAATTCTTTACAATGAGGGTGGTGAAACACTGGCACAGGTTGCCCAGAGAGGTGGTGGAGGCCCCATCCCTGGAAGCATTCAAGGCCAGGTTGGACGGGGCTCTGAGCAGCCTGATCTAGTTAGCAGTGTCCCTGCTCCTGCGGGGGGGTTGGACTAGATGACCTCTAGGGGTCCCTTCCAACCCAAAACATTCTATGATTCTATGATTTACTGCTCCTTTTCTCTCTCTCAAAGCTCAGGCTCTGCGTTTCGTACAACGGTACTGCTGCATTTTGGGAACGGTCTATACCGGTGCCAGAGAAGGTGGTGAGAAAAAACACCAAATGCCCTGTAAGAATGTATTCTAATAATAATAATAAAAGGTCAGGGAGATGAGTCTTCTCTGCCCCCTGCCCCTGTGAGATGCCTAGGAGGTGCCATGGTGGGATTGGAGAGGCACGATGGAGTTGGAAAACCAGCACGCCCTTATGGGAAAGAATGGCACCGGCACACCGGAGGGAAAGCCCTGCCTTGCTCCTGCTCCTCTCCTGGGCTGGCCGGGCTGCGAGCCCAAGGCAGAGCGGCCGATGCCACCAGCTGGGCTGTGGCCACGGGCCAGGGCGGGCAGTGCGATGGTCTGGGAGCACGAGCACCTGGGGATGCGTTGCCGAAGGAGAAGGTAATTTAGGATAAAAAGCGAGAGATTTCAACAAAAAATGGGACTTTTTCCCTTTGGAAAGGTCACATCTGTATCTCACGAATGTGCAGCTTTGCCCTCCGTGTCTTGTCCTACCTCCAGGCTGTGCTGCCACCCCAGGGACACCCAGGAGCACCTCGCGTTTCGGAGGTTTGACTGGAGAGGTCCATGCCATGGAATAGCAGACACTTCTATTTGCAAATACAGTTTGCAGCCAGCCAGGGGTGTTAAGAGCTTCCCTCGGCGCAGGCCCGGCAGGGGGAGCATCGCTCCATGGCTCCTCCGGTATCGCGTACCACTTGGTTACCTGTAGGATTTAACGAAATGTATTTTCATTAGAGAGGGGGGTGTACCAGCAGCATTCGCAGCTTGAAGCGAGGGTTTGAATATCCCCAGCCTGCCCTGGGGGTGTTGCTGGAGCCTCGTGTTACCGTCACCGGCTGATCAGATTAATTTGCAAATAAGAGAGCGCTGTGACTTAAAAGTGACCCTGAGCTGCCGAGGCGGTCAGGGACAGGGAGAGTCAGACCCCCCAGTTCTCATTAAATTTAGTGGGAGCCTTGCTCAGCGGAGGCTGCATCCCCAACCCTCCCCCCGTAGGCAGGACTGATGGGTTTGGGGGTGGTTTCGTTGGATAAGCTTGCCTTTTTAAAGGGCAGGTCACCCCAAACTGAAGGCAGGGTGAGGCGAGCGTCCCTGCATGGGGACCGAAAGCCCCTTGCCCGATTTTTCAGCTTGTGGGTCACAAATTATTTCCCGCTGGAGCATCCCCATCCCCTAAAACATAAGAGGTTTCAGTTGAATATGAGGAAGAACTTCTTTACTCTAAGGGTGACGGAGCACTGGAACAGGCTGCCCAGGGAGGTTGTGGAGTCTCCTTCTCTGGAGATATTCAAGGCCCGCCTGGATGAAGTCCTGTGTAGAATGCTCTAGGAGAGCCTGCTTTAGCAGGGGGGTTGGACTAGATGATCTCCCGAGGTCCCTTCCAACCCTTGCGATTCTGTGATTCTGTGTAAACCCGTCACTGTCCCCGTAACTGTAATAGAGCAGTCGCTGAGTGCGGCTTCACAAAAGACATAACTGGGTAAAAAAAAACCCCAACCCAGGCTGGTTTTTTGCAGGGAATGCTGTGATGCTTTCATTTACTTGGGCTTGGCTGAGGGCCTCGTTGAAGTTTACCATCTGATTTTTCTTCCCTTCTTTATTCTTCCCCACTTCTCCCTGCCCTCAGCTCTGTCCCTGCTCTTCTCCATCCCCCGTGGGTGACGTTGCATCTCCATCGCTTGCTTCATCTGATCCTTTGGGAAATGCCACCCCCCACTAATTTTTCCTCTTTTGTTGCTACCTCCATTGCCTTTTGCTCTTCCCTGAGCGGGGCTGAGCCTGCGGCAGCATCGGAGCAGCTCAGGAAGCGAAGAGCTGTTCGTTAGGATGGAGCTGGCTGGGTGGTACCCACCCAGAGAGGGGCCTCCCTTGGTGACGTGCCTGACAGGCCTCAGGGCTGCAGGAGGGGTGACATTAATAGCACCCACGCACCATTTTCAGCCGAGGCTTGTATAGAAAGCGCATCCATAATTCATGTGCTCCAGCTCTGGGATCCTTTGCAGGTCTTGGCGGCTGCAGTGGGAGCTGGTGGAGGGGCGTAACCCCCCAGCACCTCCAAAAGGACACAGCCCTCTTCCAAAACCTTCCTCTGGACCCCTCCCTGGAGAGCAGCATGTCCCCCTTGTGACATCCACACAGCCTTGCTCCCCCAAATCTGCCCCTGAGTGCCTGCCACCCCCCCACCCATCAGGGCGATGCCGTTTTGCGATGGCGTCTTTCCCTCCACTTTGCCTCCCGCTTAAACCATGGTTATAAAGCAAAAAGAAAGCGGGAATAGACAGCGGAAGGGTTGGAAGCAGCGTGCCCCCGCGCAAATGCCCTGAGCTCATCGAATTTTCCCCTGGGGACGGTGGTCCAGAGGAAGGCTGGGCAGCGGGGGAGCGCAGCAAAGCCTGACTGTGCATCCAAAGGGAAGGATGGGTGGGCATTAATTATTCCGAGTCGTTCCCTGCCATTAAAACCTGTGATGGGCAGAGTGTCAGCTGAAGCGACTTCACTGAAGACCTTGTTGGCTGGATTAATGCAGACTCTGGCTGGCACCTTGGTGGCTGGGAAGCAGTCGTGATGTCTGGGGAGCGAGATTTAGGTTTGCATCCAGAGCCTGGCCGCTGCAGAGCAGAATTCAGAAAACCCAAATGAGAGAGGAGGGAACGAGACCGCGGTCGGCACCATGGCCGTCCCACGTTTGGGGAGCAATGCAGGAAAAGGCAGGTCACTCCGGAGCCTTGTGAGCTCGCTCTGGTCCACAAGAAATGTGGATTTTTGTGGGTTCTGACCCTTGCTTCACTGGGGAGGGCTTGCCCCTGTGCGCGTACAGCAGATTTGCAGCAGGTTTCTGCATTCCAGGGGGCTCCCGGGGTGGCCAAACGCACGCCCAATCCCCAATTTTCCTCTTTCCCAACAGCAGTTCCAGCCAGCGGCAGGAAGGGTGATCCAGCGGCAGGAACCCCCTGGTTTGCAAGAGCACAGCAAGCCCATCAAGATCTTGGTGCAGCCGCTAATCCCACGAGCGGAGATCACGGCCGTGCCGCAATTAAACCGGCTGGTGAAATTACCTTCCCTCATCAGGAGGTGAGCTGAATGTTGGGGGGGTTGATCCACCTTGGATCAAAGAGAAAACGTTGGACCAGTAAATTTCTTCCCAGAAAGCCTTCATTTTCCAGAATATTATTCTTACCGCTATTAGGCTTTGGGTTGGTGGTTTTGGTTTTTTACTGTTGTTACTCAGAAAAGAAACCAAGCCTCTGTGGTTGAGGGAGGTTATCAAAGGAATCATAGAATCATCTAGGTTGGAAAAGACCTTTAAGATCATCAAGTCCAACCGTTAACCTAGCCCTGCCATCCTAGGAGATAGAGCCTGGCTCTCCAGGTACCAATTAACTGAACCACTTCAATTCAAAACCCTTCAGCTCGTTGTAAAAAACCACCTAGAAAAATTATAGCCGTGGCCTGTATTTCCTGCGAGTGAATTGGTGGCAGGTAAAACCCAATTTTCTGCCTGCCAAAAGTGACCTTACGGTATTTTATTCTTTACTGGTGCATTGTGTTTTCAGGCAGAATTTTTCTTTGTGGTTTTTCTCCCCCTGGATGATAAAGGCACTGAAATATTTTGGGTTTAAGCTTTAGCTGCCACCTAATGTCCCCATGCACCTCGAGAGGAGGTGGTTTAGTGATGAGGAGATGATTTAGCGTTAAGGAGGTCCTGGCCCTGACCTCCTTGTTGACTCGGTCCTCAACTGAATGGGGATTTGGTGCCACCATGCCGAGGTGATGGAATGTGTTCCCAGGTGTAGGAGTCTCTTGGGGTCAAACCTCAATGATTGTGTCTGTATCCCACCTCCTTTCAGGCTGATCTATCCACCCAAAGATAAAATTCGGCTGAAGTGGAAATGTAGCTTGGGGGTAGCACTCACCGTGCCAGGGGATGGATGAGCCGTCATCCAGGGACCATCCACCAAACCAGGGACCGCAGGAAAGGAGATTGGAAGAAATGATAACTTGGTGTTTCCCTCCCTTTTGTGGCTTCTTTAGAATTTTTTTTGGCTATTAAAGCATTTGGACAAAGCGTGGTTCAGAGCAGGGGCTCTGTGTCAAATCTGAGTCCCTTCACCACCCCACGGATTGGTTCCTCTTTCCTCAAGAGATGGCTGAAATGTTTTTCATGCCAGTGACAGCGGGGTTTCCGACGCAGATACCTGGTGAACCCTGAGCGTCAAACCCTATGTATGAACCCATGGAGGTTTTGAGGTTTTTTTCCCAACAGGAACAGCGTGGAGCCGAGCGCATCGCCCGCCGCTCGTCAGGGACAGGAGGCCCCAACATGACATTGGGCATCTCCAGGAGCGTGCAAGGCCATGTGCGACCACGCGGGATTTACCCGAACGCGGTGATGTTGCCCTGGCGTGACGAGGGTCCTGCTGCCCAGGTATCTCTCCAGTGACAAACTGGTACGGGTCTGCCCTGCTGACCCCCTTTTCTCAAGTGCGCCGATTCGTTTCTGCTGGACACCGTCTGCTTTCTGCTTTTGTTCAGCTTAAAAGCATTTGGAAGAAAGCAAAGATGAGTGATTAATGCCAAGCTCGGGCAGTGCGTTCCCCGGAGCAGGGTCCTGGCGGACCCCCAGGGACAAACCTTTGCCTTAAAAATACAGAAATACCTTAAAAACTTAAAAAAAAACCCCTTAAAAATACAGAAATAGCTTTAGGAGAGAGGTCTCTGCCCGCCAGCGTGCAAGGGGCAGGCTGCACCCTTGCTTAATATAAAACTTCTCAGTATTTTGCTTTGTGCCTCCAGCCCAAAATGGAGAGGAAAACTTGTTTCGGAAGACGGGGTTGGGAAGTGGGAGATGCCCTGGGTGCGTTCACCAGGGCTGGCCCTTTGCTGTTGCAGCCTTTCTCTGGACAGAGCCCATGGAAGGGCTTGAACCCCCAAAAAGGCAGCAGCTGGGGGTGTCTGGGTCCCTCCAGGGGCTGGGGGTTGCAATCAGCCTGTACCTGCCATGCAGCTGGGAGGGGAAATTCAGAGGAAAACCCACTGCTGGTGGGAGATGACAACTCCCATCCTCCTTATGGGAATCAGCTGATTTCCGAGGAGGGGAGCTGGCTTTTCTCTGTGACTTTTCCTTTCTCACCCGAACGCTGCGGGCTGTCCGCCTTCCCCGGGTTATCCTGGCGTGCAGCACCCGCCCCGCAGAGCTCCCCGTTTCCCCAGCCCAGCAGCGCGTTCGGTGCTGGCTGCAGGCGGGATGCTCCGCTCCCTCGGAGCCCTTACGAGCTTCGGATGCGGCGCTGAAGAAACGGGGTGCAGGAAGAGCTCGTGACCTTCCCTGCTCACTGCAGCAAGCTATATTCACAGAATCACACAGAATCATGGCCGGGGTTGGCAGGGCCCTTGGGAGCTCCCCCAGTGCCACCCCCCTGCCCAAGCAGGCTCACCCAGAGCAGGGGGCACAGGAAGCGGCCAGG
>NW_009259496.1:1530351-1532200 GCF_000687185.1 Egretta garzetta | reverse complement strand
CATGTTGATGAGGTCCCCTCTCAGTCTTCTCTTCTTCAGGCTGAACAAGCCCAGCTCCCTCAGCCTTTCCTCATAGGGGAGATGCTCCAGTCCCTTTATCATCCTTGTTGCCCTCCTCTGGACTCTCTCCAGGAGTTCCTCATCCTTCTTGAACTGGGGAGCCCAGAACTGGACCCAGTGCTCCAGGTGGGGTCTCAACAGGGCAGAGTAGAGGGGGAGGAGAACCTCCCTCGCCCTGCTAGCCACGCTCCTCTTGATGCACCCCAGGATGCCATTGGCCTTCTTATATATATATATATGATTGCAATTCCTTCTTGACTCGACTGCTCTGCCAGTGGGCGAGGGGTAGAGCTCGGCGATGGGAAGGTTCATGGTGGCTGTGCTGGTGGTGTTTTGGGTTCCCCCAGAGGTGAGTCCTGCGGCCGGGGGCCACGGCGCTGGCTCTAGGCTGAGGTCTTCTCGGCAATCAGTAAGAAAAACTTAATGTGCTCCCAGAAAAATGAAGGAATATTGTGGCTGGAAGGCTGCAGTTGGGGGCTTGGAGGAAGTGGGATTTTGTTACGTGGAAGTGATTGGTCCAAAACGCCATCAATTTGGTTTTTAAAGATTAAAGCTCATGGTAAGGCAGGGAATTCACAGTGGGAGCAGCATCACTCTTTAATTCGCAGTGCGTGTTCTGATTTCATTGGGGTGGTGTATAAATAATAGCGCTTTCGGCATTGAGAGAGACCAGTTCAGGCATTCTCCTTAAAAACCACCCACACTTGCTCCTTTTCCTTGGTGGAAGGTTTGCCTGTGAGCGAGACATCCCTTACAAGAGTTGTAAAACCGCTAGAGAATTTCCTTTTTTTTTTTTTTTTTTGAGCAAAATGTCAGATTTATGACTCTCTTAATAGACTTCAGCCCCCTGTTAAACACAGCGAGCTGGTTGCCATCTGACTTCATTTAACAGCTAGATAAAATTCAGATTACAGCACGCTACTTGCTAATAAAAATTCATGAGAATATTTGGTGCAGGCAGGATACAGTAAAATCAAAATGATTTCCCTGGTGCTGTGGGGATGTAATAACTCAAAATCCTCTCCAGCCTGTACCCCTGTGAGTTTGGCCTTTTCTTGCCGGCGAATTGAATTCAGAAATGAATATTTCCTCCTCCTTTTTTTTTTTTTTTTTCTTTTAAAGAGGAACTTGGAATATTTCATTCACTTCTTGTTGCCATAATTAATTTACCCAAGTTACTGTTTTCCGTACTCGCTCTGTGCAGACCCATGGGAGACCCGGCGCTTGGGAGGCATTGCAGGAAAAGATTTGTTTTCTTTATTTTGAGGGTAATGGCTTTGTTTTATGAGTGATGGGAGAACTGGGGTGCAGGGGAGGGTGCTGGGTGGGTGCCTGGGGTAGGGCCCCGTGCGTGGAGCAGCACCCGTGCCCTGCGGGGTGAGCTGGGCTCGTAAAGCTCAGGAACTTCTTTGAAAATACCCGATGGAGGCCTCATGTCCATCATTTAGCGATGGAAGGTGCTTTTTTTTTTTTAAAAATAAAACCAAAAACCCCACCATGCAAGAGATGGGCTTTTACTGGCCAATGGCCAGCAGCCACGGTAAGATGCGCAGTGCGGTCCTGGGGAGCGCTCGCCATGCAAGCAAAGGGCTCAGGGCTCACTTCTGGGGCTGGTTTTGTTTAATATCTTTATCAACGACCTGGATGAGGGGATTGAGTGTGCCCTCAGCAGGTGTGCAGATGACACCAAAGTGGGTGGGAGTGTGGATCTGCTGGGGGGAGGAGGGCTCTGCAGAGGGACCTGGCCAGGCTGGATCCATGGGCCCAGCCCAACTGGGTGAGGGTCAAC
>NW_009259496.1:1524708-1529595 GCF_000687185.1 Egretta garzetta | reverse complement strand
GAGGGGCCTCACCGATTGCCGGGGAGGCAGCGCAGGTCCCTGCACGAGCCCCTTCCCAAATGTGCACCCCAGCCGCCTCTGCGAGGATTGCCGTGGGCAACCGTGTGAGGTTCAACAAGGGCTGAGGTTCAGTAGCAGCAAAAAAAAGGAGAGGTCGGCAGGAAACGTCCTCTGTGCGCCGGCTTTGCACAAGCTACAGACCAAATCTGCAGCGAGAGGAAGGAAAATACGGATTCTCCGGGGAAATGGTTTCCGCGTGGCTGTTTGCAGAGGACCAGAAGGTGCTTCTGAAGGTGCCCGCTGAGCGCCGGGGCCCCAGCGCTGCGTTCGCCATGGGTGAGCAGCAGCGGGTGTCCCCGGGTGTTCGCGGCGCCGCCTCGGAGCGGGCTCCACGCCGGCGACTGACGCGCGTGGGGCTGCTCCGTGGCGTTGGCCCAAAAGGGTGATAGAGATCCCCGAGCTGCCCAAGCCTTCCTAGGGAACCTCTTCAAGAGTTTCCCAATGCTGGAATTATTTAAAAAAAAACAAACCAAAAAAGCTATGTTTTTTCCTCCCTTAAATTAAGCCAGCAGACCTGCGTCCCTGATGGTTGCGTTAGCGAGCAGAGGCCATGTGAGGGTTTACAGGATTTTCCCAGATCTTTCCTTTCTCTCACGCCGCAATAGGTAAAAACGATGCTCTCGAGCGCGCGTTACTCAAACCGCGTGGCGAGCAATGGCCACCCACCACCCTGGGGCAGCTCTTTGCTTATAAAATGATGTTGAAGTGTTTGGGGGTTTTTTTTGTTGCTTTCAATCCCGATCAAACAAGCAGGTATCAAGCTGCAGCTCTGCTCCTCCAGCGAAACCTGGCGGGTGTGCGATCTGCTCTGCCGCTCTCCAGCTCCGGATGCCTGCTCCCTCCGGAGAAAATGATCTTTGCTCTCAAATTAGGAATGCTGGCTGCCAGGAGGCCTCTGACAGCCCAGGCTGGAAATGGGGGCTGGTTTATTTTAAGGACATCTGCTTGGTGAGTTGTCCCTCCACCCATCCTAGGTGGAGGCAGGAGAACCACAAGGATGTTCTCCCCGTGTCCTTCCCACCCTCCTTAATGCAGTTCCCCTATCCTGCCATGCATCCATGTATCATAGAATCATAGAATCATAGAATGGTTTGGGTGGGAAGGGACCCCCAGAGGTCACCCAGCCCAACCCCCCTGCAGGAGCAGGGACACCTTGAACCACATCAGGTTGCTCACAGCCCCGGCCAACCTGGCCTGGAATGTTCCCAGGGATGGGGCCGCCACCCCCTCTCTGGGCAACCCCTGCCAGGGTTTCACCACCCTCACTGGAAAGAATTTCTTCCTTAGATCCAGTCTAACCCTACCCTGGTTTAGTTTCAAACCATCCCCCTTGTCCTGTCACATATATCCTAGTTTGGTTCAGAAAGCTTCTCTGGGACCGGCCTCGGCGACTCAATGCGCAGCAGCGGTTGGAAACCGCCCTTGTCGACATTTCTGTGTGTTTTAATTGACTCGGGAGACGTAGGACAGCGAGCAAATGGCAGGTTTTAAATAATTAAGGTGCTGCTAATCCTCGAGAAATGTCAGAAAGTCCCTAAGAGATGCCGCGTGAGATCCTCTTTCTGGTGAATCGGCTAATTAAAGGGATCCTTTTCATTGAAAATACCTAACGGCGTGAGGCCGGCAGCGGCAGGCCGCTCGCCGTGGGGAAAGGTGGGCTGGAGGGAGATTAACGCCTCTCCCTGAAATGCAGGCTTTTGATCTGGTGGGTAAAAATATTTAGGTATAAACCCAGAGGCAGCGGTGTGAAGGATGAGCGGCGGAGTCTGCAGCTGAAGGCGGCGGCCGCGCGGCTCAGGATGGACACCAGAAGGTCCCAGAAGCTGCTGGCGACCTGCAGGTGAGTGCGGCCCCGGGAGGGGGGACTGCGGCCAGCTCTGCCCCAGGCGCTTTGGGAGACCCTCTGCCAAACAAGCAGAAAATAAAAAATTAAAAAAAAAAATGTAAAAGAGCATCGTTGGCAAGATGCTTGCAGGCTGCCGGGGTGCAGCCCCTGGGTTTGTACAGCGTAGGTGAAGCGGCTGGGCCCGGCGGGACGGAAATCTCCTTTTTCTGTGCCTCATCCACCGCTGGTGTCTGCTCCCTCCTCCCTGCGTCAGGAGCTGCCTCTGGTTCTTGATAGTGCCAAAAACCACCGTGGGGTTTGGGGTATGATGTTCCGGCAGCCAGGGCTGCCACGCGAGTTGAGAAAGAGGGGTGGGAGCTAACAAGTGGAAAATCTTAAACGTGCAGAACTACGGCTCCGAGGCATTTTACTAAATGAAAAACAAGCAGTTGGGAGGAAAATACATTCCCTTTGAGATTAATTCTTCATTGACAGAAACAAAAGGCGTTGCTGACATAAAATTTGATGACTGCTCTGCCTTGGAGTTTACAGAAGTGAATAGATGCCAGGGAGAAAGCAGATTGCCTCTTTCCCCTTGGGGGAAATCAGATCGTGCTAGACGAGCCGATCAGGAGAACACGCTGGAATATGATCAAGCAAAAAGGACCTGGAGCCTTGCACCTCCGCAGCGAGTCCCTAACGCTCGGCTCCCCCCCTGCCCCGACCCCCGGTGCAGTCGGGATCGAGGGCTTCGGGCTCTCGGGAGCCCGGCGCAGCTCTCGCCGGGAGCTCGCACCAGAAGCTGGGCTCCAGCTCCCTCGGTCCAACCCCCTCCGGTCCTTGGGATATGGCTGAATCCTCTCATCTGACACATGGGTGGTTATTTTAGGGTGCGCTGGCGTCAGCGCCATCCCTTTTCTAAAGAAAAGAATGGAAAGGTTATTTTTGTACCAGTTCCCCCTATTTTGGTGGAGGATGCTCTCGCGTCACGGTGCTATAACTGGAACCCGGATCCGCTCCATCTGCTCGATTCACTGATGTTTTGTTTGCAGATAAAATTGCCTTTAAGCTCTCCCCGTCCCCCTGCGTGCCCGTGGGAAGAAATGTGGTGCAGGAGGGTGGCAGAGCCTGGGCAAAAACATGGCCCAGAGGTGAGAGACAAAACGCCTGGTTATGGAGAAGGGCGTAAAATGGGACACCCCCATGCCCTGTGTGCTCCTGTGCCTCCTGCCTTAAGAGAAAGAAATGGCAAATTTGGGGCTAATCTGATATTTGCAATACATGAGATGCATCTTCCTGGGAACGGGCGCTGGGACGAGGGGCACCGGCCTCAAGTTGTGCCAGGGCAGGGTGAGGTTGGCCATGGGGAACAATTCCTTCCCCTTGGGGCTGTCAGGCGCTGGAAGGGGCTGCCCAGGGAAGGGGTCGAGTCCCCAGCCCTGGGGGGATTTAACAGCCGGGCAGCCGAGGTGCTGAGGGCCAGGGTTTGGGGGTGGGATGGCAGGGGTAGGGGAACGGTTGGGCTGGGGGAGCTTAAAGGGCTTTCCCAACCTAAAGGATTCTATGAGATGCCCTGGCTGCAGAAAGGGCTCAGGAGCCAGCGGGGCTGCTCCTCCCAGGGCACAGGCAAACTTGGTTTTGGCCCCGCACCCCAAATCTGCTTTATTCAACTCGTTCCCTAGCGTGAGGCCTGGAGACAGGCTTGGGGGGGGGGCTGGGCTCCCCCAGCCTCTCCCCCAGGGCCCTGGGGCTCAGCATCCTTCCTGCTGCCGCCGGGGAACAGCAAACAGATGAACCTGGGATAGAGAGGGGATCTTTCCCCCGCACCCCCCGCTTCTCCCATGCTGGCTTTAAAATCTTGCCGGCAGAACTTCCCCACGGGGTTTGCTATATCTTCATGGGGGGAGATGGGAAGATGCTAGAGCCTGTTTCCCTCCCCTAAGCAAAATGTATTTAGCAGCAGCACTCAACGCGCTGGCGCAGCCTTGGAATGGATCTCCTGAGATGCCGCCGCCGAGCGCCGTCGGGAAGCATCGTCTCCCATCGGAGGGGTGCTTTTCCTTGCGAGAAAGGGAAACCCAGGAGCTCCGGCGCGGAGGGACGGCGGAGGCAGGGATGTCCCGGCCGCCCCTGGGGTTCTGCACGCCAAGGCGCTGCCGCCAGCTCCAGCCGTGGGCAGGGGGGCAGCTCCCGCTCCCTTCCCCGCTGCCTTGCATGGGTGCGCCTGGGTGCCTGAAATTGGGTGCCTTCTGCCGTCGCGGGGCTGGGGGTGAGCAGCGAGAGTCTGCAGAAATTCATAACCGGGCAGGAATTAGGAAATGGTACATTCAGGACCTTCAGAAATAGGGCAATGCTGCAGGCACTGGCTTTAATATTTCATATAGCAGTAATAAATTATTGCTTAGAAGCTGGAAACCAGCAGAAGGCAGCAGAAGGATTCAACTTGAGCTAGATCTCCGGTAAGTCGATTCATTTTATTTCCTAATAGTATGCTTTAATACTTTCTATATTGGTTTGGATTCATCCAAGGTTTCTTATCCAAGAAAGATAAAGAGGGAAATGTTCGATTCATGTTGTGATTTGTGACCTTCCAGCTTTGTTTCTGTTCTGCCATCTAAGAAGTAGTTCTCAATGTTTATGCTTTACGGTTTATGTTCATGTTTTATGCTTATGGTATGTTTTCTTATGTTAAAAATGGTATTCTAGGAGGTAGGGTGCATGCCTGTGGGGCTGTGGGATGTGCCGGGGGGGCTGCGTGGGGGCCACTCGCTCACCCAAGCCTGCAGCTTTTATTCCAGAGCTGCTTCCAAAAACCCCGTGCCAGGGGTGCGAACCCCACACGCGTTGCTGATTCGGGCCACGGAGCCAGCGGGGGACCCGGTGCAGGGATCCCCAGGGCCACGGGCCGGCCGGGGAGGGTCACTCGGTAGGGAGATGTGACCCGAAATCCCAAGGATGAGCCGCGGGGGCTGCCATCAGCCCTCCCCAGCCGCTGGCCCCCG
>NW_009259496.1:1522718-1523977 GCF_000687185.1 Egretta garzetta | reverse complement strand
CGGGGCGCCCCCCCCCCCCCCCCCCCAGCCGCTGGCCGCAGCTTCGCGTGCTCTTCTGCTGCTCGCAGCGTCGGTCTGTGCAGTTTGTGCCTTACAGTCAGTAGCCAGCAAATAAAGCCGAGGATATATTCCTGGTTTTAAAGCTTAGGTGCTGTTGGGAAGTCCCTTCCGACTGAAATGATCCCGTAGCTCTGTGCTGGGGAGGAGAGCAGCAGCAAGGTAAATCCCATCGCCAGGCTCCTCCGGAAGCATCAGGATCAGAATGGGCATATCTGACATACGCCATCATTGGAAATCAGCGCCTGTCTCCTAAACTAGGGAATGGGATCCCGAATCACGATTTTCTCATGAATTTCAGAACTTATTTTCTCTGTCACCCCCCTCTGCAAAGCGCAGGGGAGCAGCATTGGTGCCGGCACCCCCCGCGGCATCTTCACCTCCTCCCTCCTCTTCTTGGGGGGCTCCAGCTAAATCTGCAGGAGCAGGATTTATTTAAGTCTTTTTTTTTTCTGCCAAATATAGTTGAATTGGGAAGGGAATTGGGGAACTAGCATCTTTTTAAATTTAATCTCAAAAAAATAAAGAGAATGGCACCAGCCTTTCCAGGTGGGCGATGGTTCCTCGGGCTTGTCGGTCACCGCTGCGGGAAGGCAGCACGCAGACCTCGCCGCTTTTAACCCAAGCCTGCAAAGTTTGTGTTTCCCCTCCAAATAACCAAGTTTTTCTATAAAGCAAGCAGAAAGCAAACCTTCCCCCCCACACCCCGCCCCGAGCAGAGGTAGCAAGTCGGTTGCCTACGATTGCACACACGAGGGAATTTCCAGCCCCAGGGGAGCACAGTGAATTCTACGTAGGAAGCCATTCATTTAGAGGCAAAACTTTCTTTATTAATGATAGAAAGGGATAAGGCTTATTGCTTTGGAGGAATTAAAGCCATTTGAGGAGCACAACTGGGTTTATTTGGAATTCAGGCCAACAAATTCCACGTGAAGGTATCGGCTGACGGCAAAAACGCCGGCGCTGGGTCGGTGCTGGAGCAGGCTTCCACGATTTATTTGTTTTTTCCCAGTAGCAAAAGGGTAAGAAGCAGATCTGACACCGCAAGCCCTGTGCTCCCGGTGTTTCCCATTCCCCATCCGACCCCGCTGACGGAGTGCTGGGTGAGGCAGTGTCTCTGCTGGATATATATATATATTTATCTCTGTTTTCATGAGTGGAAGCGAACGTCACCATCGGGGGTGGAGCAGGCACAGCGGGCA
>NW_009259496.1:1518637-1521909 GCF_000687185.1 Egretta garzetta | reverse complement strand
TATATTATTATTATATTGAAAGGTGGTATCTTGGGTAGAAAGAGCTAGTTTCAGGTTTGGGGATTTAAAAATCTTCTCAAAGATTTAAAATCTTCTTGATTTTAAAAGAAGCAAAGAGCTATTGAGATGAATTTCGCTAATTATTAAGTTGGGGTTTTTTTGATTAACAGCATGATTATTTAGCTAAAGTTAAAAACCAGGGAGAGCCATTCTGAAACTTCCCCCAGCATATCCTCACGACGTTTACCATTACGGTCTCTCTTACTGCAGCACAGAACCAGCAGGATTCATCATTTTTAATGCACCTGATTTATCGGCGCAAGAGAGCAAAGCCCAGCACTGCAGCCCCCTCTCCTCCGCCCTGCCTTCACCTGTCACCCCCCCGGCGGGGGCAGCCCGAGGCAGCTCCCATTCCTCCACTGATTTCATCTTTCTTGGGTCTGCACACAAAATATTTTGAGCAATTTGATGCTTCGGAGAACCTGGGTGTCTCCAAGCTGAGTGGCTTTGAATGAATCTCTAGCATTCGTGTCTGTAATTTATGAACCGGGGGTTTAAAAGCCCGCAGGAAATATTAGCGAGTCTTTTGGCCACCAAATTTCAAGTCTGGTGGAAACACCCCCACCCGCCGTTGGGATTTCGATTTTTCTTTTTAGATACTGGCTCTGTTCAGACAGACACTTGTTCCATCAAATATTGGGGCACGATTTTTACTCCCGTATGCTCTCTGGTATGAATTTTCTTTGGAAAAAGCTTTGGCGATACGAATTACCTACGTTTGCAGTTTTATTGGCTGTTATTGCTCTCGCTGCGTTCACCCCCCGTGGCTCTGCTGAGGGCATAAATGCTCCTTCCTCAACACTCTCCCTCGTTCGCAGCGGGAGTTTTGCGGATCCTATGGCATTTCAAAGAGTGAATCATTTCAAGGAACGTCTAAACAGGACGTTCCCAACAGGCCGTCAAAGCGACGGGACCATCTAACGCAGATAGAATCCCAGAATCCCAGCATGGCAGGGTTGGAAGGGCCCTCGGGAGCTCCCCCAGTGCCACCCCCCTGCCCAAGCAGGCTCACCCAGAGCAGGGGGCACAGGACAGCGGCCAGGCGGGGGTTGAAGATCTCCAGAGAAGGAGACTCCACAGCCCCCCTGGGCAGCCTGGGCCAGGGCTCAAGAGGACGGAGTCACACTCTTTGCAGCGGTGCCCAGCAACAGGACAAGGGGCAACATACAAAGTGAAACATAAGAGGTTTCAGTTGAATATGAGGAAAAACTTCTTTACTCTGAGGGTGACAGAGCACTGGAACAAGCTGCCCAGGGGGGTTGTGGAGTCTCCTTCTCTGGAGATATTCAACCACCACCTGGATGAAGTCCTGTGTAACATGCTCTAGGAGAACCTGCTTTAGCAGGAGGGTTGGACTGGATGATCTCCCAAGGTCCCTTCCAACCCCTGCCATTCTGTGATTCTGTGATAACAGTTGGACGTGATGATCTTAAAGGTCTTTTCCAACCTAGATGATTCTATGATTCTATAATTCTATGATAAATAACGCTGCCCGGAGCACAATCTCCTCGAAACACTGCTCTTTTTGGTTTGGACTTTGGCGTGCGACTTGTTGAGTGTGAAGCTCAGCCTCGTTGCTGCTGCTACGGGCGATCCGGCCCTGGGTCCCTGCGCAGCCTTTGCTCGAGGCGGTCAAAGGATGCATCCTGCTACCTGTGCTGCCCAACAGCACCTTTCGTGCTGCAGCTGAACTAAATCACCATGCAAACGCAAATCAGAGGAGCGAGGATCCAGTCCGTAAGCGTCCGGATTAAAAATAACACACCAGCACGACAAAACATACCGGGATTTAAGCAAGTTCTGGGAAACGCGACGCTGGTTCCCCAGATCTTTAGTGAAAGCCAAGGTGTGGGTTGGGATTTTGGTTTTTTCGCTCCTGCCTTTGAGAAGCAGCGGGTCCGACTGCCCGGTGCCGTTGCCCCACGCCTCTGCGCCACGTCCGCCGGCCCCCAGCTCGGGAGCAGCCGTGCCCTGGGGCTGTCGGGAGCCGTCGCCTTCAGCCTGTGCACGGTTAAGCCGAAAATATCTGGGTGCCTATCGCTTCAGCGCAAGTGGCGTTCAGTCTTTGCGGCAGCGACGAAGTTAAACCTGCAGGGAAACGCAGCCGCCCCCTCAGCGGAAGCAGGCTGGCGACTAGTTGCTAAGGCAACATTTTTCCCAAAGCTGGGATTTTCCGCGCAGCTTTTTGGCGCAGCTCCATCGGCGCGGATATTTTACAAACCGGGCTTGACCTGGGAAGAGCTCAGCTTTGCTCCCCGACCTCCTGGCGGGGTGCAAGGGAGGAGGGGCTGCAAGTCACTGGGCAGATGTCTCTAAGGGGGAGCTGGGGGACCCCCCGCTCCGGGGGAGGTCGAGGGGATGCCCCAGCCCCCCTCTTGGTGCTGTCTCCCATGGGACGGGCGCCTACAGAAGAAGTGAGCGGCCGCTGATGAGCCCGTCAACCACGGCTGCTGGAGTTGAAGACACTACATAGAGTTTTCTCATCTGGGCAAATTTATGGGTA
Organism: Egretta garzetta; assembly: GCF_000687185.1. Lineage (NCBI taxonomy): Eukaryota > Metazoa > Chordata > Aves > Pelecaniformes > Ardeidae > Egretta > Egretta garzetta. The sequence continues at coordinate 1,519,346 of NW_009259496.1, read as the reverse complement.
CTGGTCATATCTGTAAAATTGCTGTCTGAAATAATATAGGCAGACGTACATTGCGTGTCAGAAAGCTGAATGGGAGATAAATACTCATTCATCTAACGCGCTCGCTCCTACTGGGCTTTGTTTCCAGATGTCCTTGGTTTAATACGTTCCTCCCCAGCACTTTCCAGACAGAAACCTGGGGAAAGTAATGAAGGGATCCGGTCGGGGCCGCCGATTCTGCTCCGCTGGCACTGAGTTTGCACGGGAGTAGGAGGGAGAAATTACTGAGACATAAGCAGATATTTATCGTTCTAGACAACGAACGCTCATTTAGTTTGTAGGTAAATCCTCAAGTCTTCTGTTTGCCAGACTATTGCATGCAGCTCTTGGTTTGCACGGCAAACAGTCCTTCATTTGCTCTGCTGCAGTTAAATGCTCTCCCATTTGAAACTGGGCTGCAAATCCACGATTTCTGTAGCTATCCCAGAACAGCCAAAGGCTTTATGGATCTCTGCATCTGCTCCGTGCAAACACCCAATTTGTGCATGCGCGTGTGCCAGCATTGCCGGAGCTCATTCTCGCGGCAGTAAATGCAAAATCATAGAATCACAGAATCACAGAATGGTTTGGGTGGGAAGGGACCCCCAGAGGTCACCCAGCCCAACCCCCCTGCAGGAGCAGGGACACCTTGAACCACATCAGGTTGCTCATAGCCCCGTCCAACCTGGCC
>NW_009259496.1:1508637-1518467 GCF_000687185.1 Egretta garzetta | reverse complement strand
AAGCCACAACAGCCCTCGTTAGTGCCGTCCTGCTTTGATAGGTTTTCTGCTGGTCCATAAGATGGGGGAGCAGGATCTTGTACGGGTGCCATCAGGCTGACTCCGAGGATGCAGATCCCTTGCCAGCTCCTAGACAGTGGATGCTAAAATGCTCAATACTTTAAAAAAAAAAAAAAAATCCTAAACCCTTTCTTTGGGGCAACTACATCAAGGCAGATGGTGTAGGGTGAAAAAGGGATGCTGTTAATACCTGAAATGGGGGTTGAAATAGCAAGTGTGGCTTGTTCTTCCCCCGAGCCCACCTCCCTTTGCCGTGCCGACAGCCCAGCCCAGCCGCCTCTCGCCGTCCCCGCACTGCGTCTCCTTACGGCCATGGAGACTCATCCGGATTAATGACGTTCATGATCGCCCGCACTGCTGAGCGCCCGGGTCTCGCTCCCCCACCTTGCCCAGGGTGCTGAGCACCCCCAGCCCGCCTTTGCCTCCAGGTAGGGGCCCCACTTCAGAGCCACCGAGACCTGCTCGGCGCAGACCTGGTTCCTGAGTCACACATCTTTGGCCATACATACGGCTTAGAGGGTTTCTCCCGGTGTCTCAGTGCCGCCGAAAGCAAACGATTCTTCCAAATCTGCCTTTGTTTTGGGAAGAGAGGGTAAGCCGACCAGTGTGTGATCGCTGGGGGCTTCCCACGCCAGCTCTTGTAATCTAAATTCAAGGATTACTTCATCTCCACCTGTTTTGAGGATGGAGGTTTTACATAGGAGTAACCACTGGAAGTGCAAAGGGTCAAGGCCTGCCTGGAAGGTGTCTTGGGTGCCGTTCTGTAGTGGGGTTTGAACACAATTTTCATTTTTTTCTTATTTGTAGTCCTTTGTTTTGGTGCTGACATCCCAGTGTCTAAAGCAATCCGGATGGTTTCCCTAAGAACTGGACTCCCGGTGAAGACTTTACATTCAAACTGTCCAGCGCGTATTCTTCAAAATACCCTATTTTGGCTAAAACTACTTTTGGATTTCACATCTATTGAAGAAAAAATTCCAGCCAAAGAGCTCCTCAAACACTCCAGCTCAGCGTCGCAAAGCCTGAGCTGCCAGCCCTGCTCCACACGCAGATCGGGTCCAGCAACCCGTGAGTGAAAAACGGGCATCGTTGAGGGCTCATTGGGCAGAAAATAAATATGCCAAGGTAAAAATTCACCAGCCTCCAAAGAACTTGAGAAAAAGCCATTAAGTGCCCGCCTGAGAAGCAGGTGAGGGCTTTGCCCGACGCCCTATGGCCCTCGCAAGGGCGGCTGAGCGGGCGCGGGGCCGGAACACGGCTCCCAGCTGGAGCAGCCGCAGGGGAGAGCCAACACCACGTGCCCGATGCCGTTGTCAGCGCCTTGGTTTCCCCCAAAGATAACAAATCTCCTGGTAACAGATGATAGGACGAGGGGGAATGGTTTGAAGCTGCGCCAGGGCAGGTTTAGGCTAGATATTAGGAAAAACTTCTTCCCAGAAAGGGTTGTCAGGCTCTGGAATGGGCTGCCCAGGGAGGTGGTTGAGTCCTCATCCCTGGAGGGATTTAAAAGAAGGACAGATGAGCTGCTTAGGGCCAGGGTTTAGTGGTGGGATGGCAGGGTTAGGTTAAAGGTTGGACTCGATGATCTCAAAGGTCTTTTCCAACCAAAGTGATTCTATGATTCTATGAATCTTTACAAAGCCTTGCACAGGTCGTTTGCGTCACTGCCTTCAGGCTGGTGCGAGAGGTTTTGCATCAGTGAGTCGGAGAAACGAGCAGCGAGAGCGATGAGCAGCGCGCGGGCTCGACTCGGGAAATGTAGCTGATCTAAATGAGCGGCGTCAGATTTAATTGCTGAGCTTCTTTCAATTACCGAGGCTGTTTTGTCATCTCCCTGCGCTCCCTTGCATGCTTCCCCCGAGGAACTGCCGGAGGAAAAAGGTATCGTTATGGAATCAATATTTCTTGCCTGATGCTCCTCTGGGGAGCCGTTATTTCACAGCGTGGCTCCAACCTCTGCCAGCAGGCAGGCACCGAGCTGGGCCGGCCAGGGTGGACCCGTGGGACCAGGCAAATGGGCAACTGGATGCTCCTGCTTGGAAGAAGTCTTTGGCTCTTTGCAACACCTTCATACACCGTTGTCCACTCAGTCTCAACCGGAATTTCATCAGGTGTATTTTGAATCAAGTAACTACGTTATGGACAATCTTTGGTACAGCAAAGATTGACCATTGCTGCTAGGGCACGTGATACCCGAAAAAGCAATTTATTGCAAAATTCCTCCCACTCCCATTCCGGTCCTCCCTGCCCCAAGGTGCTGCATTAACCACATGTGTGGGCATTTGCCCAGCCCGGGGGCTCCTGTACCCTCACGGTGGTCCCGAGTCCACCACGTATGGGCATTTGGGCAGCCTGGGGGCTCCTGTACCTTCACGGTGGTCCCGGGGGGCTCCTGTACCCTCGCAGTAGTCCTGAGTCCACACATGCGGGCATTTGGGCAGCCTGGTGGCTCCTGTGCCCTCGTGGTGGTCCTGAGTCCCCAGTCGGAGCCCTCCACCCTCTGGTACCACGGTTAGAGAGGAGCCCTCGAGCCATGCAGAATGATAGTAATGCTTCATCTGATAGACATTAGCGACGTACTTTTGACAAATTGTTATTGCCCCTTCTCTGCTTCAAGGGCAGCGTCGCCAGCCCGGCCGCTGCCGGCTTGCCTCGAGGATGCTTGCTGCAGCTCAGCCTTGTAGTGCTGCTCGGCGCTTCGTGGCTTCTTGGACAGGTCCAGGATGGAGAGATTACGCTGGAAATACCTGCTGATTCTACCGAGCTGGCCAAGAGTGGCTGTCGGCGTTACGCTGCTGATGCAATACCTGAAACGCACATCTGGAACGTCACGGGAGCGAGGAGGAGCAGAACGCAAGGCAAACGCCAGCAAGACAGAGGCAGCACCACACCCGTTTGGTTCCATTGCAGTTAAATCGCTTATTCTCACATGGGTAAAATTTAAAAATAACCCAGACAGGGCACCAGAGGCTGCAGACGCCGCCGTCTGCCTAACGCCATGGCCAACGGCCTTCGTCCCCGGCCTCTGCAAGCAGGCGACTGGTGGTAGCTGTAGCTGGTGGAACTGGAAAACTTGGTTTGAGACAGCCACTTCTCTTCTCAACCCCGCTCTTGTGTGTGTTCCCTATTATACGGCTTTTCATTTTAATGAGCTTCCCTATTCTTTTAGATACAAACGCTAATCCCTGCTCGCGTCCCCAGTCTGTTCTTTGCACTGTGCTCCAGACAGCACCGCAGCGGAAAGAACTTGGTGCCATTACATCAATTATTAATTTCTTAATTCAGTGTGTGCCCTAAAATGTGTAAAAGAGAATAACCCCTGCTTATACCCGGAGGATTCGATCTTAGCAATGGGTTTCTGTGTGATTACGATGTGTAGATTATTATTTAGGCCACTCGGTGGGTAAGAAACGTGAAATAGTGAGTAAGAAAATGTAAGTGGCATGCCTGGCACCATGCGGGTGCGGATCAGCCCCCCGAAACAGTCACTGAATTTGCAGAATCAGTCCCTCTCCAGAAGTTCGTTACTATTTCAATGTTATCGGTCAACCATTGAGTGTCCTTCTCTTCTCAGCCATGAAATCAGAGTTTTTCCTACTGGAATATGTTTACTGAAATGATTACGTTGTGCAATAAGGTTGCGTTCCACAACGGTGGGAGCAACGTGAGCAATTCTTCAGAATAACTGGGTGTTTTTAGTAACCCCGTTGAGCTTGCCGAAGGAACTGCGGTTCGGTTTCAGCCTGCTTTGTGGCTCTGATGAGATCAGATGCATCCTTCCCTTGGCTGGCTGAATCCAATCTGTTCCGCTCAATGTTTCCTTGGGGTAACAGATCGCTTCATTACTTTCTGCTTCCTTCCACTAGACTGGTTTTTCTCAGTTATCCTTCATGGTCCCATAGAAATCGTCCAGGGGCTCCCAGGAGGTCAGCAATTACATCCCGGTGCTGCGCTGCAAATGTAGGATGCACGGGAAACGGCCTCAAGTTGTGCCAGGGCAGGGTGAGGTTGGCCATGGGGAACAATTCCTTCCCCTTGGGGCTGTCAGGGGCTGGAAGGGGCTGCCCAGGGAAGGGGTCGAGTCCCCAGCCCTGGGGGGATTTAACAGCCGGGCAGCCGAGGTGCTGAGGGCCAGGGTTTGGGGGTGGGATGGCAGGGGTAGGGGAACGGTTGGGCTGGGGGAGCTGAAAGGGCTTTTCCAACTCAAACGATTCTGTGATCCTATGATCTAATGACCTGGAGGCTTAGGGTTTGCCTCAGCTCACAAGACATCCCAAGACAGACTTCGACGAGGATGCAAAGGTCTTCAGGAGTGACGTGGACTTTTTCTCATTCCCACTTTGTGGGGATTCGTCCAGACTGGGCTGAGACACCCAGACTGGCATCTCCACTTTGCAATAGAGGTCGAAAAATCGAAGCAGGTTCAGCTCAGCTCCTTATCCCATGATAAGGAAACCTGCCCTCAGCTTCTCCAGGGGAGGGGTGAGATGAGGCCCACCTAATTTTATATTTTTTTCCTTTGACACTCTGTGGCTCCCAACATCTCCGTCTGCCTTGCACCAGCGAACTGGTTCAGCAAAGCCAAACGACCGAGCACGCTTCACCGGGTCTCTTCCTCAGCTTTGCCTGAAGGTTTAGGAGAGCGTTTATTGCAACAAAATAATTCAGCCAACCACCAAAAATCACTTACGGTCACCAAGGTGAGAAGCTGTCGGGGCCACCAACGCCCATGCCGTGGCCGCACGGGGAAGGCCCTGGGCTGCAGTGACAGCCACCCTGGTTGTACCTACGGGGCAATGCCAGCGGTGCTGGGCACGGCTGGGGACGGGCGCCTGTGTCCCCCTGCAGCGACGTGGCCACACTCCCCCAGGGATGCTTCCTACTCCAGCCAGCCCCGAACCCACCTAAATTGCTGCCTGCTTTGATCCACAGGTCATGTTTTCTAATATTCTGGCTTTTCTTAACTATTTGTCATCAGGGGCCTTTTCCATAGCCTACGGAAAACCACAGTTCTGACTTGCCGCCCGACTGCCGGCACGCTCCTGGGCGCCGTTTCTTGAAAGTGAAAAATTCAGGTTTAAAAATACTTCTAGCAGCAGGCGGTATGGAAATTAGATTTCCCAAATCCTCTGCGAAAGCCCAGAGAAATTCCATAGGAGTTCCTCCCCACTTGTCTTTAAAAAAAGGGAATGAACCACCAAGAGATCAGCTCGACTGAGCTGCCGGGAGCAGTAGGTTCGGGGCCGTTAATCACGACGGGAAAGCGCCTCTTGCTGAGCCCCACTACGGCACCCAGTTACCTCCATGGGACCTGCAGCGTGTCCCGGGCCGCGGCGTTTCCCTGCTGCCTGTGTCTGGAGAGCTCGGCGCTGCTTTTTTTGTGATGGTTTTTTGCAGCATCCCAGGTTGGTTTCCAGATCTGGGTGGAAGGAAGAGGGAGCGTGACCCCCTCGGTGCGGCAGGACCTACAGCCCCGCTCCCAGCAAGGGCCAAAGCACAGGAGAAGACAATTTAAAGTCCTCGCCTCCCCCCTGCACGCGCAATGGGGAGCCACCAGCATGGGGCTACTTAGGTAGCTTAGTCCGTTTTTACGGGAATAATTTCGGCACCAGGATTATTTCTCTAACAGTTCTAGGTAAATATCTTATTAAGTCAAATGGGACGGAACGGTGTTTTTTCCAGCATGATACCAGACCTGACTCTGCTGTTGCTCATGCACCATCAGCATCGCTCCAGCGTGCCCCCAGGCTCTCCCATGGCCGGCCCCAGTGTACACAGGGGTTGCGAGTGGCTGGTGGTGCAAAGCTAAACCTGAAAGCTGAATACTGAATACGGACGACTTCGCTGCAGCCAAACCCAAAGGTGCCAGAGCTTCCCCTGCAGCGGCAGCGGGGAAGGGGCCAGTGACCACCACACATGGCTCATTAAGCATTGGGCTGCCCAGGGAAGGGGCCGAGTCCCCACCCCTGGGGGGATTTAACAGCCGGGCAGAGGCGGTGCTGAGGGCCAGGGTTTGGGGGTGGGATGGCAGGGGTAGGGGAACGGTTGGGCTGGGGGAGCTTGAAGGGCTTTGCCAACCTCAACGATTCTGTGATTCTAAGGAGGCCTAAGGTACGCTGAGCAAGCCTTTCACCGCTCATCGAAAACATAAAATCTTAATGGATTGTTTCCATGGAAAATAAAAAGGTATCAGCTAGCTAAACAGAAAACCAGGATCCCCTCGGGTAAAGCCTTGCATGCGGTTTGTGCTCCAGGCGCTGGCAGTGAAAACACCGAGACGTGAGACCTGCAAATAAAAACCAGTAAGAAGGCAGAGAAATAGGAAATAACTAATAGAAGGCTTGGACAGCTTCTAAAATATTGTAAAGCAGGTTTCAACTGACAGTTGCTGAGTATTTCAAGACTTATATTACCCAGTCACTACCGTCAGGGGCTCGGCGTCCCCCTGCTCTTGCTGCTCTGCTCACGGGGCACGAGCCCCCGCGAGCGCTCTCGGGACAGCGGCATGGCAAGGGAAAACGGGTGATATTTTCAGACCGGGGGGATATTTTGTTTACCTCCCAAACCAAGGTTTGTGCTGTGCTCCTGGTATGAGCAAACCATTCCAGCCGCAACAGCGGAGGGACCTCAGGTAGCCAGGAAAACGCAGAATCATAGAATCATAGAATCATAGAATCATAGAATCATAGAATCATAGAATCATAGAATCATAGAATGTTTTGGGTTGGAAGGGACCCCTAGAGGTCATCTAGTCCAACCCCAGAAACACAACCATCGCAGAGCCTGGGGAATGATGTGAAAAAGCCTGATTTCCTCCCATTCGTGTCCTTCGCCTAACAGCGCATGTGGGGAGAGGGGAATAACTAAATAACCTAGGGATAATCTGGAGCGGGTTGTGATGATTACACCTCAAGCACGGTCAGGGTGGCAATCGACCATGCGCAGGACCCACCAGCAGCCCTGGCACGGCACGCACGGCACCTCTCCCACGCTGGATAGAGCACTGAGCTGCTATCCAAGCTCAGTTGGATGCCCAGACCAGCGGCCCCCCTGGACTGCAGCATCTCTGCATGCGAGCAGCTCTGCAGAAGCCACCTGGAACCCAACTGGGTCAATGCCAAGATGGAGCTAACAAGGCTTGATGAGTCTGATTTGAATTTGCGCCTCTGCGATGAATCTTTATTTCGTGTCGTACGCTTTCATTTAAATGTGAAGAGCCATTTCTCCATCAAAGGTGTGGAGCGCTTAGGCCACAGTTGTGCCTTCTGGGACAAATCACCCGTTCCTTCTCCAACCTAGGTCTGAAGTGCTTGCCAAGCACCTACAGCGCACGTGTTCCCACGCATTTCTGTGGCCCCTCTTGCTCCGATGGGGGAAGCGGGTCAGTTCCCCGAGCTCAGGCTGCAGCTGTGGTTTAGACCCCATGGGGTTTTGCATCTTGCCCCCACGTGCTGCTTCTCTGGCCAGGTCATCCCCATCAATGTCAACCCCCATCGGAGGCTGCACCTCCAACCACACGCTGCCTCGGCGGGGTTTAATTAGCCAGAACGCATCCAGAAGCTTTTCTCAGTGGGTCGTAATTTTATGGAAATCTTGTTAGATTAATTTTTAGCAGGGATAAAGCACTCCTCGTTCTCGGCACTCCAGCGCCCGGCAAATCAGGCACGCTCAGCGCATTAAGGAGCACTCTGTTTCCAGGTTTTACACATTAATTTCATTCAGAGCCTTTTAGCCCTGGCTACGCTGCATGTAATAAGAGCCACTTTTGGTGCAAAGAAAGATTTTTTTATGTGATTCCTAGCTAAAATGCCTTCCATTTGATATACTGGATGGGGCATGTATGAGCAAATGTAGATACTGCAAGGAGCGGAGGGCTTGCGCAAGGCTACGTTGGTGGGGTTTTCGGTGGTGACGGTGGACTCAGCTTGTATAGGATGTGGTGTCACATCCCTAAATTACCCCTGCCCTCTGCCTCTGTGACCGACTCACCCAATCCCCTTCATGGCATCACTCTTGTGGACTTGCGAGACGGGCAGAAGAGATCTCTGCAGCCACCTTGTCTGGTAGTTCTGGGCATAGACCTGATTGACCTGATCATTGGTAGATGATCATCGATCTCTTCATCCAGGCAAATCCATTGTTTGAACTAGAGCAGACAATTTTGAGCTACTGGTTCAGAAAATGGGGGCTTACACCTATATTGGGATGGGGATATCTATAAATGGGGAAAATCTTTTTAGTAGGGCCAGCTGTGACAGGACAAGGGGTAATGGTTTTAAACTAAACCAGGGTAGGTTTAGACTAGATATAAGGAAGAAATTCTTTACAGTGAGGGTGGTGAAACACTGGAACAGGTTGCCCAGAGGGGGGTGGAGGCCCCGTCCCTGGAAACATTCAAGGCCAGGTTGGATGGGGCTCTGAGCAGCCTGATCTGGTTAGCGGTGTCCCTGCTCCCTGCAGGGGGGTTAGACTAGATGACCTCTAGGGGTCCCTTCCAACCCAAAACATTCTGTAATTCTATGATTCTATATTTCTGCCATTCCGCTGGTTCGCTTTGGAATTGAACTATCCCATTCTCATCAGCACGTACCTTTGCAATGGGATTACTCAGCCCATGTCCGCACGGCGAGGCTGTGCCTTCCCCGTCATCCTGGAAAACCCACCCTGCAAACGAGCAGCTTCCTTTCCCGGGTTGCTAATTAACTCGGGGCATGCATCAATAGATAACCCTGCAGTTCCGAGACCGCCCGGTGCCTCGGGAGGCCGCAGCCACCACCGCAGGAGAGTGCACAACGCTGGGTATTTTCCTTCAGCCTGTTTTTCCGAGTTTATAAAAGCCATTCCGCATCATTTGAAAGCAAAGGCGCAGCTCGCTCTGTTGTAACGCAGGAGCAGCTTGCTGAAAAGAGGCGCCGTTTAGGCCTGCCCGAAATATTTTTTTCTGCTGTGTTTTGCTCTGCTTTTGTAATGTTTCTGCAGATAACATGAAAACGTCCCGAGGAAACTTAGGGAAAAGGAGCCCACGCAGACCCAGTGTGATAAGCTGCTATAAACCAGCTCAAATTAAATTAAGATAATGAGACAGGTCTGTTCAAATTAGAGCATTTTTTCCTATCGCAACAGCCCCAGGTCCTGAAAGGGAATGTTATTGCATTTCCAAGTGGCCAGCACTTACTAATTGCTGTTTCTGCAGCAAAGTGAGAGCCAGAGGAGACCAAGCCGAAATCAAGGACCCGATGAAGTTCAGCACAGGCTTTATGATACAGCTTGCTTCACCATGAATAAGTAAAGGCAGATACTGAGGTGCTGGGACTCAGTGTTTGCAACATCAAAGTGATCCTGGTTTGTGTCGGAATGGCTGGGCACATCAAATATTTAAAACATGGTAACGCAGGGAATTAGGAAAAATGGGTGCATTTTGAAGTTGAATTACAGCTCTGATTTCAGAGAGTGATGCAAATTACTTGCGATTGCAGACTGAATTTTTGACTAGGCAGAAACGATCAAGGCCATTATCTGCTGGCCTTGACAATGTTCTTTTTCCAGGAAAATAACATTTTCTGGGGCCGAAAAAAAATCTGGGAAATGTATTTTAATCTAAGAACTTAGTTGAAATAAATAACTGAATAATCAGGGCTTTTCTTTCTAACATCATTCTGGGCAGAAGAGGCTATTGGTTTCTGACCAACCTTGTTCATTCCTCTTATTCTTAACTAATTAGCCCCTGGCTATCAAATCACGGTGCAGAAAATATGAGCATATCCTGCTGA
>NW_009259496.1:1508225-1508624 GCF_000687185.1 Egretta garzetta | reverse complement strand
TTTAGGAAACATATAATGGATAAAATACCCTGTCAGCATAAACTGACAGAGTTCTGTTGAGCTCAGAGGAGTGACACCGAGAGGTGAGCTCTTGCCTCTACGTATGAGTGCAGACATAGACCAAACTAGGCTAGGCCAGACGAGGTTAGACTAGACTAGAGTATTTCAGTTAGAAGGGACCTACAACAATCGTCCAGTCCACCATCCAGCAAGCACACAAACCAGAGGAACCAGACTAAAGTCTGCTGGGGGGAGGAGGGCTCTGCAGAGGGACCTGGCCAGGCTGGATCCATGGGCCCAGCCCAACTGGGTGAGGGTCAACAAGGCCAAGGGCCGGGTCCTGCCCTGGGGTCACAACAACCCCAGGCAACGCTCCAGGCGTGGGGCAGAGGGGCTGGC
>NW_009259496.1:1505104-1507835 GCF_000687185.1 Egretta garzetta | reverse complement strand
AGCCGGGGAGCCGAGGTGCTGAGGGCCAGGGTTTGGGGGTGGGATGGCAGGGGTAGGGGAGCGGTTGGGCTGGGGGATCTGAAAGGGCTTTTCCAGCCAAACAATTCTCTGATTCCAAGAGTGAAGCTATGCCGAGCTGGGCAGCCGCTGCCAGCGGGTACGTGTTCCCAGCTGCGGGCACAGGGAGAACAGGCGAGATAACATATTTGCTTTCACTGTGGTGCAATATCGCAGCTAATGCAAATACGCCGGTCATGGGGAACACAAATACCACATCCTGCTCCTACTCCCAAAGCAGATCCAGCCCTCTTTTAAAAAAAAAAAAAAGTGTATCAGGAAATACCACCTTTTTGTTATTAATTTTGTATGACAGTCTCTAATAACTCGGTGAAGTACTTGTACTGCTTCAGATGAAATTTCTCTATCAGGGAAGAACAGGATCCACGCACATTTCCTGTTCTCGTGAAGAATGCTGAATTTTAATTGTTAGAGGACTAAGCAGGAAACTGAGGTTACCGAGTAAGGCATTCGCCCTTAATTTAAGGGACCCAAAAGAAACACAGCTACCACCATTTTATTTTAACATTTAGCAGCCTGGAGGAGATAAAGAGCGAACTTATCGAGAAACCGCAAGGGCTTTAGAGAAATGCTTCTGTCTGAAAGCGTCCGTCATAGCAGAACATTTCCAGTTACCCAGAACGAGCTGGCAGCCAGCAGAGTTGCTAATTGCCTGTGTGGCCAAACTGAATCACTGCTGATTGCCAGCCAATTTGTCGGCTACCGCGTGGGTGCGAAGCTCTGAGCGGTGAGGCCGCAAGGAGATGTTTGCCAACAGCTTGATCTCCTCTGCCTACGAGCACTGGGCATTTACCAGCGGGGAAAGGGGCACGCAGACCGGCGGTAACCCACTGACGAGCACTGCGGCAGCGCACGCCGCCTGGCTGCTCGTAAAACTGAATGATTGCTGTTCCCAGCTGAGCCGCGCGGAAAGGATTTTGCAAAAAGGGTGCGTGCGCCATCGATAAGAAGGTTTATTTGTAAGCTTGTGCAGCCCAAAACCCAAAACTGTTCAGAAAAATGCTTTTTTCTCATGGTAGTGAGAGCACCGTTTCGAAACGTGGCCAGTAACAAACCCCAGGGAAGGGCAGAAACCATTTGAACAGACCTACAAGTGGCTGTAAGCGCTAGAACGTGGGTGCAGGATCTGCAGCTGGATCATCCTCCCGGGATGACAAAGGGTTACCTGCAGCTATCCCAGTTTTGCAGGCATCTCTGGCCACACAGAAAGCGAAACAGAAAAAAATAATGGCAGGGGGTTCCTGTATGTTCTGGTGGGGTCTGGAGCTCAAAATCCCACTCTTTGTTCCTCACCCGATGACGTGTTTTGTCTGTCAACCTACTTCATCAGCGTGGCGCCTCAGCGTTCCCCGTCACATCTCACCAACGACCTCACACGCACACACAAGACATATAAAGAGGAATTGCAAGTTAGAACTTCACAGTTTTTGCTGAAACTATGACAAGTCCAAGGACTTGAGTGAAATTATTAGAGCTCACTCTGAACGCGTGGCTCTGCCGCCCAAGGGCTGTACAATGTGCTATCACCTTGCCAAAATAAATGCACAGGGTAACACCAGCCCTTATTTTTCTGTGCTGCTCTCCCTCAGCTCTCTCCCTCTCCTGCCTGTTGCATTCTTATTTTTAAAGCAGATATTTGGGGGCCAAACTATGCTAGTACCATGTGCCAGTTAGCAGCAGCGTGGTGCAAATGTTGTTACTGGTTTCCACGTGAATACCAGGATGCTTCTCTCCCAGCCCTGTGAGGCTTCTCATGGGCTCTGCAACGGGGACATGGAAGTCATTTTGAGTTTGGGTGAAGAGTTACCCTCATGCAATGACAAGCCTGTAGCAGAAATGATGATAACCGTGCTGGTGGGCTGTACGAGCTCACTGAAGGTGCTCCAGTCCTAGGATTGTCACAGGGAAGGGCTTCAGAAAAAGCTGTGCTTTAGCTACAAAATACTGGGGTTTTTTTCAGCAGCATGGAGCGATTGGGTCGGCGGTGACTGGATTAGCACTGGATGAACTCTTGCAGCTGCACTGCTCGATCCTCACGGCGTTGGGATGCTGGAATAGCGGCGGGGTTCGAAATGCAACCTGGCTGGCCAGCTGCCTCGGATTGAGTTTTGGGAACTAGGAGATGGATTAAAGGGAAAATTTGAGTTAACTGGAGCTAGCAAGGCAGTGGAAAGAAGCCCTTTAAACTTCGTCCCCTGAGGATTTGGGAGGGGTGTGGTATGTGATAGGTTACAGCTGCTCGTTGCTCTGGATGGGGCCTGCAATGCCAGAGCCAGGCTCAGCCAGGGCCAAGGAAACCAGTTCTCGACCTGGAGTACTGCTGGTAAAACCTTGGAACGCCCACTAAACCTGCAGCAGGGCACAAGTTGGGGCTGGCCGGGCTGTGGGGCTTGGCTCTGGGCTCCTGCCCTCTTCCTCCTTCCAGGAAGGGTGGGTTGGTCCCACTCGCAGGCTGAGGAAAAGCCGATGGCTGGGTCCTGCCTGGGGAAGGGCCCCGGCCTCCCCGAAGGACCTGGGGGGGCTGGAGCGTGTCCAGAGAAGGGCAGCGGAGCTGGGGAGGGGTCTGGAGCCCCAGGCTGCTGGGGAGCGGCTGGGGGAGCTGGGGGGGTTCAGCCTGGAGCAGAGGAGGCTGAGGGGAGCCCTCATCGCTCCC
>NW_009259496.1:1479273-1503904 GCF_000687185.1 Egretta garzetta | reverse complement strand
ACAGTGGTTTCCTCATGACAGCGCGGGGGGAGCGGGGGGACGTGCAGAGAGGGTCGGGGCTGTGTGGATTTGAGGCATACCCTGCATTCCGAGCGGGCGGCTTGGCGAATGGAAAAGACCTGGCTGGTAGAAAGAACCGGGCAGCCTCAGAGCCTCTGAGGTGAACGATGCAGGTAAAGGAATGATGTGTCTGAAGCAGAAAGGGAATTCGCTAACGCGACGGCATGTCCAAATATAGGTCCCCCGAAATAGTTCTTCCGTGAGCAGACACGTTTTTATGGCGCTGTGTCTGCCGTCGCTCCTTAATTTGGGTGGAGGAATGAGATGAGAATGCGATACGAAGTAGATAAAAAGATCAGCCGAGTGTGTGTTTTCAGTTAAAAAAGGGAAAAAAAAAAAAATCCCTTTCAGAAATACCGTGAACAGTATTGTTATGCCAATGTACAGCCCATACTCCTTTATACCTATGAGATTATTGCGGAGAGGCTTCTTTCATGCAGTTTTATGCACTTTGCAGGAAACAGGTTTGGTCCTTAAGTTTGTAACCGAGCACCAACTTCTGCAGAGTTCAACTGAAGCGTCTTTGCGAGTGGCCGTGGCAGGAGGAGAAAGGCAGGTACACAGAGGAGCAGAGAAATAGTTTGCCTCTTCTGAATTCTATTACAAAAGTTCTTTTAAAGTAGCTCTGTGCCGTGGGCTGTAGGCGGAAAAAAATAATTGCCGCAGGTAAAATGAAGTGCATACGTGCAGGCATATGGGGGAAAAAAGGCCCGAGTCCTAGAGTTATGCTAATTCACACCAGTGAGAGAGAGAGTGTGACTCCTCTTTCAGTTCTTTAATCAGACTTTGACTCAAAGGAGAAACAGTTTTCCCATGCTGAAAAACTCTTCTCAACAAATCTGGTGGGTTTTGGCTGCGTGTGAAGTTCTCAAGATGGGGTGTTACAAGTAAATGCGCAAGAAGGCACTGTTGGCGGTTTTGCACGCAGCGTTGTTGGAAAGCTCTGTTAAAACATGGTGCTAGGGAAGTTGGAACAGCTGCAGCGAAAAGCGACAGCTCTCACGGTGCCGTGCTTATTTTTGCCTTCAAAGAAAACAGCAATATATTGCAGCCTGCTAAAAGGTGCGAACTGGGGAGTAGCAACACACTCCCTTGGAGCGTGCCTAGAAACTGCGAAGGCTGACATATCACAGCCTGGTCATTACTGAAATACATGCTGTCACTGTGTAAAGCTGGCGTAAGAGCGTCTCGAAAAATATGCTGCCCTTGAGAGCACGTCACAAAATGCAGTTGTACCCTGCTTACCTGTGTATCTGCAAGCTCTGCCGGCCGAAAGTCCCAATTTGCATTTGTGAGAACTGGAAAGCTTTTTTTTTTTTTTTTTTTTTTTTTCCTGGGAGAGGCTGTTCCTTTCTCGCCGTTCATGCACTGCAGCCTCAATTTTCCAAGCTGATTTTCCTGTTAGCGTGCGGCAGGTATTTGGTCTCAGAACTGCTGCATAGGCGACTAAATATACATTGTGCTGGTTCCCATGAAAGCTTTGGTTTTGCTCTTTCAATGAGAAACAAAGCAGCCGAGACTCATTCGGCAAAGTCTGTGTTTTGCATTTTGTGTGCTGAAATGTGACGTGGGGAAGCAACGTCGTCAGCAACGTAATGCAGCAGGTCTGGGGTTGGTTTGGGTGGCACCAGGAAAAAGTTGGAGCCTGGCAATCGGTCCTCCCCCCCGCCACCCCCAGGTGAGGTTGTTGGCCTGGGGTACCCGTGTTCGACAGCCGAGATAAAGCGCGACCCCGTGCCTGCTGCTGAGTACTCCCTGCTGTGGTATTCCCTACTCTCTGTTCTAGTTAATGCAGCATTATGAAATGGCCAGACAGCATGGAAATGGGCAGGTTCTGTGATCTACACCGCAGCAGGTTTATCAGATAATTCTCTCTAATGACTGCTCTAGAGTGGACTGTAATCTTGAAATTTCATATCGGGAAAGGAGCTTTATGTTTCTTTTTGGATCTTGAAGAACTGGATAATTCCCATAGGTTAGCGTGATAAAACTCATTGCTAATCTTGCTTGTGGCAGCTCCTAATTCACTCTTGCCCTCAAAACCTTTCATTTCCTTGTCTGCCCCTAGACTCCCATGTCTGCTCCCGGCGCCATCGGCATGGGACAGGCAGGGCTGGCATTTACCGGGGTGGGGCGGGTATGGCTGTTTCTTGAGAAACAGGAGGAGAAGCAGCTCATGGGAGAACTTAGGAGGTGGTGTTTCTGCTGTCTGCCTGCCACGTCCTCGTGCCAGCAGAAGGCCGCCAGCGCAGAGAGAGGAGGTGCACACCCCGGGAAGCTTGCTGGCAGCAGCACGGTCGCAGGTACAGGCCGTATCCCAGGAGGAGCATCAGGGGGAGTCGAGAAGACAGGCGTGAAAAGACCTTTCTCTTCTCCAGTACAGCCTCAGCTGGAAGAGAGAAATAACTGTTCCCGCTGCAGCTTTAAGGGGTTAAAACTTCTGGGATAACCAATTTGTCCCTAAGCAATACAATAGAGTTTAATTCCTAAAACCTTTCATGGAATAATCAGATTGCTTCAGTGTTCACATAAGATTGTTTGCTGTAGAAAGAAGGAATGACTTACTGTTTCAAAAGCAGCGATTTAAATGTGTAATGGCCATTAGCTTGTTAGAACTAATGACTTTCTATCTTGAGGAACCTTCTTTACAATTAGCGGTCCTTAAAGAGCCACAATAAATGGGATCAGACTCTTTGGCAAGCCAAACCGTTTTGATGACTGTTGTACATTTCTATTTAAACAGAATGGTACAGGGAGTGGAATTCTGCCTTGCTGTATGGAGGGAGGTGTAGCTGCTATTGTGGCTAATGATTATTGCAGAGATTGTTTAAAGGGACATGCCAAGCGCTAGAGCTTTCCAAGCCCGTCCTCAGCCATACGGCACAAAAGCCATTCATTTTCAGTTATGCCCCAAATCTTCTTTACCTGCCTGACAGCAGAAGGGAAGCTGCTCTGAGGATTGCAGAAGGGCTTTTGATGAAGGGCAATCAAATGTATTTACCTGTATAGCATGGGATCAGGTGTGAACCGAGTGTGCGAGCGGCAGGGCCGATCTCTGGCCCTTTAGGGTTTGAGAGACCCGTGTAACGCTGCACTGCAGCCATGGGAAAGCCTCCGTGTCTCTAGGCAAGCCCCTGCACAGGCCTGGGATACAGCCAAGTGAGTTGGCCACCCCAGTAGAGGTTCGGTATTAAAGGAACTGAAAACCTAGCCCAAAGATTTTGGGAAAAGCAGCGAGGTATGGAAATACCGACCTGTCAAGGGTGCAGCCAGCCAATAGCTTCAACTACCGTAATAGCAGCCTTGGGTTTTATTCACTAAAACGGTGTACTCCTTTGTCAGGTGTGGCTGACATCTCCCTGTACTCCTTTGTCAGGTGTGGCTGAGATCTCCCTGGCTGCAGTTTAAGCCCAGCAGAGGTAGAAAATTTCTGTGCTATAGGTCTTGGTAGACTTCAAACTTTTGTTCATTTTTTTCCCTAAATTTCATTTCAAAGGGAACCTTTGGGGTTTTTTTTCTCCCATTACTGGGGAGAGTAGGACCTTAGCTCTGCTTGCTGCTTTCTGTCCCATTCCCAAGCTGATTTGTCTGGGTTTCTATTTTTTTTTTTTCCTTTACTGTACACACAGCCCATTATCTGTAGGCAGCACAAAATAAAAATTCTTCTGGTCTTAATCTTGATTCAGACTTTCCATTAGATGCTTCGCTATGAAGATGCTCTGAAAGAGAGGTTTGGATTGATGCGGGGATCAATTAGAGGACTAACGATGGCCCCTGGCTGATGGTAGTCAGCCCTGTGTTCCCCTGGCTGATGGTAGTCAGCCCTATGTTCCCCAGTGCTACCGAAAATATTTTTTGGAAGGAGATTAGAAAGGATCCACAGTAACAAAACTGAGCTGTGTTGGCCAGCCTTTGGGCTGACTAACTGTAAACCAGCGTAACTGGTTAGTGGCATGATGCTGTTCCTACCATTGGAGGATGGTCCCAACTATTGGGACGGGCTTTGTGAGCTGTGGAGTTGACTTTCCTCCCACCACCCCCTTGCTCTTTACTCTCTTGATAACTGTTGCACATATTGATTCACGTATGTGGGAAGCAGGGTCGTGTGATTGAAAACCATGAGTAGCTGGCAAACGTTCAGGTCTTTGGGACATAATCATCCAGTCTGGAGTCTTCATCAGCATATGAGGGTTCCTAAATTTAAATGGAGATCTGGAAAAAAACAGCGTTAACAGTCACATGCTTGGTGGCAAAGGCTGGGCTTTGTCAAAGGAGCTTTACAAAAGATTTACGATGAGTTTTGGATTCAAACCATGAATTTGATAAGGTCAACAAGAGATGAAGTATGGATAATGACACCATGCTTCTGCAGCTAAAAAGGAAGTCTAGCCCACTTCATGTCTTTCAGATAACTATATTAGCTCATAAATTTTCATAGAATTTATTTTTTTCCCCTGACACGCAGGCAGATAAGTAACATAATGAATGGTCACTTGCCTTCAGAAGAGCAGGAGAGACTCGGAGGGTTGGAAGAGCAAGTCTGCAGGGAGCTACTCGACGTCTCCCCTGGAGCCTGCAGCGTGTGGGGCTGTGTCGGTAGGGTGGCAAATGACCCCTCTCCCGTTTAACCAGGGGTGCTTCTCTGTGCACATCCAGGCCTTGTATACCTTTGGGCTCCCTCAAAGGTAGTTACATGATTTGTATGCATTCTGTGAGGGTTTTTTCAATGACCCACTGAAACTTCCTCACACTGGCTTTCCTCCTTCTTAAATACATTCCTGCAAATGCTATTAATGACCATGCCTGTTTTCCTTCCTGAAGTGTGACTGAAAGGTTAAGAGTATTTACCTTCTGGGTTATTTTACAGTGGCAGGATTCTGCTGCCTTTTGCAAAATCCATTTCTGGCTCACGTATTTTGTAAATCATCATTGTTTTCTGGTCAGTAGCGCAGCTATGTTTGTGTAGTCAATCAAGTGTGATAGACCGGATTATGTGCTCAATACAGGCCTACTGTGGCGTAGTCAACCCAGAGCTAATTCCTGTACTTACCAAGCAGGTTTTTGGAATGGTGAGACAGAGGGAAATGTGTATGATCGCTTATGTTATAGCTCACCTTGTACTATGTGCCTGGCCCAGAGGGAGGACGCACCGGGGAAGTGTTGTGAGAGCAGCTCCTGGTAACCGTTGGGTGCGGTCCTTGTCTTTGCCTTTTTTTATTTTTTTGTATTGCATGTATTTTTCCTGTTGATTAGTACTGAAAATGACTGAATTAGTCGCTCTTCTCCCTTGCCCACACAGCTGTAAATATGTATTTACTGCCTGTGTATGTAGCGAGAGAGATTTTAGGCAGCAATACCACATCGGCTGGAAGGGAAGGGCTCCAGCGCTGCTCTTCCCTCTTTAAGTACGATTTGGGGTAGCAGAGCGCGCTGTATGAAGAAAGGACCCCAAAAGGTGTGGGTAAGTGAACAGAAAACATGGATGGACGTGGGTAGCTGAGAGCGTGCTGCTTGGTTTATTCTGAATAATACCTGCGGGATGTGCGCCGACGGGTTCTAATTTAGGAGATGTCTGGTGTTCACCCATCTATTCAGAAAGCAGTATTTGGAGATTTACTCGTTTTGCTTGTGCGAATGCTCACCCTGGGCTTCTCATGAGTTGAAGGGGAATTTAAAGTGGAAGTCCTGATGGCTCCTTCACGGGGCACATGTAGCAGCGAGGAGCGTGGTAACAAACTCGCCTTCTTGCCTGTGCTCAGATGGGTGAAAGCTGGAAGTCCCTATATTTAAAGAAGAACTTCTAAAATGCAGTATGCCCTGTATATATATATATACACATATATTTCTCTATTAAAAAGGCTATCCTGGCTTACTAAAAGAGAGTCGTGTGTGACTGTGGCTTGCCAAGAGTCTTTTACATACTGAAGCCTGAAGCTGTCTGCGCTCAAACGCTGCGAGGCATCCGTGCCAGAAAGCGTCCGTCTGGTCCTCTGGGGGTTTCCACTGTAAGGAAGAAAATGAGGAAAGATCATTTCTTTCACACTAATGCCGCATTTGCTATGTATTGTTGCTCACAGCTCCTATATGGAAATTATTGTGTATGCCTCATTTTGAGCAGAGGAGCCAGCTTTAATTTCGTCTCAGCATAGCTCCAGTGGGTTGTTTGATTTTTTTGAGGGGAGAAAATGTTTGGCTCATTGTGGGCCATTTACTTGGCAGCTGTGAGGCTCTGCTCTTTTGGCAGATGATGGCAGACAAATTATAGCGTGATGCTGGGATGACTGGACAGAGTTTTATCCCACCGTTCCTACATCCTGTCTCTTCCTCCCACTCGGGAAGGACTTGCGAGGCTACTTCCTGATAACGCATCCTTAAATTTAATTCTCTCTCTGTTCCACTCTGCGTTGCAGACATTCCTGTATGTTCTCTCTGGTAAGGAAGAGGTGTCTAACGTGGCTGTGTTAACGAGTTTGATGTTAATAATCTGGTTGGCGTGGGGTTTTCTCCTGGGTGCTCCGTCAGCAAGAGACGTCGTCCCACAGCAAGAGAGTAACAGGTTGTGGGGTTTTGAGGGTGGCAGGGGACTGGAGTTTAGTTCCTCACTGTACTGGTTGTGGCTGGGATATGGTTAATACCAGCCAGGAGCTTAAGGGTGAAAGAAAAGGAAGTTTTCTGGTGTTCCTGCAGAAAACCAGGGGAAGCTTTCTGTTCGTGTTGCAGAGCTTTGCATTTCTGTTCAAAGGACTTAGCTAAAGAACTTCAAAGACCAGCCATGTCCAGGTCGACCTTGGGATGCCTTTCGGCTACAGCCTGTATGATTTCTTTAGGAGGACAGACAGAGCTAGAAATAATACATTTCAAAATTCTCTTTACACAGTGACTCTGATTTCCAACAGGAACCTGCTGCTGTCGGTGGTTTTCATCTCCTAGAAGTGACTCTGACAGGAAACCTAGCAGGCAGCCAGTCCTCCCACAGATCAGCTTTGTCTAGCTCTCTGCTCTTTTCTTCCTCGGAAGCCTCCATACAGCTCTTGGTTTATCAGAAAGTTAGCAGCATGTCTGTGGAGTGCTTGGGGATGAGAAGGGGTCATCTTGGTGGTACCGTGCTCAACTTGGTCAGTGCCTGCCTGCCTCACTGGCCCTTTGCAAAGTATTTTTAAACCATGTGTTGGTATTGGGGTCATCTCTCTGCATGCCACAGGTTGGTGGTAAGTGCCCTCGTCACCTGCATCCAATTGCTGACCCTGGAGACATCCAGGAGCGGGATCTCCGGAGAAAAAGGATGGTGCCAGAGGCATTCTGGGGGATCCTGCAGGTCATCTTCATGCAGTCCAGTACCTTTGCCTGCACTTAGGCACATCATCCCATCATCTGGGCTGTGATGGCTCATGCCACGCGCTGAAGCTGCATGGGGTCTGTTTGTATTTTCTTGATGCTATTGGGTCTATTAGGCTGCCACTGGGCTCTTGGGACAGCATTGCATTTTATTTGAGTGTCAAATATGTACCAGCTGATGACGCTTCTAGGCACCAGAGGCTGTCAGAGGGGAAGTGGTGAAGGTCTTAATGATGCCAGAGAAGTCGGACTCCGGCCTCACTACAGCAGAATCGAAGAGAAGCAGCAAGTCTCCCAAAGCCAGCTGCAGTGGGGAGCATAGAGCTTGCTTGTGAGGCTTTCCCCTCGTCGGCCCAGGGTTTGCTGACTGGAGTAAGTGGTGCTTACTACGTGTGTGTGTGTGTGTGTGTCATGCGATACAGTCATCCCCCAGTTGGCCCTCAGGACTGCGTTGATTTTTTTTGTTTAAAAAAAGAAAAAAAAAAAGCTTGGATGAATAGCAGTGGTGCTGATTTATTTTGCTGCAGAGGGAACGAATCTCTTGCTGACCAGCTGCTGGTACAATATGTGCGCTGTGGTTTTATATCCTGCCCTTTCTAGAGCTAATGCTATTTATACAACATTTTTGTTTGTTCGACTTTTAACTAGTAGTGTGTCAAGGGAAATAAAATCTTATTTTCTGGAACTGACTTTTCTCTCATTGCGCACATAACTTTTCCTTGGATGATATTCCCGTTAGCTACTTAAGTTATTGTTGAACTCCTTTCAACAGCTCTTTCCATTAATGAGAAAATGTGTTATCAAAAAATCTAGTAGATAGTCTATTTGATTAGGAAAGTCCCTGCAGAGTTTGAAATCTAGAAGTTTTAAAATTTTCCAATCTTTTCCAATTCCGAGGGGCTAAAAGCGTGACTAACAGGCAGTGGTTTTAGGTTAGGCTAATCAGAATTTTAGCCTATATTTTAGCCATATAAATGTCTTGAATGAAAAAGAGTTTCTGAATTGAAACCACTTTTCTGCAAAGTTTGTTCCCAGCCCAAAAGAATTTTTTTCAAAACCAATTTAGATTTCAATGAATTGCCTTTCTCCCAGTTTTTAAGGAACGCACTACGAATGGAAGAAGAAAAAAGGGACTTAGAGCTTCTCTCCTCTGCATCCCTTTCCGTGTACTGAGGTGGGTCCTCCAGGAGCAGAGTTCAGCCTCACTTTAGGAGAGAGCTGCTGGCTCATGCTGAGGCTGCTCCTTCAGGTGGAGGGGTTACCGACAGACGTGCAAAGGGCTGGAGCCCTCCTGCTGCCACAGTCCTGCCTGAAGAGTCTACTTTTCCCCCCTGTAGGCTGTAACTGAACGTCATAAGGTTTGGTTGGTTTATGTGAAGCCATATCTCTCTATCGAGAAAATGTTCTCTGGAGTATCTGCTGACAAGCGCCAGATTTTAAATGATCTCTCACACTGCAGTTAAGAGAACATTAAATAGGGATGGAACAAAATAATCAATCAAGAAACAAGATGCTGCTTGTGGTCTAGATGGGAATCTTGTCTGCCAAGAAAGCAGAAGAGTGTTTTTTAAATCGGGCTCTGTCTAGATGCACAGCCTGGAAGAACAGCATCAAAACGTCACATTTATCATCCTCTGGCTGTTGGCCATGTTGGCAGAGAGGGTTGGGAGGGACAGTCAGGAGGCCTGTTTGGGTTTTTGTAAAGCTTAATTGGTGACACGGTATTAGGGAGAGGGTGTGGGCCTCAGACTTGGAGGGTGAGATTGCATTAGGTGAGTGGAAAGTTGGTTTCGGTCTTGGTGGGTGCTTGCAGGATGGACAGACGGTGGGGGAGACCTTGCTGGTTCTGACTGCAAGTGGTCTGTGCTGGAGACACGGTCATGGCAAGATGAATCACCGTTGCTGGTATTGCAACTTAAAGCCCATTTAGATGCTCTCAGGCTGGTGAGGGCTTGAAGGTTAAGGTTCCAGGCACAGGGGTGGTTTTGAACGTCGTCATGGAAAATCGTGACTCGAGTTGCTTTGTTTGAGCGATGTAAGACTTTTGCATTGCAGCCCAGGGGTGTTTCTTTTCACTAGCTCAATATATTGAACCATTTAAAACTAGAGCTGAATAAAGTATATTGCACTTGTATTAAAATACCTTGTGAATAACCCCTTAATAGAAAATGCTTAAGTTTTTTCTCAGAGTTTTGCTAGAAGAAATTTTCTTGAGATAACGTCTCTGTTCTTTAAGAACCCCAAACCTCCTCTACTGAAAATCCTTGCTTTGTTTCAGATATGGTGTCTGATTTTCATACTTGTACGTACTGTTTAAGTTAACATTTGTCATGAAGCAAAATGAGACATTCAGAATTTTCAGATCCAGTTAATTATAGACGTGTTCAAAAGCATGCTTAGATGCTTATCTAATAGTAGTAATAGTAGTAATTTTAACTCTTTCATTCTAAATTAAATTAAAATCTTAATGCTCAAATTTCCTGTGGAACAAGAACTTAGTTTGCCGTGCTACAGCGTTTTGGAAGTGGTAAAACAGTAAAGGCAGAGGATCGGTCTGGTCTGTGAAACTCCCCCCGCACGCTTCTCCTGTCTCCATCACATGCCTGGTCAAGGAGAGGAAAACTGTTTGGTGGCTTCAGGTTAAGATCTGAAGGAATAAAACCCCTTTGTCCAACCAATTACTATTTTACTTCCCAACGCGGTCCGGCGAAGGAGGAGAGCGAAGTCGGAGTAACCTTGCCAAAAGACACCGGTTCCCAGGCTTCTCCCTGCCCTGCTCCGGGGGTGACTGCCTTGGCTTGCGCCGGGCTGGGAGAGGCTGCAACGCCTGTGCAGCCCCCGGTGCCAACAGGCAGGAATTTCTGGAAAAGCAGCCAGCACTGGGAATAGGAGTGCCAACTGCCTTCTCGTGACAGATTTACAAAAATAGGTTTTTGATCATCCTAGTCTGATGTATATTTTGCTCAACGTTTACAGGTCTGGTGAATTCTGGATATTCTGCTTTGCCCATTTGCGTAGCAAGGAAGTGCTGAACTTCAGCTCCCAGGGAACATGGATATTTGGGAGTAGGGTCTATTCCCAACTTAATACTTCATATTACCAGTCAAGCATCTGGGGGGGAACCATCTGCCAAGATACCTTTCTTCTCCTGATTTGTTGGATGAAATGCCTAACAAACAGTTATTGCATTGGTCAAAAATACTTGGATTTTGATAATCCTCAAATTCTGGGGCGAAATTACTCTTTCTCAGTGGAGCCTTGTGGTAAACTTGGGATATTCTGGGAAGGATTAAAGGCCTTGAATTCATTTCCATGAAGTCGCTGTGTTGGTGCTCTGGCCTTCCCTGGCCCAGGGCAGTGCTCTCAGATGGGGGGCCTTTTTCTCTGGATTCGTTAAACCTTTATCATCAGAAGACAAATTTCTCAAAAGCTTGTCCCACCTCTCTGGGCGGCTCTGTATCTGTCAAAGGTATAAATACCATACGATGGAACTGCTCAGTACGCAGCCAGCTTTTTTATCCTTAAAGCTGTTGAAATGCAGGATAATCGGAACAGGCTTAGGTCGCTATTTTAGTCAAGGCAGGTCAGTACTTGCTGGTTTAAATGCTCAGAAAGGTAGGTTTTATTCTGATGGAAATTAAGGTCTTGTACTGAAACAAGCAGTAGTTTCTATGAATGGGATCTGGCCCAAGGTCTCCTGCTCTGATACCACAGTAATTAGTCTCAGCGTAGAGATCCAAACGCAACAGCTGTTCATCCGTGCTAAGGATTAACAAGATGTTGGAGAAAAAAGAGAAGGCTTAAATTATGCCGAGACCAGGATGTAAACTAGGTGGTGTTTCATGTGATTCCAGTTGTCTCATCGTCAGGGCGTTTCATACGTGTGAATAAATACTCTGTAGGTCTATTTGGGAGTTGGACTAGATGACCTGTAAAGGTCCCTTCCAACCCAAAACATTCTATGATTCTGTGATTCTATTTCTTGCACAGGTCCCTTTCCTTCTCCCGTAGAACTTCATAGCAAATACTAATAAAGTAAATCCAGTAATGGAAGCTTTAGGTTTAGGGTAATACGGCACTCCCCTTGAACTTGAAGTAATACAAAACCTGCTGGGGAAGCAGTTGGGTTGGAGAAAGGGTGCTCTTCCTCCGGCTGAAGGCTTGGGGCCAGGCTGGGAAGGAATTTTATGAAGGTGCTGTGCTCGGGCTGGGTGTCTGTGGCATGGTTCTTGCAGGGGGCTGTGCTGGCAGACGGTGTGCCCTGCTTTGGATGGAGGATGAGCGTTTCTCCTGGTGGGAGCCCAAGTGACCCTGAATGCAGGCGCTCAGTCACATTGGCCGACTGGGAAAAGACCAGAGTAGAAGAAAACGCTGAGGAGCTGTCCCTCCTTTGTGTGTGGCTTTCTCTCCCAAATACATTGTGTCCCTTGACTCAGCAGGTTGGGAAAAGCCAGGAACTGTTGAGTGGGGCCATGAAAACCCCATAGCAGTCATTTTTGCGGCATGCACTTTGCTCCAGGAGCTCCTGCCTGGGCGGGATAAATAGGAGAAAGATTTTCCTCTTTCTGCAAATTTGTGTTACTTTTTGACATGTATATTTGGTTTACAAGTGCTTCAGGAGGTAGCTTCTTCACTGCTACGTATAGCAAAGAGCCTACAACTGCTGTCGGGGCGTGGAAGCTGGCTGTGGCTTTCTCTGGCCGTTGGCGGGGGGCTCCCTGGGGCTGCGGGAGATGCCCCCGCTTGCCATCCCAGCAGCCACTTAACCGAGGCACGGAGCCGAACCCCGGCGGTGGGCTTGCCATCTGCTTTTCTTTCTTCTTCGATTAGGATCCACAGCGTTTGACGGGGGAGTGGGTTTGGTTCTGTGCTTCGCAGAACAAGGCAGCCGTGGGTTCATCTGGTTATACTGGAGAGAAAACTGCATTTGAGCGCTCTGCTTTTATTAACAGTGGCCCTGGGGTAATTGCTTACTCGGCTTTTTTAATTAGTTCTCTTAGGGGGAAAAAGATTTCTTTCAAGATAAAAATACATCGCTCAGATAATGTCATGTAATACTGGTAGGAGCTTGAGCCCCGAGAACAGTCCTTGCCACGTCTGCGTTTCCTTTTCATGCCTGTTTCTGCACAACCCTTTTTCTTCAAACTCTGAATAAAATACTTTGAGCAAAAGGATTTAGCCCTAGGTTTCATACCTATGTTTGCTATAGGCCTTATTGTTCTCCTCAGAACAAAAATAATCTTTTTGTCCCAAACTTGTATCGTTCTAAGCTTCAATGTTATTTATTTAGAAAATGGAAAGTGTAAGTTGCTTTATCTCCTGGCACCTGCACCGAAATGGCAAGTTTCACTGCAGCTTTGCATTAGTGTTTTTCAAAATACACAAACATATCTTCCAACCCCCAGTAGCATTTCAATGAACAAAAATAGAAATGAGGCAAAAACAAACAGAAGGGGGGGTCGTTAACTCCAACTCCATTTTTTTTTTTCTCCTCTTTACGTAGGTTCCTAAAAATTAGCACTATGACTGATGGAGACTATGATTATCTGATCAAACTGCTGGCCCTTGGAGACTCGGGGGTTGGAAAAACAACGTTCCTGTACAGATACACCGATAACAAATTTAATCCAAAATTCATCACGACAGTAGGGATAGATTTTCGGGAAAAACGAGTGGTAAGTTGTCTCATACGAATGATATCACCTTCTTTTTTTTTTTTTCCTTATTAATTTCTGCTGAGAACAAGTTTTACTGTGGGGTATAGCACGTGTTGATAATGCTTTTCCTGGTCTAGTTTTTGGCTTAAGCAAGTCGTAATTAGGACCTGGATAAAGGGGAAAAATGCCATTAGCCTGGTGTTGGATTGTAAAGTGCATTTATCACACATTGGTATAAAAGGATCTTTCCAAGAGCAGGTTTCCATAGTGCTAGCAAATGAGGTGTGTTTATGACTAGAAATAACTCTGGCCCCCAAACTCATAATTTAAGGAGAAAAGATGGACACTTACAGAAGCACAGAAGTTGCAGCTTACTTCCAGATCACACGGTAAACTAGCGAAGGCGCAAGAAGTCGCTGCCAGCAGCAAGGCTGGAGGCCGAGCGTGCCGAGCCTGTGATCAGGAGTCCTCCTAGGTTAGGATCGACCTGCTTTTTAACGCAAGGCGTGCGAGCCTGCTCTGCCGTGCTTCTGTTTCCTGATGCTAAGTAGAAGATGAGAGTTGTTCAGGTGCTTTTTGTGGACATGAGAGCGCACTTGCTTTGTTTTAATTTAATGCGACTAATATATCTGCTTATAGATCCTGACAGCTGATACAGGCTAAAGATAGGGGACAAATTTGGCTTTCTAACAGGAATCCCTCTAGCTTGCTTGAACAGTAAAACCATAATAAATACAAGATATTAGGCCGTGGGCAATTATTTTAGTCATCTCCTTAATATAAATAAATGTACATACTTGCCCAGTTGAAAGATGGAGACCTCTTTAAATTTGATTCTTTTTAACGAAAGGTTTTAAGCTCCAGTTATTTCACTGGAATGCCATGAAAAGACGGGCATTGCTCCCCTGTTCGCCTTCATCTTCCCTGGCAACTTTTTCATGACTGCCAGCTTTTGTGGCTGCTGTGCCGAGATCAGGTTTGCCATGGTGACAGGGGCGTGCAGGCTCTGCCTGGAAGATGGGAGTTAAGGGGTCCCCTGAATAAAAGAACCCTGGATCTGGATTCTGTCTTAAATTTCTCATAATCAGCGCTACGCAAGTGCAGGCCAGTTAAACATGATGCTCAGGTCGGAGCGGAGCCTGGCTCCGTCTCTGCACTGTGGGATTGCGCTGATATAATAAGAGGAAAATATTAAAACCACAATTTTATTGTAAGGAAATGTCTGAGCATGCAAATTGCCGGAATACTCTTCCCCTGGCTGGTCAGACGCTCATTACCGTGTTTTGAACACGGGTGCTGGATTCTCTCCAGAAGGTTGAACTTTTCTGCTAAAGGTTGCAGACAGATATCTTCCGTAATTTTCCATTACTGTGTATTTTGGGGTAAGATGGTTTATAACTGTGGGAAAAACTACGTTTTACATGCAATTACCAGCTTTTAAATGTCTTGAAGGTCTATCTAATAAATTGTCCTCTAAGAAAGAGATCCAAAAGGTTAAATACGTCTTTCCGTTGTGTAAAAAGTCATATTAGAAAAAAATGACCCTGTGAGATGCAGTGTTTATCATGCCAAATATTTACAGGAACATGCTCCAGCAAACCAGTTTAATTCACCAAGGTGGTGCAGTTGATCCTTTGACTCTTTTCCTGGTTTTCAGATCAGGCACCTGCCACAAAGGAGAGAAAGGGACGTGGCAATCAGAAGCTACCTGTTGAAATCACAACAGTTTAAATCAGTCCACAGAACCACAAACAGTCTAGGCTGGAACAGACCTCCACAGATCATCTAGTCCAACCCCCAGTTGATATTAACTTGCTTGTGCAGGAGAACTGAATGTTGTATTTTACAGCCCAGGGAGGGCAGGTGAGGAAGTGTTCTGCTTCCCCGGGTAAGGTCAGTGCAGCCACTGGATGCAGACCTGCCCATAAAGTCCACATTCTCTTGATCTAAATGCAAGGGAAGTATTTGCCTGCTTTTAAACTTGCTGAGAGTCTGCTAAACTGCCTCAGATAACAAAAATGGCTCATACTTACTTTATCCCTCTGTCTTTTACTGCACCAGCTAATTTACACCCTGTTTCTGTTTAATAAAGAACTGAGCCCCAGCAAAAGGTCACAGTGATTTCTTTAAGCACTGTGCATTTGCAGTTGCAGTTAGTAAGGAAGTCATTAATGTCCAACAGAAGTTAATGAAGAAAAACCAGCTTTTTATAATAGTGGTTAATCCTGTCAGCCAGCTGTAAATTTTGTAAGAACAGCAATGAAACAGAGCACAGACAGCTTGCTCAGCACTGTGCTATGCCAAGTTTTAAAGAATTGGGATCTAATTTGAAGTACTAAATATGACCAAATTATCTTTAAAGTGCAGCTTTCATAGATATTTCATGTGGCTCCTGGGTTTTTAAATACTATTATAAGCAGCCCTCTGAAGTGGCTTTTAGAAGTAAGAGTCAGCTTTTACTGAAGGACTGAACTTTTACTCCGTACTTATTGCTTCCACAATGTATAATGATCCGTGACCCGCGCGATGGATTTCAGCGTGAGCTGTACGGCTGAACGGATGTGACTCTCTCCTTAGGTGTACAACAGCAGAGGACCAAATGGATCTCCAGGAAAAGCCTTCAAGGTACATCTCCAGCTTTGGGACACAGCCGGCCAGGAAAGGTAACAGCGTTCAGCTCATTGGAAAGCAGTTCTGACTTTTTCACATTTCTGGGAAAACCATTAGGCCGTTCAGGTAAAAAATACCAGAAATCCTCGTATTTTAGGACAAGAAAAATACCTTCCGGAAAGAAGGTTTTACAGCCACCTACTCTTCCTTTGTTTTCCTTAATATTGACTATACTGAGTTGTGCACATCCATTGATTAAGGGTGTGTAATCTCAGCAGGTGAATCCATTTCTGTCACCCTGGTCTGTGATACACTAAATGCTTCAGTATCTGGTGTTTTTTTTTTTTTTCTTTTCCTTTTAACCAGCCCTTCTGTCTCTGTCTCGCTCTTGGTTAAATCAGGCAGAATTTGAACTAACAGATTAGTCACTGGCAATGTTTATATTCTCACATATAAGCTTCCTTGGATAAATTACTAACACACCGATTAATAAATGTTGACTGGTGTGATGCATCATAGCTAAAATGAAAGTCAAGGATTATTTTATTTTGGTTTTACTTCCAAGGGAATGTATGTCCACTAAATCTTGCAGACTTCTTCCGATTTCAAGATATTTTTTTAAACAGAATTTTTGCACAAGCAGTTCAGAAAAGCTTTACTTGATCTCTTTTTTCCTTTAGTCGGTTCAGGCTTGCCAGAAAAGTGCTTACCTTAGAGATCACTTTGGATTAATAGAGCTATATTGTCTTTTTTCTTCCACCTTCAGGTTTCGAAGTCTCACCACAGCTTTTTTCAGAGATGCTATGGGCTTTTTACTAATGTTTGATCTCACCAGTCAACAGAGCTTCTTAAATGTCAGAAATTGGATGAGTAAGTAGAACTGTAAAGCTTGCATTTATCGGTTGACTTGAAGCTTTCTTGTGTATTTTAGGCTTCTAGGCTTCGCGCCTGTCATTGTCTGTGAGCTGGAAAATGCTCACTGGAAGTAGTTATGTCTAGTGCAGCCATAAGTGGGGTACTTGCAGCCTGTAACTTGGGGTGAGAGCTTCAGGAAATTGGAAAGAAACACGCTCTTCTTTTTTTTTTTTTTTTTTTTTTTGCACGATAGACTGCTTTGGGCATATTCTTGATAATCTTGTTTGGCTTGGGTACAATTTGAATAAATCTGTTGCCTCTTGAAAATTCATGGCGTTCGACGTTTCCTTGGCCATACCCCATATTTTAGTTGATATACAGGAGCTTGGAAAGCATACTTTGGATATTGCTGTTTTCTTTATGGTGTGTTTTCTATTTGTAAAGCAGAATGTGATTCCTTCCTGTCTGCTTTGAGGCTTAAATAAAAATTAGGCTTGGCCTTTGAGGATTTGGTTTGAAAGTGCATAGTGTTTGCTGTTGTTGGTTTTCCTTCAGACAACAGCTAGACTAAAAGCGAAACAAAGGTTAAATTCTTAAAGTTTGTTTTTAATTGAGGCTATTTAGAGCACTGGAAGGACAGAGGCCAGTACATTTCCAGCTGGTAGTTTTCCAGCCAACAAGCTAAGTGGGGATAACGTGAGAATCCAGACAGCTTTGTGAAAACAGCTCCATCTTCTTCAGAGATTCCTTCCTCCCACTAAACAGTCCCTGTCATCACAGTCTTCCACTGCTCACCAAGCTGAGTCTCTAATTTCTTCTGTGTATCCTGCACCTTTTCAAGTCAGTCCCCTCAAGACTGAGGCAAGTATAAGTAAATGGCTTTGTACAATTACTTAAGAGGTGTGACGCTGTGGACAGGACTCGCACCTGGATCTTCAAATGGATAAAACTGCATTTAAACCATTGAGTGTATCCAAGAGAAAAACAGGATTTTGTCCTATACTTCTGAAGAGCTGCACTTGCAGATGATGTGGGATGTTGTTTGTACTGCCACGATGTCCTTACGAGTCTTGTAGAATTAAATTTCTGGCTGGTGGAGGTTCTCCTCTGCTAAGGCACTGTGTTTAGTGCACCTTGTTGCAGCTAAGTCTTGTTGCATGTTGGTAAAATAAATACTGGAAATAGTTTTCTAGTACCATTTCT
Organism: Egretta garzetta; assembly: GCF_000687185.1. Classification (NCBI taxonomy): domain Eukaryota; kingdom Metazoa; phylum Chordata; class Aves; order Pelecaniformes; family Ardeidae; genus Egretta; species Egretta garzetta. Next base: position 1,486,184 of record NW_009259496.1, on the reverse strand, counting down.
ACTTACCATTTTGAAGAATTCCCCTTAGCAAGTAAATGTACAACAAGGAAATGTGTTTGGGGAGCAAGAAAGGTATTTTTAATTATTTTGTCAACAGTCTTGGTCTCTGAGGTGCTTCCCATGTTCTTTTAACGCCCGTTTATTTTTGCTTCTAGGTCAGCTGCAAGCCAATGCATATTGTGAGAACCCAGATATAGTCTTAATTGGTAATAAAGCTGATTTATCAGACCAAAGGGAGGTAAACGAAAGGCAAGCAAAAGATCTGGCAGACAAATATGGGTAAGCAAAATATGAAAGAAGCTAAATTTAGTCTCTAACTGTTGTAAGTGTAGCTGATGACTGGCTAGAGATACATGCAACTATACTTAGAAACCTTAAGGTTTGTAGGCATTGCAGTATCGCATACGCCTGTAGTGATGTCTGACTTGTGACACCTTTGGATCGACCTGCTTGAATAGGAAATAGAATGAAGCACACTGCTCTAGTAGTATTACAACATAAGAAATCAGGCTGAAATGAAACATTCTTACTAGAAAACGACATTCTTGGGATGTTGGCTTGTCCTGGGAGCTCAGGACAGAGTATACCAAAGGCTCACTCAGCCTTAGTCATAAACTAAATAACAGTAGTTATAATTTGCTTTTCTAGTTAGTTTGGAAGTGGAGACACCTGTGGATTTTGGTCAGGTTCTAGGTGTGCGGTGAATTTATTTGGTTTCCCCTGATGGATAATAAAGCTGTTCATGGCCTTTTTCTTATTTTAGTGAGCCTTCTACATTTCTTTGCACTAAAAACACCTTCAGAGTGTCCTGTAACTAGATGAATTGGCTGATAGTTACTCTAGTCAGTAAATAGTGCTGTGGGGCAAAAAGAAAGTGCTTTTTTTTTTTTTTTTTCCTTAGTTGCCCTTACTGTACAATGAGGGATGTTCAGAGAGAATTGGGCCAGCAGCAGCAGATGGCCTGAGTAGTAAGCAAATTAGACTTTAAAATAATCAGAGAATATTAAAGAGTTGTCTGCAGCTAGCTAAGGAGGACAGCGACACTGAGGAGAAGGTAGCTCATGCCAGATTTCCTATGATGGAAGTGGTGGTGCAATTGATAACCTTTTCTTCTGAAAAAGGTGATTTGGAAGGCAATATTCAGGATTCAAAGGGGATTTCAGAATGGAAACAGCTAAATTAAGTTGTGCTTATGAGTAGACAGGGAGGGAAGGGGGATAGTACTAACAGGGACTGCTAAATAGCAGTAGTTGTAACTATCTGCCTAAAAAAAAGAAGACTTCTGGTATGCTCTGTGGTCCCTGAAGTGTTCTGTAATGCAGACCTAGGTTTCTGGTTACCCAAAAGACTTTTTCAGCCAAGGTTTGTGCTGATGTTATCACTATTTGAAGTCAAAATGCCAGGATACAGTTTTGTAAATTCATGTGGCCATTTTGTGCTCGTGTCATCATGCCACCACGTGCTAGGGACAGGAGTTTGGGTTCTGCCCAGCAAGGAAATAGAGTCCCGACAAAGCAGAATTCTGTCCCGTTCATTCCATGGCCACTAAACCCACCGTCGACAGCTGCACTGAGAGTGTTACAAAGAGCTGAGTCTTGGTTGTCTTTAAAAGTCTCTCCAGCAAACCTTTCCCTTTCCACCGCAGCATACCGTACTTCGAAACAAGTGCTGCTACCGGACAGAACGTGGAGAAGGCTGTGGACACGCTTCTGGACTTGATAATGAAGCGTATGGAGCAGTGCGTGGACAAGACACAGGTCTCCGACACAGCCAACGGAGGAAGCTCGGGGAAGCTGGATTCAGCAAAACCAGAGGAGAAGAAGTGTGCCTGCTAAACGTCACCTCTAAACTGTGAGAACGAACGAGAGTGTTTCATCAGAATATGGCTGACCTACCACCAAATTCAAACCGGCTCTCTTGAGCCATGCACAGAAGCAAAGTTGCATTGTTTTATTGGGATTGTGCGTGTTTCTCCAAAGAACTGGTTTAATACTAAAAGCTGTGTTTCAGTGGGGCTCTTGGGCTGAAATGATTCTTCCTGATACGGTGCCACCTTCATGGAAAACTGTCCCACCTCTTCTTCCCCACTCCTTTTCCCCCAGCCTTCACCTTTCTTTTTCCTGCGATCGGGATACTGAATAGAGGAAAGTAGCTTTATTTTTTTAAAAAAGGAGGGAAAGAACCTGTTGTCTGCATACACTGGATATTGAAATTAAAATGGAGGTGGGTGGTTTTCTAGGTCTGTGCCATTTTTCCACAGAATCCCGTTTCTTTACAATTCTTAATCTGCATCAGGGAGCGTGTGTTTTCTAAGGCAGTGATACAAAAGCTTTTATGTGGCCTATTAAGAAAAACTTTTATCACTTGAACAGAGTAAGCAATGCTGTGAATCCATCCTGACTGAGCCACCGAGACGGTGGTTGGGGGGGTGGGTTGTATGTGTGTGTGTTTTGGGTTTGGGGGCAGGAAGTAGGGCATTTAATTTAAAAAAAAAAAAAAAAATTATCAGGGAATTGTGCAGCATTGCTTGTGTTGCCAATAATCCAAGCAGGGATTGGAGTGTTATGGGAAAAAAAGTATGGAGAGGGATTCTGACGCTGCAGGGACAGTTTATAAAGGAGAGAGTGTAACGTATGGGAACTGAGATAAACTATATTTTATGAAACAGCTTCTTACCGTTAGCAAAAAAAATATCCTCCCCTTCTAAACTTAAGGAAACTATCCTTTTTCTTCTTTTTCTCTGGGTAACTGCGTATCGCAGGTAGGACATAGGAGAGAGCTTGTGGCTGTTTGCACCGCCCAGAAGGGAACTGTGAACGCTGCTGTGCTCAGAGAGCCTCTGAGTTATCACTGCAGCTTTGCCGGGTCCTCCACACGCATAGCTTTTCAACAGAGGACAGCTTTTTCGTCCTCTTAAATGCTCTGCTGGAGGGCAGAGTGGAAAAAATGTCATGTTGGAACGCTGGGAGTCCAGAATATATAACCAACTAGACAGACGCGTGCCGCGGAAGTGCGCAGGGATCTCGGCGCGGAGGGTGGAGGCTGCTCTGTTGGTGTGCTGCGGCGGAAGGGTGCGATGCAAAAGATTTCTGCTCCGGGTGAAAGCAAGTTCTAGTGAAATAGCAAGTTGCTTGTCACAAACAAAGACGAATACAGGAAAAAATAAAGAAAAAATACTATATTTGTAAGTATAGATCATTTTCTAAATACTAGTTACAGCATATTTATTAGCCTACCCTGTCCTTTTTGTAGAATAACTGTTCTGTTTTTATACAGGTGGTAGTTAAAGGTCTATTTGTGTTTATTGCACTTTAAGCTACTTTCAAATCAGTCGGGAGGGCGCGTTGGGGGGTGAAAACGGATCTCTTTACAAGTCAGGTTTAATTGGTTGGGTTGGCAGGGTTGCGGACTTCCGTTCATTTAAATGTTTTCAGCTTTGATTGATTCAAAATTGCAAACTTTGTGAATAGCAAGCTCATAAAGTGTTTCAGTGCTTCCCAGAAATGGAGAATTTACCAGATTCACTGCTGAAAAAATAACAGGTTTTTCGGCCCAGTTCCTCAAACGATGTTTACTTGGTGATTTGGCACGTTAACAGGGCAGATGGTACATCCATAGGAGCAGGCCCACTGGGTGAAGAACCAAATAGCTGCCATTACCATGCCAGAAACCTAACTCTCAGGCTGTAAAGATTGTGTAAGTGATAGACTATACCTAAAGGCTATATATACTGTATACTATACAAATGGGTATAATGCAGGTCCTTTTATAGGCTATAGACAGTCCTAACAGCTCAAGAGGTGGAAAAGCTGTTGTGGTAGTCAACGGGTGATTTCCCAGGCAGGAGATGTACGTCGGCTGGTAGCAAGCAGGCTGATAGGAGGTCGATTCCTTGGTTACCTGAGATACGTAGGCTGGAGGTTCAGGGTGAAGCTGCATTGCTTTTTAATATGTAGCATAAAACATAATTAAATTGTAGTACGTCTTGAGTTCCTGAAAATGATGGTCTGAGGAGCTCCCCGTCTCGCTTCCAAAGAAATCTCTCATTTTGTGGCATCAGATTTTTGTCCTTTGAACAGGAGTGAAAGAAGTTGCTAAGAATGGTAAACGAGCGACAGTCAAGCAAAGCGTGTTTCCCAGCGCAGCTGCAGTACAGCTTCTCTAAAAGCTGTTAAAAACTGAAAGGGACTTCAGTTGCAGACAGATGATTCAGGCAAAGGTGTGTGAAATCCCAAACCTGGCGCAGTTTCAAAGCATCTTAATGATGCTCAGTTGCTTTTATTAACCTCTCCGCCTGCCAAAACTAGCACTCTTAGAAGAATAATAATTTTTAAAAAAAAGAAAAAAACACAGCAGTGATACCCAGAACAGTGTGGTCTAAAGGAAGGCATCTCCTAATCTTGCCACTGAGCTTCAGGGACTGTGAACTGTCCGAGCTGGCAGTCCGTTACCGGGGCACTCTGCTCCGTAAGGACACGCTCTCTGAAACTCTCCCGTGCGGATGGGGCGAGCGCACGGCCAGCCCTCGCAGCCCAGTGTTGCTCAAGGGGTCTGCTTAGGAACGAAAGGGAAATGGCCGTAGTAAAATTCCATTGCTTGGTTTGTATTTATATGCCTACTAATACAAGAAACTGATTATTATTGTTTTAAAAAACCCAAAAAGGAATCTGTAAATACATGTGCAACTATTAACCCAATAGGATTTTGCCATCAAAACTTTGTTTGGAGGAAAGGAAGAGAAGTTTAAACGTGTTTCCTTGCCTGGTAGGTGGTATAGTAGCTCTTGGTTATTAAATTCAAAAAAGAGGAACATGGTAAGTGATTCTACGTGGCTGCCAACAGCTTTGTTGCTCATCAGGTTAACTCTCTTCGCAAAAAACTAGATAACGAACTCTTACTAAAAAACGCCTTCTGTCCCCTCTCCATCATCATTTGACTCTTGCTCTGTTTTTTTTTCCTTCATAACTATTCCTCTTAGGTTTCACACGCCCACCAGCAGATTCACATTCTTATATGTCCACTTGGTGACGTCCGTCTGTCTTCCTGCAGCGTCACCGCTCTTGCGAACCCCCCGCCGAGCAACTGCAGCCCTGCACGGGTGACTCAGGGCCACTCCTTGCTGCTGTGGTAGGAACCGAAAGCGATAGCAGCCTTAAGGTTCACAAGTTCTATGTAATATCCAGGAAATAATGGTAATTGCAATGCAGACTGTAGTGGATCCCCTTAGGTAATTTTTCCAGCTGCAGCGTGGTGAGCTGGGCACAGTGTGAGCCCCTGCTTGTGACCTGCTGGAAAAGAGCTGGTGGGGCGGTGTGGCGCGGCCGAGCCACCCCCACGGCAGGGAGTGCCGTCCTGCCTACGGGCTGCTGCGACGCCAGGGAGGCGCAGCGTCTTGGCACAGCATTTCCCTAGTTCCAGCTCTGACTGCACTGTGAGCTCCTGAATGTACCCCTCCCTGGAGCCACGTATCCTACCCTTTCCATCCTTTTTGCACGCCGGTTGCTTGAAGTGTTTCACTTTGACGTGTTCAGGCCTATAAATTCTTCCAGGACACCAGCCTGGGAAGTGAATTTGTTTTCACTTAACATCTCTGGTGGGATATAGCCTCATCCCATCCCACTAGAACTTGAATGCAGATTCTGTTGTTGCAAAATTTGATTCTACATATTTGAATTGCAAATAAGGCATTTGCTTTTGAGCACAAATCCAACTTGTTTGCAAGCCTTGCTAGATATCCCCCATCAGGCCTGGAGAGGGAGGGAAGGTCCTATGATACTTTATCCAGGGTGATGATATTAAAAATTAAATGTCAGTGCTGGTACTGTAACCCTGGGGGGTTTTGTCTTGAATTTCGGTCCGGGCACTGGTTTCTCAAGGTCTCTTTTTGTGTCATGTTAGAAATACCTTATTTCAGTTCTCCAGTATCCCTCCAGGGAAGTGCTCTTGCTGAAGACTTTATGGCGCAGCGTGTGTGGTAATTTCTGAACCAAACAGTGCTGTGCACTGACAAAGCTGATGGTAATACCCGTCCTTCAGAGGCGTGACTTGCAGGACCTTACACTGAGAATAATTTTGGTTTCCTTTTCTCTCTGCATAGTTCTGCCATCCTCGTCTCCAGCAGCCGTCTCGGGCTGCGATCTTTGCCAAGACACTTCAAGGTACCCAACTTCTTGTTGAATCTGTTCCCTTCATCCTCCTGGCGTGTCCCAGTTAGCTCACGTCCACAGCGTAACGGCGTTACACCTCTAGTCTTGTCCTTAGAGCTCACCGTAGTCCGTTCTTCCTGATCTACAGGTATTTTTGTTCTCCCAAGTTTTAAGCGTGAATGTAAAACTGTGGCATCAAAAAAATGTTAATGCACTATTCTCGAGTAGTGCTGGGGTGCTGAGCTACGGCCGTAGGCGCTACAGGATCCCCTGGCTGCAGCTCCCTCCGTTCGCCTGCCGCCTCCCGCTCAGTGTGTCTTGGGGGAACAAATGTGTCCCTTACCCCTCGCTAAAGATTTGCGGTGCCAAAGCGTGGTGCTGAGGTCTGGTGTTGCTGCTCCGCTTGTAAACTGCCCCATTTAGTGAATTCAGACCCGGGAGGAGTGAGGAAACTTAGAGGCAGCAGGGAATGTCTCTAAGCTGATGTTGCTGCTCTTACTCTGGCGTTCGTGCATCCTTTGCTGACCTTGCCCTCGCCTTCCCCAGCCCCTCGCCTTGGAGTAGTAGTGCCAAGGCCTTTTTTAGGAATGCAAGAAAGGAAATGTGCTGTTGTCAAATGGGATTTTCTTTTTTTTTGGATGCATACACTGAAAAGTGTACTTCTCAGCTGTAGAGCTCACTCCAGCAGTGAATTTACACTGCCTGTGTTTACATGCTGCTGCTGCGGTGCCTCGGCCAGCCCCTCCGGGGGTGGGGGGAGAGCGG
>NW_009259496.1:1477315-1478407 GCF_000687185.1 Egretta garzetta | reverse complement strand
GGGTGCCGTCCTGCCTACGGGCTGCTGCGACGCCAGGGAGGCGCAGCGTCTTGGCACAGCATTTCCCTAGTTCCAGCTCTGACTGCACTGTGAGCTCCTGAATGTACCCCTCCCTGGAGCCACGTATCCTACCCTTTCCATCCTTTTTGCACGCCGGTTGCTTGAAGTGTTTCACTTTGACGTGTTCAGGCCTATAAATTCTTCCAGGACACCAGCCTGGGAAGTGAATTTGTTTTCACTTAACATCTCTGGTGGGATATAGCCTCATCCCATCCCACTAGAACTTGAATGCAGATTCTGTTGTTGCAAAATTTGATTCTACATATTTGAATTGCAAATAAGGCATTTGCTTTTGAGCACAAATCCAACTTGTTTGCAAGCCTTGCTAGATATCCCCCATCAGGGCTAGAGAGGGAGGGAAGGTCCTATGATACTTTATCCAGGGTGATGATATTAAAAATTAAATGTCAGTGCTGGTACTGTAACCCTGGGGGGTTTTGTCTTGAATTTCGGTCCGGGCACTGGTTTCTCAAGGTCTCTTTTTGTGTCATGTTAGAAATACCTTATTTCAGTTCTCCAGTATCCCTCCAGGGAAGTGCTCTTGCTGAAGACTTTATGGCGCAGCGTGTGTGGTAATTTCTGAACCAAACAGTGCTGTGCACTGACAAAGCTGATGGTAATACCCGTCCTTCAGAGGCGTGACTTGCAGGACCTTACACTGAGAATAATTTTGGTTTCCTTTTCTCTCTGCATAGTTCTGCCATCCTCGTCTCCAGCAGCCGTCTCGGGCTGCGATCTTTGCCAAGACACTTCAAGGTACCCAACTTCTTGTTGAATCTGTTCCCTTCATCCTCCTGGCGTGTCCCAGTTAGCTCACGTCCACAGCGTAACGGCGTTACACCTCTAGTCTTGTCCTTAGAGCTCACCGTAGTCCGTTCTTCCTGATCTACAGGTATTTTTGTTCTCCCAAGTTTTAAGCGTGAATGTAAAACTGTGGCATCAAAAAAATGTTAATGCACTATTCTCGAGTAGTGCTGGGGTGCTGAGCTACGGCCGTAGGCGCTACAGGATCCCCCGGCCGCCGGGCCCCCC
>NW_009259496.1:1466350-1477303 GCF_000687185.1 Egretta garzetta | reverse complement strand
AGGGAACAACTGTGTCCCTTACCCCTCGCTAAAGATTTGCGGTGCCAAAGCGTGGTGCTGAGGTCTGGTGTTGCTGCTCCGCTTGTAAACTGCCCCATTTAGTGAATTCAGACCCGGGAGGAGTGAGGAAACTTAGAGGCAGCAGGGAATGTCTCTAAGCTGATGTTGCTGCTCTTACTCTGGCGTTCGTGCATCCTTTGCTGACCTTGCCCTCGCCTTCCCCAGCCCCTCGCCTTGGAGTAGTAGTGCCAAGACCTTTTTTAGGAATGCAAGAAAGGAAATGTGCTGTTGTCAAATGGGATTTTCTTTTTTTTTGGATGCATACACTGAAAAGTGTACTTCTCAGCTGTAGAGCTCACTCCAGCAGTGAATTTACACTGCCTGTGTTTACATGCTGCTGCTGCGGTGCCTCGGCCAGCCCTGCTGGGGTTGGGGGGAGATGGGAGCCAGTGCCAGGGCAGGGTCCTGTGCTGCTTTGCATCCTCAGGAATAAAACAAATTACCTGCCGAGACAGGTGGAGGGCTGGGAATACCTAGGGCTGGCTGGAAATTGCAGGATTGAAGCAGTTCTAGAGGCAACATGCTTTAGATAAATGCCTTTACATGTTTATGGTGTTTACCAGAGAGCCCAGTTTGAGAAGTTACTTAAGCTTGTGTGTAAGTGCTTGGCTGGATTGGGTCTGGAGTGTCTCTCTGAAGTAAGGAGCTATTGTCAGGGCAAAACGACTAGAGCTGAAATGGTGTAAAATGAAAAAAAAAAAAAAAACAAACCTGCACAGAAGTACCTATTCCACGAACATACAGATGTGAATGAGCTTATTTTTATTATTGTATTTTAAATATTGTCCAGCCATAAAGAAAATTCTGCCATCAACTGGAAAAGGCCAGGAGAGTATTAACAACTATTTTTCAATGCAGTTTTTAGATGCTTCAGCAGATGCTCTCCAGAAGTCCTTGCAGGGTCTGTGCTGACACTTGGCAATGCCTGTTCCAAGCCATGAGAGCGCTGTTAGAATCGGCTGGGGGGCAGGAGGTAGTGTGTGCACATCATGTAATATAGGCTTCACAATCACTTAAAGCTCTGCTTTCATTTTAGGAAGTATTTTTATCTGTGATCAGCCAGTAATGTGTGGGTTTTGGGGGGTTTTTTTGACTTGTTCTAATGAGTCATTTCCCAATCAAAGCATTTTTTGCTCCCTGCTCCACCCTGGCAGGCACCACGCTGCCGTTACAGCGGAGGGCTGCCGCCCAGGGCTGCCCTCGCAGGGCAGCACGTCCGCATTTCTCAGCCCCTGGCTGATGCAGTTTCCCCACTTCACCATCTCCTCTTCCAGCCAGGGCGCTGCAGCAGAGCTGGCTTGGAGCCCTGGCCAAGTCCTGAGCCCGGCGTCCAGCTCAGCACCCGCCTGCCCCTAGGAGAGGTAGTGGCACTAAAGAAAACCAGTAGCAGGGGCTTAAGGAACTCTTAGCTTTTCTATACCCTTTGCCTTCTGTGGCTTTTTACAGAGATTTGCAAGAAGAAAGGTATTTGCTTCTCAAAAAAACAAAAAAAAAAAAGGGAGGGGTGGGTTGGGTGGCTGAAACATGCACTTTTTTTTTTTTTTAAAGAGGAAAGATAAGGCAAGAACAGGCAATTTACTGACTGCTTACGTGGCTGAGACTGGCAGTAAGTCCGATGTAGCAGAAGACATTGGAGAGCAGCTGTCATTTCCTTGCTGTCTTGGTAACTTTATAAAAACCAATTGCCTTAACTGTTTTCTGAAGGCTACGTCTTATTTAACATTCAGGATGTGTGAAGGGTTGTCATATGTATGTTTACATTTTAGAGGATTGGGTGATGGGAGCAACTTTCTTAGGATGTGATTTTGATACCCGCTTCATAGCGACTCTTTGAGACTGTTGCAAGGTAAGAGGTTTTTACCTCCTAGAGCTATTTCAACTAAAAGTTTTCAGCCTAAACTTCAAAAAAAGAAAAAAAAACTATGGAGCTGTTATTTTTAAATTTGTGTTCTTGGCACTATAACTGAAGAAAAGTAGCAAGCGTAAAAATAACCTCACGTGACTGCTATTTTTATACAGGTGTGAGCACTGTAGGAGTTTCAGACCATGCTCTGATCTTACTTACAAAGAAAAGGAGAGAGGAAAAAAAAAAAAAAGGGTTGTAACTGATGTGAAGCTGTAAAAATGAATTGGTTTTTACTGGACTGCTGGGAGGCCTGGCTTGAGGCACCTTTAAAGAGAAAGCCAAAGCTTCACAGCTTCTTTCCTGTCTTAATAATTCTTCCAGTTTAAACATAAATTCCCTCCCCCCCAAAAAACCCCACACCCCCATATAGGATAAGTTTTGTGGGTTTGGGTTTTTTTTTTTTCCCCCAGAGGACGCTGTTGACTTGGGACTATTCTCTTTGATGCTGGGCAGATCTGTTTCTAGTTTATTATTATTTCTATCTATCTAAACTAGTTAAAGGCAACAGAGGAAATGATTCTTTGCTCTGTGCATCCTAGTTAAAACATAACTTTAGAAAGTAGACCCTAAAGTTGTCCATCCTCATCGTGCAATAGGGCTTAATGGACAAACTGTGTATTAGCAGCAGCCTGTTGTATCTTACTCAACTTCTGGAAGTTAAATGGTTCTTCTTTGGTTTTGTTAAGGTATCTTTCACCTTCCGGATAAACACTAAGCCTCTTGTATCGATTACCTTTTAAGTGTTGCCTTCTGTTATGCTACTGTAAGCATGGTTTGTGTTTGTCTTCAACAGATCTGTGCTCTGCCTAGTGCTATGAGTGTGAGTGAAACTATCTTGAACACAAATAGTATTTTTGATTATAGGTGCCCCTTGATTGGACTGTGGCGCTTGCTTACCGATGTTAATGTCACTCTGTTTTACCAAAGTACCCGTGGCTTCAAAACATACTGTCAGCTGATTCACTGGTGTCTGGGTTTGTGTAATGCAGCTGAGGAATGTATCCTGTGGCTCAGTTTCTGCACTGTTATTTTCAGAATAAAAGTACATTTTTAAATCCCGTGTCTCAGCTCAGCACTGGCCCCCTGACTTCAAGTTCAGCTCAGCTTCTCCCGAGAGAGGGATGGGTAAGCAGTGACCATCTCAGCCTCTCAAATGGTGACCAAGCATCACCTGGGGGGCTGGGTCCTGCGCTGCCTGCCAAGACACAACCTGCCTCACCCCGGAGGTAAGCATTTATTTGTACCTTAACCGAGATAATCCCAGAGTGACACCATGTGTGAATAATAATAATATATCTGAAGTTAGGTAAGAAAAGGAACAAACTGAAACTTAGTACCTTTAAGCCTTACTTAAGAATCAATACCTTTTTTATTTTGTCTGCCCCCCCCCCCCCCCAAAAAATGCTGCTCAGTCTGCGTGTCAGTGATTAAAAGACAGACCAGAGACGCGGCCGTTCTCGGGTTCCCTCTGTCCCGCAGGTAAACGTGAGCCCGCAAAGCCACTGTCACTCCCCTGGGGACACTGTTTAGCTCCCGAGGCGTGCCGCATCTCTCGAGGAGGGCATTGCTGACCACTGCAACACCTCTTGCGTGTTAGGGAGGAGAAAAAACCAGCTCTCCCCCCTGCAGCAACTGCTTTCCCCTCCAAAAGGGATTTCAGCCGGAGGAAAGGCTCACGGAGGAGCTGCAAACTTACTATTTGCTGTGGAAAGTTTTCAGGGAAGCAAGAGCCAGGTTAACCCCAAAAGGGATCTGCTCGCTCCTTGCCCTAGGACACTGTGACACTACAGTGCTGCTGCGCCTAAACCACGCTGTACCCATGGGGTTGAACACTGGAGGAGAGCTGAGCCCCCCTGGAAGGACAGGGCCACCGCTCCACCTCCACCCTGTATCCAACAGCGGGCGGGAAAGCGGCGACTGTAACGACGTACCGGGTAGCTGAAGGTTTATTTTACAATCTTACCTAAATGAGAGGCGCGGTTACCCCGAGTCTCTGCTGCAGTCTGTGTAGGCAGCGCAGAGCTGGTCTGGCAGTGCAGCATCCCCCGGCATGGCCGGGGGTGCCCTTCAGCTCTTGCCTTATTTCCAGGTTTATTCTTTCACGTGCAGCTCTGCAGCACCAATGCTGAAGGTGCTTTGCAGTAACAAAGAGGCCGTAGGAGTCACGGGTTGCAGCACGCAGGAAAAGTCCTTCTGACAAAGGTAGGAGACAAACACCCAGCCGTTCCTTTAGCTCTCTTGCTTCCTTAGCCTGGTGAGCATCAGGTAAGGGGATGCTCTAGAATCCTGCAGGGCACTACAGAGTGAGGCACAAGAAGGTAGAGATCACTCAGACACCCTCACCTGCCCAAGCCAGGCTTAAACCCACCCACAACCATATATGAAATAAGTCAGAGGTTTATAATTATGGCCCTGGATATGGTGCAGCTGACTTCAAACGCGTGTTCCGCTAACTGAGAGCAGAAACTTGCATCCAGATCTACTTGGCAAAGGACTGTATCCCCCCAGAAAAGGCTCCCATTTAATCCTGACCAGACGTCCGTGCTCCTGCAGCTGCCCGTGGTTGGTACGCTGAGCACTCCCCATCTTGCTGGGTGGCTGCGTGGGAGTCAGGACTCGGGCTACAGCCACCACACCACCAGCTATGAAGGTGGAAGCAGAGCTTGTGTTCTTCCTCTCCTTTACAGAGAGGATAATTGCTGCAGGATGAAGTTTGGTTGCTCCCAGCAAGGCCTGACTCAGCTCACTCAAAGCCCCGTGGGGACACTGGAGGAGGCCTGCAAGAGCCACGGGCTCGGCCGTTCCCTGTGGCACTTACTCTGTCCAGACAGCTTTGGAAACTTTACTCTTGGGCTGGCCAGCCCAGAACTCCACTCTGTCTTTCAGTTCTTTATTCTGCAAGGAAAAAAAAAAACAAAAAACACCACAAACCCCTCTCAGCGTAACATAGCAGGCAAGAGACAAGCCTGGATGCTGGCTAGGACCTGCTGCTCCTCCAGAAAGGTTTGGAAGGGAGTTTCTTGTGGGGTTTTTTATTTTATTTCATTTTAAATAGAGTGAAAGATGCAGTGCAAAGAAACACCACCCCGACAGTGTCGTACTGACACAAGCCCAGCAGTGTGAAGGACCCCCTGATTGCAGAGAACCACTTTTGCTCTCTCCCTTCAATATATCTCTTTACTTTCCAACCTTACCTGCGCTTCCAGTGCAGTCAGCTTCTCTGTCAGGTTTTCTATTTTCTTATCTTGGCTTCGGAGTTTGTTGTTCAGTTCCTCTGCCTGAGTGTTAGGAAATAGTTTGTAAGAAAGATATTTGAAACCTTAATCAAAAAGGGTTTCTGCTTCGAACAAAACCACAGAGTTAATGTCTCACCGTACCAGGGGAATCGCAGACCAGTCAAGTCCCTAGTCTTTTACCATAGAAGAACTGAAACTAATTGATTAAACGATTTATAAAACAATTTCTCAACATGCAGCATTGTGTTTTCCTTAGGATACCAAGTCTACCTCTTGTTGGCATATGTACAGAAACCTGATGACGAGAGCCAATTAGCGCGGGGCCTTGCCTTAGCTGGATGGGAAAAGGCAAGCACGTGGTCTGCGGGGCGAGGGGAGTACAGCGGGAGTTCATACCTACAAAAGCAGCCGGTAAGTAAAACAGCTCACGCTGTATCGTGACTTTGGGAAGCAGGCTGATGGCTTTGAATTTTGATGTAGTCTCTCTAGGACGTCAGCCTGTTGCCTTTGCTCATGAGAGCAGCTTCGTTGACTTCATGTGAAACCCGCTGCTCAGGGAGACCATCCCTGGGTCAGCCAGGTCCCCCCCCGGGAGCACGGCACAGAGCGGGGAGCCAGGTCTTCCCCCCAGGAACACTCTAGGAGAACTCAGGGGGTCTGCCTGAAGCTGCCAACTCCACCACAATAACCCCATTTTTACAGTGATGTCATTTCTCATCTTAACCTCAAAACGCGTACGGATGTCTGAACGCGGGGTGCACAAACCCAGGCACGGCGTGACGAGCAAGCTGCTCATCCCCAGCACACGGGCTAAAGATGAGAGCCCAAAGCCCAGCGCCTCCCGTTTGTTTTCCCGACCCCTGAAGACCTGCCCGGTGGGACGCCGCGCCAGCCTGACCTCCTGTATCACGCCACGCAGGCCGTGGTGCTGCGCCTGGATCACGTGCTGCAGGTGGCAGATCTGTTCCTGCAGGGAGAAAATCTGCTTCTGGAGATCCAGGCACCTGCGGGTGAGAGCAGATTCAACCCCCAGGGATCCCTGACCCACCCAGCCGCTCTCCCACCTTGGGGTCAGCTCAAGAGCTTGTTGCTAGCAAGGATGTTCCTGAGGATACATGGCTGTAATTCACACAGAACGACACCTATAGAGGCTTCTTTACTGAGCAGAACTCATAAAACCAGAGTTTGAGACATATTTTGCCTGGTAGGACCACCCATGCTAGCCGGTGATAAGTAAATTCCTAAATAATGAAGGCTTTTGCCTTGCCTACTGCATGTGCAATGGCACCAAAGCAGCATCGACTCCACGCGAGAATCGGGAAAGGGAAGCGATTTGTGCCTGCAAGGTGGAAGAAAAAGTACTAGGAATTGGAGTAGAATCAACATCTAAGAGCTGCAGGACATCGCCATCGTTCTGGGCTGCTTCAAGCAATCATGGTAAATCAGGTTTGGAACCAGTTGCTTTCAGCCATGAATAATTTTACTGCCAGAAGGAACTTGAGCAAGTGACTGACTGGTACTCTACATGAAATAATCCCCCAGAAAGAAAGAAAAACACTATTGCATGCATTTAATCACCGTTTGCTGTCTTCATTCCTTGATGTCATCTGTTGAAGCATCTTTTCGAATGACATTTTCTTCTGTATCAGGGCTTTCTTTTCCTAAGGAAGCAATTTAAGTTATATGAAAACTCTTATTACATTTCCTGCCATTCCATTAGCAAGAGAGGTTTGGCTGTGCCTTCGACGGTTCCGCTCGGTGTCTGAAAACAGATTTCAGCAAGAACCACCTACATCACCCTGCATCAACATCAGCCAGAGCTGCAAACCAGTCTGACCTCTCTGAATCCGGAAGGGACGACAGTGCCAATTAAACTTGAGGAAAGTCCAACCTCTCTTAAAATAGCAGTTTGCCTTTACTTAGTTAGCAAAATCCTTGGGCCTTGGGCGAGTCCACGCTCAGCGGCTGCAGGATACTGCATTGCTGCTACGTCCACCGCTCAAAACCTTGTCCACGGAGGGAAAAATCTGGTGACAAAACTCTTTATCAGTAAGGTTACCTGCATGTGATGGGGGTGGAAATACGCTCACTGCCCCTGTGTTTACAGGAATCCCAAGACAGGAAAAACTTTGGTTTAGAACGGCCCTTCCATAGGAGGAATTCCCACTGCTCCTGAGCGCGTACATCGGGGAAATGAGGCACGGTGCCATCGCTTCCTCCAGCGCAACTGCCACCACCAAAGGAAAATTCACGATAAAGGAGAAGAATTTTTCTGCAAGTTTCTGTGCACGCAGTCATCGGATTGCTCCGGCAGTCAGCTGCCTGCCCGGGGTTTGGGATACTTACAGCGGCATTTTTCTGAGAGTTCAGAAGGAGCAGGTTTTAGCGCTAGGATGGCTACATTTTCATTTCAAATGCTACAAGTACACCGACCTATGGGGGAAGGTGAAAGAGCAGCTATTCGGGAGTAGAAGTCATTACTAGCTGCAAATTAAGCCTTCTCCCTGATGCTCTACAGTTTTTAAGCCAGCTCTGAAATAAAGAGGGAGCTCAAATTGCACATTTTGTTGATAGTTACAGCTAAAGGTTCTCAATTTGGTGTAACGTGGCAGCTAACAAGCCCCAAACCCTGAAAACAATTAACTCCTGCTCCCAAGCGCCGGTGCTCCCGGGGCAGGTTCCTCGCTTGGAGCTGACTCCCGGTGCCGGGACGGACGGACAGGAGGAGCAGGGGGACATACCTCCTCCATCCTTTGCACGCGCTTCTCCATCTCTGCGATGCGGGTACATTTTTCCCTGATGCCTTCAGCGAGGCGGCTGGCGTTTTCTGAGCTTTGCTGGAGCTTCTCTTCTTCTTGGAGATTGTAGGCCTGGGAGGACCAAGAAGGGCATTAATGCAGGCGGGCCGGGAGCTGGTGAAGGCAGCAGATGACAGAGATGGGGCTCAAGGAATTTTGAGCCAACTCTACCAACCCAATTCCAAGAATCAGGAGTAAAACCAAAATAATTTTTCTTATTAATTTTCCTATTTCCCCACGGCACTAACGGAAGAGGCTCAGTAGCTCTTAGGTCGAAGTTTGCAGCACCGAGAGCCAGAGCCCACGTAAATGTTTTGACAGTGAAGGGGCTGGTCGTGCCCCCACGCGGGAGAGGTCTGTACCTCTATTTGCTGCTTCTCATTCTCATGCCTTTTTTTCAGTTCTTCTGACCGAGTCTGGTAATTCGCGTAGAGTTTCTGGGAAGCAGATCGGAGAGCCTGGACCCCTGCTTCTCTCGTGGCTTCCAGCTAGAAAGAGTAATTGTATGATATGTATATATTGTGCTTTAAAAAGAAAGCGATGTTATAATCACGTGCCAAAAAATAAGCCCTCTATATAGATAACACTTTATTTTTTGATAAGGGTAAATGCTGAAAAGAAAGGAATCCTAAACACCTGTGGGCAGTATCTGACAGGCATTTTAGTTTCCAAATAAAGGCTGATTTATTCAGTATTGAGCCACCCCTCCACGACAAGCAAAGGCTGATGGTTTAAGATGCACTTCCAGCTGCTTGCAAATACCCCTGCTCTCAAGTACCAACAGAGCCGACCGTGCTGTCTCACTAGCCACAAATGGGATGCGTCCCCAGATTTCCACATGGATTTTGTTGCTGGCTGGAATGCAAGAGTTTGCAGCAGGCGGGAAGGAAGCAGCCAGGACCCAACTCTTCCTCTGAAACCATAAAAACCAAACCCCAAACGCACCTTGAGCTTCAGCACTTGGTTTTCCCTGCTCACCAGCAGCAGCTGCTCTTCCGTTTCCTTCATTGTCCTTGCAACAGGACTGCAGCTCCAGCTCCAGCCGCTCTCCGGGGACGCTGCTTTCTTGCCCGAGCCTTGAGGAAGCTGCTAGAAGAAATGCGCATGGAAATGATCTTAAAAAATAATAACAGAAAACCAGCATGGGCAATCAATCTGACTCTGCAAGACCTGGCTTCTTATAAACACTCGTGCAGGGAGTTCGGGGCAGGCGCCAGGCAGCTCCCCGGCGAGTCGGGTCCGAGCTGCCCGGCAGCCACCACAGCTCCTCCACCTTCACCAATTAACCGCAATTAAAATGTTCTGCTTGTTCAGCTCTCTAGGGCTGTACATCAGAAAGCATTTGCATGTCGATTCTCATTAATAATTAATTCTCTCCACTCTCCGCGGCGTTATTCCACAGGTATAGGATTAATTAGCTTTTCCAGTATCGCAGCATATGTTGCATCGTGGGCGAGGCTGCAGAAGTGCACGTGAGGAAACGTTGTCCGACCCTCCCCGTTAACAGAATCACTTCTAACTCCAGCATATTTGGATTGTTTGGACACAACATTTCCGAATCTGTTTGCTTCCTAGGGGCTGCCTCTTTGCTCAAAACCACTTGCTTAAAGTGGTTTTAAGTTGTTTAAACTGCTTCCCCCCCACACACCCCCCCGCCAAGGTGTTCACAAACACGTGCATGGTGCTTGGCTCCTGTCTGCTTTGAGAGCTGGTACATGCAAGGAACACGACCTGCCATCGGTCAGATTTATGCCAGAAGGCAGCAGCATTCATACGGCCTTTCTCACATTACGCCAAGTTCATTTGTTAAAAATAAACTCCTACAAACAAAGGGCAGTCTGGACTTTTTAAAAGGTTTAAACCATAAATCACTTTCTTTGCACTACAGAGGCTTTCCTTCAACCTCATTCCTCAGCTGAACCGAGAGCGCAATAAGCATTCTTTAAAAAGAACGTTTTGTGATCAATTATTTCTTAATTAGCCGCGTTTCAGCCCACTGACCCTTCCTCTCCCTCATTCCACAGCGCTCTTCTGGGATGCGGAATGCTATCAACCCCGTGCTCTGCTGCTTAGAGCAAAGAAATAAGGTATCGGATCTACTAGGCTGTCTCATTGCTCACAAGATCTCTTATTTAAAAAAAAAAAAACCAACCCAAACACGACAGGGCACGTCCTGCCTGTTCGCGGGGGTGTCAGCATCAAGCAGCGCGCCGCTTCCCAGCCCCTTCCCGAGCTGGAGGCACCAGCCACGCAGTACACGTTTTTTCTCAGCAATTGCTGGATGCGAATGGTTTGGGATCATGAGATGCTTAAGAATTCATCACAGAGTTTTCAAAGTTACAGTGCTATTCTGCAACTTCATAAATTTAATTGTCAAGGGAATGACGGAATCTTCTTTAACTTAAATCAAAAGCCTGAGGTCTTCTAGGACTGAGGACTAGATGACCTCTAGGGGTCCCTTCCAACCCCAACCATTCTATGATTCTCTTCCATCATTACATACATTCAATGGCTTCAAATAAAGACTTGCAGCTATTTTAGGACATGCCACCTTCAAACTGTCCAGCAGCCTGAGCAGCAGCTTTAGATCCTTTTTTGGTTTTTAACACATCACACCTCGCACTGTTCTCATCGTTTTTCAAGTACAATGCATCCATCCTGCAGTTCCCAACTGCTTGGGCGCTGTCTTTGGATGCCAAGAAGCTCCAACCCCACGTTCATTCATGCTCTTTTCCATCTCCCCATCTTTTAACATAGGACAGCAATTTTTTTTTATGAACTTTTGACGGACTAGGGACAATCCTTCGCCCAAGCTGCTCATCGGCTATCCACCACCCTTTCACTTCAGCTGCAAAGCTTTGCGCTGCAGACGTGCTTATCTCCGCCACAGCGACGTTCCCTAGTGCTGTACGGCCAACCACGGGCAAGCTCCCTCCACCTCCTCCTCCTCACA
>NW_009259496.1:1460884-1466316 GCF_000687185.1 Egretta garzetta | reverse complement strand
TGACTTGGGGTGGGGACAACGCACTTGAGCGTCCCTTGCAAGAGTCCTAAAGGAGGGGTGGAAAAACCTCACTACTTTTCAAGTGGTTTACGCCAACCTAAGGCAGCGTACGCTGTCGTTAAGTCACTACTGCGGCGCGAACAGCGTTTCTAGAGTCGATGGGTAAATCAGAAGGTTTGCCAAGAGCCTGTTGCCATACGGGTCACAGTTTTCTCTTTCAGTTTTGCCCACCGTGTTTCCTGCCGAAGCAAAGAAAGGAACGGAACAGCGACAGAAATACCTTTTTCACGTATTCAGCTTCCTCGGTGATTTGGGCACAAGAGGAGCCATAAAGGACGTAGTTTCCCTCCGAGCCGTGGTCTTCTTGTGTTATTTGCTCAGTGAGCAGCAGGGTAGTCATCACGATCCGCGCGTTTCTCTGCTCTGTGCAAGCGAGAGAAGAGAGGGGCTTGTTTCATTATGCAAAGGCGGAGAATAATTCCAGTATTCCATCCCATTTCATTCCAGTTCAGCTTTAGGGACATGCCGGAGCCCAGCAGGCATGGCCAGCCTGAAGCACCAAACATTAAGGACCACTTTTTAAAAAAAAAAAAAAAGCAGACACCTGATTTATTTGGTGTTTTTAATGGATGGGAAGAGATATATATTCACCCATCATTTTCCCTGAAGATCTCGATGACTTTTTACTAGCAACCTGCACCCCAACCCTGTATTATTTCAGAAAACACACGGCCAGGCAGAAAATAAGTGAATAACTCGCACCTGCATGCAGTTTAAGAACAACTTTTGCCATCTACCTGCAAAGTTTATAAATCAAACCCAATTACTGCCCACAGCAATCATAGAATCAGGGAATCGTTTAGGTTGGCAAAGCCCTTTCAGCTCCCCCAGCCCAACCGTTCCCCTACCCCTGCCATCCCACCACTAAACCCTGGCCCTCAGCACCTCGGCTGCCCAGCTGTTAAATCCCCCTAGGGCTGGGGACTCGACCCCTTCCCTGGCCAGCCCCTTCCAGCCCTTTCGGTGAAGAAGTTTTTCCTCTGCTCCAGGCTAAACACCCCAGTTCCCTCAGCCGCTCCATCTCACATGTCAGGGTGTCCCCCAAAACCCATGGCTGTAGCCCATGGTGGTCGCCTGCCAGATCCAGCGCTCTGGCCTGGAGCTGGATCCTGGTGCTCTGAGAACCGCTAGAAAAAGAGATGGCCATTGCTTCTGCCCTTCCATCAGAGGGAAGCTGGGCTGGGCTGGGCACCCCCGTCTGCAGGGAGCAGCTCCTCCATCGGAGGGCACCTCCCCGGGGTGGCCGGGCCACCCGTGCACCTATGGCTTTCAATAAATAATTTCAATAAATAAAACGGGGGGGGCAAAAGAGCCATGACAGTTTGCATGCCGTGCGCCTGCCCGAGCTCCCTCACATCCCAGGAGGACTCAGTCACAGAATCATGGAATCGTTTGGGTTGGAAAAGCCCTTTCAGCTCCCCCAGCCCAACCGCTCCCCTACCCCTGCCATCCCACCCCCAAACCCTGGCCCTCAGCACCTCGGCTGCCCGGCTGTTAAATCCCCCCAGGGCTGGGGACTCGACCCCTTCCCTGGGCAGCCCCTTCCAGTGCTTGAGAACCATTTCAAGGAAGGAATTTTTCCTAATCCCACTGCCACCATGGAATTCAGTCCCCGCTTGGCTCCGCATTCCCAACGACTACGCCGGAGCAGGAGTGGCTTTAATCAGGTTCAGGGGGATTACCCCCGTCCTGCGTAGACGCAAGCAGCAGCGCAAAGCTTGAATGGTATCATAGCCCTCAGGGAAAAAATAAAAACGACCAGGGGGTGGGTAGGTGGGAGACACGAGATACGGCTTTTTCTCTCCGTATCGGAATAAAGTCCCGAGCCCCTCTGTTAGGTTTGCGCTGTGCAATGGTGACATCCAGTGTCAGCTGCGTGGCTCTGAAGCGAGCGCCCGGCTCCCAGCCCTGCCCCAGGAGTCAGCAGCTCCCAGCTGCCCGTCAGACCAGCTGGTTCCTAATGAGCATGTTGGAAGGGTCTGGAACTAATTAAGGTCAGCACAGGGGACTAAGAAAGCCACCTCCAGAGCACGGAGGGTGAGGATGGGCTCATGGTGACAAGAGGTGGCTGTGCTTTGCAAAGCTTAGCAATAATTTACACTAATAGTTCATTTTAAAATGCATTTCTTTTAAAACACCGAAGCTGAAGGGCTCCTGCAGTTTGCCCACGCCATGCTGACACCGCAGGCCAAGCCCTCGTGCTCCTTAGAATCATAGAATCACTTTGGTTGGAAAAGCCCTTTGAGATCATCGAGTCCAACCTTTAACCTAACCCTGCCATCCCACCACTAAACCCTGTCCCTCAGCACCTCATCCATCCTTCTTTTAAATCCCCCCAGGGATGGGGACTCGACCACCTCCCTGGGCAGCCCATTCCAGAGCCTGACAGCCCTTTCGGGGAAGAAGTTTTTCCTAATGTCCAGCCTTGACTATGAGGCAATTCTCAAGTACTACGAGTTACATGGAACAATCGGAACGGGTAGGTTTCGCCTCAGGATAGAACAGAACAGAATCACAGAATGTTTTGGGTGGGAAGGGACCCCCAGAGGTCACCCAGCCCAACCCCCCTGCAGGAGCAGGGACACCTTGAACCACATCAGGTTGCTCACAGCCCCGTCCAACCTGGCCTGGAATGTTCCCAGGGATGGGGCCTCCACCCCCTCTCGGGGCAACCCCTGCCAGGGTTTCACCACCCTCACTGTGAAGAATTTCTTCCTTAGACCCAGTCTAAATCTACCCTGGTTTAATTTCAAACCATCGTCCTATCCTTGAGTTATCCCAGGAGGTGGGCTCAGGCTCGCACGTTTTCTTAGCTTTTCTAATAAAAGATAATTAGGCAACTTGAAACGTCCATTGCTGCGACGGAGAGGGAACGCCGCTCCCACAGAGCGCCCGCACGCAGCTGGTTCTCCAGACCGCCCCGGGGGTCCGCAGCGGCTCACCCGCACCAGAGACCTCCCCGAACACCATCGCCGCATGTCCCGGGCAGGCAACAACGGGAGGCTAAACTAGAAATGAAATAAGTGTAAAGACGTTTCACACGTGAGCTTTAAGCGCCCCGGGGCTGCTGCTTTGAACTCTGAGTCTTAGGTGATTTACAAATTCAAAGAGCGATAAAGCAAGGACTCTCATCACTGTACTTTTTACTCTTCTCCACCTTCCAAAGGTCAGGAGCATCAGCAGATGCCGCATCCCTGGCCATCGCCGAGCTGGTCTGTTCTGAACATGGGAAAGAAAATCAGGTCGCACAGGAGCAAGCTGCCTTTTCTACCACAGCTGCTACTGGAATAGTGAAGAGGAGCTGGATATCCACATACAACCCTCCAGGGCTTTGACCTCGGGCAAAAAGAACCACTCGCTCCGAGTGTCAGCCCCTGATTTCACAGTGCCAGGGTTTGTCCAGGCTGGAAGGTAAAGCAGAAATCCCCGACGCCTGCAGCCACGGCACAGGAGAGCTTTGCCATGGGTACAGAGAACGGTTCCCACCAACCCTACGAGGGGTTAAACAAAGTTTGTTCTGGCTTGCAGGCTGCTGGTTTCCCTCCTGCCTGCAATCTAGCAGCTCCTGAGTCACCCAACACAAAGGCAGCCCAGGATCAATTCTCCTTTCTGCCCGGCTGGTTCAGGCTGAAACCTCCCCTCGCCCCCAGGGGACAAGTCCTGGCATGGAAATGTTTTCCAGCTCTGAAGCAGCTGAGCCAGGAGAAGCCAGTGATAACAGGCACGGCTCTCTAACCCAACCTGCCAGCCCTGGGCAGGGAGGCAGAAGTCCTTGGGAGGGTCCTGCCTTCCCCAGCTGGGCAACCAGCAGCAGCAGAGCAGTAGCCCGCAGGGCTGCACAGCTGGACGTACCCACCGGGCTCCTCCAGGCACCTCTCTCCTTCTGGCGGGGGGGCTGGCAGCAGAGCCACAACACCAAAGCCACCCCCTGAGCTCAGCACCCCTAAGGGGATGCTCAGGGGGTGCCCCCGAAATGCCCCACCGAAAGCCCGGCGATGGGGGGGAGCCGCGCGGCCGCCTGTGGCACACAAACGCTCCCTCCGCTTCGGAAAGCAAGCGTAAAGAGAAGCGCCAAGTTCAGCTCCCGTTCACAGCCTCTCCTTGCTAGAAGACACAATTTAGGCAGCTGAGGCTCTGCGGGAGAATCCCGCTGCCACCCTTGCTGAACACTCGCCTTGCGGTGACGCAGCAAGCCCGGCGTGACCAACGCAGCGGCGCTCACGGCGTGTTTTCACGGCTTTAAAAGCAGGGGCTGCTCGCTCGGAAGCTCACGCAAGAGAGAATCCAGGACACGCCAAGCAGGAAAGCACCACCCATGCTTACATAAGGGGCATCCCAAATTATTCAGAAGAACGTTATTTTGAGTAACATTCGACACAAACCAGCGTTTCTATTATCGGACTCTTGGCCCGAAAGAGGCGCAGCTCCCCTTGGCCGCTTTAGCGACACGTTCAGCCCGGGCCAAACGGAGGGACAGGCCAAAGGCGACACGGAGAGCACAGGTCCCACCTCATCCCATCTCGGTCTCCAGCTGAGCATCAGTACTCAAATGCAAGGTTCCGGCATTTTTTACTTTTTTTCTTTTTTTTCCCCCCGTGCACGCTCCGGGAAGAGCCAGGTAAATACCAGGCTTCTCCCGCAGCTAACAGGAGTTTATCCAACATCCATTCATAGTGAAACCCTGGCAGGGGTTGCCCCGAGAGGGGGTGGGGGCCCCATCCCTGGGAACATTCCAGGCCAGGTTGGCCGGGGCTGTGAGCAACCTGATGTGGTTCAAGGTGTCCCTGCTCCTGCAGGGGGGTTGGGCTGGGTGACCTCTGGGGGTCCCTTCCCACCCAAACCATTCCATGATTCTGTGATTCTCTGTATCTCCTTTAACGTCCATTGCTTTTTCCTGCTTGCCTGCAGTTACACGAAGAGTAATTCACTTTTGGCTTTAATGCAGACCCGTTAACGAAGGCAGGGACGTAAGGGGGGAAAAAAAAAAAAGGGTTACGCTGTATTAAAAGCATGTGGTGGTAGGCATGAAGGGTAGCGCCAGGGGTTGGGGATTTGTCAGGGTTTGGTTTCTTGGGGCATGCGAATTTGGGAGAAATGCTGAAAAACACCTTTATGGTCACCCTGAGCTGGGCCCCAGCAGCTCACTCCCCAAAGCTGGGGAGGGGACCCGTCCCCTAACAGCCCCCAGTGTTGCAGGGTTGGGGAGGGGGCTCTCCGGGTGCCACTGGGGTCGGGGAAGGGGCTCCCTGGGTGCCATCGGGGAAGGGGAAGGGGCTCCCCGGGTGCCACTGGTGTTGGGGCTCTGCAGGGCCACTGGGGGTTGGGGAAGGGGCTCTTCGGGTACCACTGGGGTCGGGGCTCGCTGGGTGCCA
>NW_009259496.1:1459494-1460175 GCF_000687185.1 Egretta garzetta | reverse complement strand
CAGCCCGGCGCAAAGCTCCCGGCTCCCCCCGCCGCTCCCCTCCCCTCCCGCCCCAAGTGCCCGGGGGGGGGTGCCCAGAACCGTGGGGTCATCGAGGAGACCCCGAAGGTCAAGCCCCAGCGCTGACCCAGCCGAGGCCACCGCTGAGCTGTGTCCCCAGGCGCCCGGTGCTCCTGGTCAAACTTCTCCTCTTCCCCCCATCTCCGTGGGCGGGGGAGAAAGGGGTGTCCCGTCCAGCCGGGGTGAGCAACACTCTCAGCACTAAGGAACGAGGCAGCAGCAAACTGGGAGAAAATACGGTAAATGCCGATAAAAGCGAGGCACGGGGAAGCAGGAATCGTGAAGGGAAGAGGAGCATCTTGGGCTTTAAAGAAAAATCTTGATGGAAAACCATCAAAGCCACAAACACCCTGGGGGACAGGCTAAAGGGGGAGAAGATAAAGTGGGGAATGGGAAGATAAAAGTGTCCAATAAACCCTCTTACAAACGGGAAAGTCTTGACCGGCCAAGTCCAGCCCCCTCAGCTCCGTATCCCTCCCTCTCACCCAACACCCATAAATACATCAAGTTGCACTCAGTTTTCTTTTTCCAGCAACATTTTGAATCTGAGGCTGCTTTTGCCCGGGGCAGGCAGGGGAGGCCCAGGTCCTGCACACCTCTATGTGCCCTGCATACGTGCCC
>NW_009259496.1:1443930-1459436 GCF_000687185.1 Egretta garzetta | reverse complement strand
CCGCCCCTGCCTTGTGCCCCCGGCTAATTGGCCCCTGCCGTACATGCCCTGCCGTACGTGCCCTGCAGTACATGCCCTACTCTGTGTGCCCTGCTCTATGTGCCCTGCTGTATGTACCCTGCCATACGTGCCCTGCTCTATGTGCCCTGCCATATGCACCCTGCCACACGTGCCCTGCCACACGTGCCCTGCCATATGTGCCCTGCTCTGTGTGCCCAGCCATACATGCCCTGCTCTATGTGCCCTGCCATACGTGCCCTGCCATACATGCCCTGCTCTCTGTGCCCTGCCATACGTGCCCTGCCATACATGCCCTGCTCTCTGTGCCCTGCCATACGTGCCCTGCCATACATGCCCTGCTCTCTGTGCCCTGCCATACGTGCCCTGCCATACATGCCCTGCTCTCTGTGCCCTGCCATACGTGCCCTGCCATACATGCCCTGCTCTCTGTGCCCTGCCATACGTGCCCTGCCATACATGCCCTGCTCTCTGTGCCCTGCCATACGTGCCCTGCCATACATGCCCTGCTCTCTGTGCCCTGCCATACGTGCCCTGCCATACATGCCCTGCTCTATGTGCCCTGCTCTATGTGCCCTGCCGTACATGCCCTGCTGTACGTGCCCTGCTGTACGTGCCCACGTGGCCAGGGGAGCTGAACTCTCTGCAGGGCAAAGGCCCGCTCCTGAGCGAGGTCGCTGTGATGCTTCCAGGTGGCCCCGTGTCTTGCCAACAGGTTTCTGTCAGAGTGTAAGAGGATTTTCTTATTAGAAATGTGGGGAAAAAAAACCCAAAATGCTGCTTGTTTCCTTCTGCCTGGGATGGGCCACCCCCTTTCAAAGCCGGGCCCCATTCCCAGCCCTGGCTGCGGAGCAAACACAAAACCGGCAGCGCCCGGCTCCAAGGTCGGCTGCCACGGAGCGAAGGGCGAGCGGTGCCAGGCACCGGGCAGCCCCCCCTTGCCTCCCCGCTCCTGCCCTGCGTTACTACGGGCTCCTGGGCTGTTTCTCCCCTAGCCCTGGAAGGTCTTAAATCTTTAGAACGAGGGGCCGAGAGGTGGTTTTTCTCGTTATCAGACCCATTCAAACAGCAACCACTGCTGGTTAATCTTTAGCACATTCCTGGCACTAGCAACCTTCTCCGTAGGCTCCAGCCGTTCTCCGCAGCCCGGGAAGGCTGAAGCCAGGGTGGTGATTTTATGGGCATTTATTGCTTAAGGAAGGCGAGGCAAAAGGCAGCTCGCTGTATCTTGGGAGCCATGCGTGGGCTAGTTTGCAAGATCTGCAGCATTTCGCTGCGGGAAATCTCTGAGGGCTTAAGACCTTGTGCTTTGCAACGTGGCGGTGATAGCGGAGCGCTGACATGGGGTGCTGTGGGGAGACCCCTTCTGGCGAGGAAGACCCTTGGAGGTGATTTATAAGATACCAAATGAGCTGACCCCATCCTGGGCATCCACGTAGGGCCATGTCCACGCTGCCGGCACAGCAGAGGCATCCTGCGGCGCTGCCGAGAGCCGGCACGCAAAAACGGGCTCCCCACCGCTTGTCCTAAACCTCGGCGTCAGCCCCTCGCCCCAGCACAGCCGGCCTCGGGCGGGCGGCGCGTGTTCCTGCCCCGCACGAGAGGCAGGCGGAGCCGCTCCAATTCGTGGTTGCCGGACGGTTTGGGCTCAGCACTAACCCGAGTCCGTAACGCGTGCGACGCCCACGTGGCGCTGGAGGCTAACGAACCCTGGTAATTTAGGTTAGTGATTCAGTCTCGCCCCGGGATCATCGTTCCTCCTTGCCGCAGCATCCTGTTTTGCTCCAGCTATTGCAGCGCACGTAGGTTTTTACGGGATGCGCGGCGGGCTCAGCCTACGAACGGAAGGTCTTTTGGCTCCGAGAGCTTGTTCCGTTAGGCAACTAGCTCATGTTATTCTTCAAACATCTCATTTTTACCGACATAAAGCCCCAGGGACATCCACAAAGGCATGAAAAAGAGAATGGAACGGTGAGCGTCTTGCTACAGGTTTTCTCTCGCTGTGTCGGTTGCGTGTTTTGATGAGCAAAGCATTAAGCTTACTCGCAATTTGGCCCAAAGCCTGTTGAATGCAATGGAAAGAATGAGGACAGGCTGAGGGAGTTGGGGTTGTTCAGCCTGGAGAAGAGAAGGCTGCGGGGAGACCTGATTGCGGCCTTTCAGTACCTAAAGGGGGCCTATAGGAAAGATGGGGAAAATCTTTTTAGTAGGGCCAGCAGTGACAAGACAAGGGGTAATGGTTTTAAACTAAACCAGGGTAGGTTTAGACTAGATATAAGGAAGAAGTTCTTTACAGTGAGGGTGGTGAAACACTGGAACAGGTTGCCCAGAGAGGTGGTAGAGGCCCCATCCCTGGAAACATCCCAGGCCAGGTTGGATGGGGCTCTGAGCAGCCTGATCTAGTTAGCGGTGTCCCTGCTCCCTGAAGGGGGGGTTGGACTAGATGACCTCTAGGGCTCCCTTCCAACCCAAAACATTCTGTGATTCTATGATTCTATGTGTCTGCGAAAGAGGCTCCACGGAAATGATAACACCGTTCCTCTGGAAGCAGGACGGCTCTTTCATGGGTGTGACCACGGAGACCGCGAGCTTCAGCAGTCACGTCCCAGGTATCAGCGCGACGTCACGCCTCCGCTCCGGCGTGGCCGGCCGTTTCCCTAGTGGGAAGGTTGCTGATCAGCAAGGCACGGCACATCCCTCTTTGGGAACCGGTTTGCCCTGCCTCGCTTTCCTTCCGGCCACCGTGGCACGCAGCCGGCTCTTCCTGGTTGCCCCTGCCCTGCGTCCTCCCAGCGCCGCGCTGCCCAGCCCTGCCCGCCGCTCCCACCCGCGCTGCTCGCTCCCTGCTCCCCAGGGAGCTCATCTGAAGCCAGCTTCCCCGGAAAAAACAAAGGACAATTTAAAATGAAGATTTGTAAGCTGTAAGAGAGACTCAACGTTCCTTCAAGCGGAGCTCCCCATGCCTAAGCAGCATTTTAGGGATGGCTTTTAAAATGCTTTCCATACATAACTCCAGAAAGAAGGTATTTAAACAAAGATGTCACGGTGGAGGTTTTAGATAAGAACGTCAGGCTACGTTTTGGCTCTGACAAGCCCGTCGGCTCGGGCAAAACCATGCGTCATTCGTCTGCTGCCTGGCATGAGTCACCCTGTGCTGGAGCGGGACGGAGGAGACCAGAGGTGCCAAATCCCCTGCCTGTCCCCGGGTGCCACGCGCCTGGGTTCTCACCATTTTCCCTGGACCGTCGCCCCCAGGCAATGGCTTGCAGGCATTTTCCTCCAGTTCAGATCCTTCCCCCTGGTAACAAACGACAGGATGAGGGGGAATGGTTTGAAGCTGCGCCAGGGCAGGTTTAGGTTGGACATTAGGAAAAACTTCTTCACAGAAAGGGTTGTCAGGCTCTGGAAGGGGCTGCCCAGGGAAGGGGTTGAGTCCCCATCCCTGGGGGGATTTAAAAGAAGGGCAACCGAGGTGCTGAGGGCCAGGGGGGGATGGCAGGGTTAGGTTAAAGGTGGGACTCAATGATCTCAAAGGTCTTTTCCAACCAAAGTGATTCTATGATTCTGCAGCCGACGTCCGTGCCCATCTCTTCAGGATCCTCCCTGCAACCACCAAAATCACCCAGAACCTGGAGGAATGTGTTAGAGGAGGGCTGTGAAGGGGCTGGTGGCTACGCCTGTGTGCCCGAGAAAGTAACCTGGATTGTTCAAGCTAATGTTCAAACTAACTCGTAATAATCCTTCGACAAGGAGCAAAAGACAGCTCTTTTGCCTCAAGTGTCTAATAGTCACCAGGGAAGCCTGGTAATTAATTTATTGCTTTAATTATACAGTGTGTTAACTGTTCCTGTCAATGTCTTTTTAAGATAAGAGTTTTGTTGCATGAGTAGTTTGGGCAAGAATAAAGAGTGTTTCTTATCTCACCTAGGCTGAAAACACAACAGGAGGGGGAAAATGAAGCCCTCGCTCTTCCCGCCGTTCATAGAGACGTTTCAAAAGCGTCTAACCAAGACGGGGGAATGCCTGCCGACTCCCCGCTCAATGGGTCCTCTCACAATATTTGTTATTCGAAAACGAAATAACGATTGCGTCTGGTCTAACCAACCACCAATTTGAATTCATTAAATAGAAACCAAAGCCTGAAATGCCTTCCTTCCATTCCATGTCTACAGAAGAGCTCGTGAACCGAAGAGCTTGTCATTTCTTTTTTTCCCCCCAAATAAATCATTCGTTCTAACAAAGGGCTCTCCCTATAAAACTCGCTTCACTGTCATTAAAATTAGGGGTGGTTATTGGCAGGTTTTGGATGCTCTGTCAGTATTAAATAATCCTAGCAAACTTTACGCGCCTTTCTCAGCCGTCCTGTGTAATTATCCGGCTGCATATCGAAATTGTCCCTATTGCTCCTCTGGGCAAGAACGTGCCCGGGAGCTGGTGGCCAAGACATGGCTGATGTTCCTTAGGGCAGGACCTCCCCTTGCAGGCGCCTTTCCCGGGATGCCCAGCAGTGTAGGGGACAGGGGTCCCAGGGACGAGGCGTCACCCGGGGGTGGTCATGCCCCCCGTGCCTCACCCATGTGCAAACCCAGAGCAGAAAGGGGGGTGACTGGAAGGCGTCATAGAACCATAGAATGTTTTGGGTGGGAAGGGACCCCCAGAGGTCACCCAGCCCAACCCCCCTGCAGGAGCAGGGACACCTTGAACTGTCAAGAATTTCTTCCTTAGATCCAGTCTAAACCTCCCCTGCTTCAGTTTAAAGCCATCCCCCCTTGTCCTGTCCCAGCTGGCCCTGCTAAAAAGCTTGTCCCCCCCTTTCCTCTGGGCCCCCTTGAAGCCCTGACCGGCCGCACTCAGCTCTGCCCGCAGCCTTCTCTTCTCCAGGCTGAACACCCCCAACTCTCCCAGCCTGGCCTCAGAGCAGAGGGGCTCCAGCCCTCGGATCATTTTAGTAGCCCTCCTCTGGCCCCGCTCCAACAGGTCCATGTCCTTCTTGTGTCCTCCTGCTCTGTCTGCATCTGTAGCAGATACTCCCACCCTCCTTTCGTCTCCATGTCCTTCTGTCTCCTACAAATCGTTTTCAGTTGCTGCTACGCACTTGGCTAAGGTGGGAGAGAACCCTTCCATCTCCCCCAAACCACCAGCGGAGCGCTCAGCGGCACCTTGCCTTACTCCTCAGGGGCCTCCTTGGGCCAGCACGAGGCTGGCTAACGCGATCATACGAGCCAGCGAAGCGGGGGGTTCAGCGCCTGGTGGCCACCCTAGGACGGGGGCTCTGCTTTGGACTGTCCTTGCACGAAGAAATTCAAAGGAGTCGGGAAAACCCCAACCCGGACTGCTATGGTTATGTTTACACCATAAAGTGTTAGTGTTAATTTTCTGCACTTAATGACGAGCAAAGCCAGGTCTGGAAATTGTGAATCACCTGGATCTGCTGCGCAGCTGTGTGGGCACAGTAAAGCGCAGAGACTTGGATTTTTTAAATCTTCATACATGATTGCTTTTAGAAAATAACTGTTTTCATGGTCTGCTGCTGAAGAAGAGGATCCAAGACACACATTTTCTTGCTGTTGTGAACACGCTGGATGATAAATGATTCAGTGATATTCTCTTACCTACCAACAAATCAAGCTGCCTTCTTCCATTCTGGGTTTTGAAGTTATGGTTTGCTTTTCCTCCAGACCTTTTCCCCCCCATGCACGTGGTGGGATACGCAAAGGTATAAATCTTCTAGGATTTGCATTGCACGGTGTTATCCTCAGTTGCAGGAAATACTTGAACCTGCCTTTCGCAGAGCCGCATCAGCTGTGTTCAATCTGCAGCCAGAAAGTTCAGCCCAGAAGAGCACCAGGTGGGCAACCACTGCTGCACCAGCCCCGATCACCTAGAATCATAGACTCGTTCAGGTTGGAAAAGCCCTTTAAGATCATCACGTCCAACTGTTCCCCTAACCCCTGCCATCCCACCACCAAACCACGTCCCATCTCGTTGCTGCCTGGAGGAGCCCATGGCCTTGACCCTTGTGCGCCGACTTATCCTGGAGGGAACGAGTTGTAACGGGCGGCTTTGACCCCCGTGCAACACAAGGCTTAGGGGGTGTTGCCTGTAGACGGGCGATGAGCATTTACACCCATTCAAGCAGGGATTCATCCTGGGCAAGCACGCCGTGCGCGGGGCACCCCAAGTCAAGGGCTGGCACCATCCTTCTGGAGGTGCTTCCAGCTGGCCCTCGCCCAGCAGATACGCCCAAGGAGCTCTTGTGGGTGAGAGAAACAGGGCAGGGCCTAATCCTGAAGTGCTAACGTGGCTGAAAGATGACTGAGAGGTCTGGCGACTCAGCAGCACCAGCCACGTGCTCAGCAGCGAATACGGACGATTGACCTGGAGAGCTATCAGGAGAAATGTCTGGGCTTCCCCAAAATCTCCCTGGCGTTGGGAGGATATGCGTTCACACTTGGTTTCTTAAAGCAGTGCTTCGATGAGATACCTAATCCTTTTCGTAGCTTTAGCCTTCAGGCATTTTCCTGCCTCTCAGCACAGGGAAAAAAGAAATAAATTCCCATTTATTTGGGGATTAGTCGGGTGCTTGAAAAATGCGCATGAATGGTTCCGTGAGCGGGGCAGCAGGCGCCGGGCTCCGGAGCCGGCGTGGGGATGGCTGGAGGAATTCTGCGGTGTAGACCTGGTGGATTCAGGTTTGGAGAGATGAAGTCATCGTTACAGCCATAGAGCAACTTGCTTCAGCGGGGAGGAGTTACCGACGTCGTTCTGCGGAGTTATCTCAGAGACCTGGGGTCTCACAGCACCGTCCCATCCTGTGCCGTTTCTCTGGGGCCAGGGAGATAGGAGATCGACACGAATCCCCGCTGCACTTCTTGGTCCTATCACCCATCGTGTTGCCCCATTTTCAAGCAATTGCATCATCAAGAATTAAACTGAAAAAACCTGACACGACCACGACACAGATTTGGACCCTCACAAACCTTCCTTGTGGGTTACGGGCACCCTGTGGTCCATCCTTTGGGAATGACTGGAGCTAAACTCCATCACTGATGCTATTTTCTGAGCGGTGGTTTGCGTATCAGCATCTTTTCGCTGCTTGGAAGTCATTTGCCGTCATACCTTGGCATTATGTTCAGAGTCCTCATGCCAGGAAACACGGTGCCAGTAAATGTCAGATGGAGAAGGAGAAAACTGCTCGAAAAACTTGCAAAAACGCAGTTAAAAAGCTGTTTAAAAATACAATTTCAGTGTGTTTTTATAGTACTTACATTTATTGTGATAGGGTTGCCGTATAGGGTGGAAATGAGATGTATGGGAGCTGCGCGCCGTTTGTACCATCTAGACACAAGGGTGAGAATAAACTTAAAAAAAACCGGAAAGTCTCTCCGTGCAAAGCCTTTCATTCCCGGCAAAGGGTTCAAAGGCACTGCTCGGGGGGCCAAGCCGCTGCTGGCGTCGATGGGGCTGGGTCTTGGCCGGTGATTTACTGCGGGGAGCGTCGGCCTGGGGTCTGGGCCATCCTTCGGGCGGGTTGGCCCCGCCGCTGTTTTCGGGAGGCTCAACGTACATGTGCACGTGCAGCCAGGCAGGACTTTGGTGAACCCACGATGATTTTCAGGGTCAGGCTGGCGCGTGATAAATGAGTCCGCGCTCGTCTCGGTGCCTTACCGGAGAGCAGAAATTCTGGAATTGTACAATAAAATAGCCCTGGTGAATTTAATTCTGCACCGTCCGTTTGGCCCAAATGTCTACCCAAAGGTGTCTCTTCTCGCCGCACAATAAATACGGATGAATAATGAATTCTCCAAACCCAATCACTCCGTGCTGCCTTGCTTGAGTGGGCTCAGTGAATCGATCACTTGTGTTTGGAGGTAGTCATTAAATTCCCTTCTGTTCAGCTGCTTCCCACAGGACTGGTCTGCGATCCATGTCAATCTCCTTCTCCCCATCCTACAGCTGCTGCTCTGGGTCTTCATTTTGATAAACAATCTGTTAACTGAAAATGGAGCCCCAAGTTACTGTAGCTAAATTATAATTATTCTACTCATCAGAAAGGCAGGCTTAGAAAGAAACATATTGAAAAATGACAGACAGTGATAAATTTGGGGTTTCTGTTCTAACAGTTTTGAAAATGTGCCACTTCCATTTAATCCCGCATTTGAGGAATGATAGCACCGCTTATGGCTCTTTACACGGTACCAGATTTTATCTCCCAGGCACGGCACTGCAGAAGTGACACGATAAAATCATCCTGGCCTCTCACTGGAAAAAAACGCCGATGCCTCAGCCGCGAAGCCCCGGCGATATTTAATGACTCAACCCCTGCTGGGTCCGAGCCCACATCCTGGCTTCCCGCCCACGGGACGTGTTGTCACCCGGGGCGGTGGCTCAACTCACCCCAGGCTGGGCATGGACTGGGCTGAATCACCCCTCTTCCGCAGACCGAATCGCACCTCGCAAAGCCTAAGGGCCCAAGATGTGCTGGCATTCGCTTCCCATTAGCCTGTCTTCTGATTTTGGAGGGGACACTCTCCGCTCCCACAGCCCTTGGGCTTTCCGTTCCGGGTACAGTCACTGAGCGAGACGGCACTGAGTGCTCGCAAGCTCTGGCTTTTCATGGTTTGTGGTCTTCTTTAATACAGTAGCTGAGGAGGTGACGAGGTGGAACGTTTGGAACCAAAGATGTTGCAGCACCCAGGGGTTTTGTTGGTTTTCCCTGAATCGCTCGTTAATCGGGAATATAAGGATGGGACCACTGTGAACGGGAGGGGATAAGGTTATTGATCCATGCACACATGACATGAAAATTTGATAAGCAATGGTAGGCAAGCACCATTCCCCTCTCACAAAGGCAGAGCCACCGTCTTTCATCTGAAAGAGGCTTCACGTATGTTATAATGGCCATGCTTCCGTAGAATCGCAGAATGGTTTAGGCTGGAAAAGACCTTTAAGGTCATCGAGTCCAACCGTTAACCATCTCTGTCTATTTTTAGGTGTCTATGAGGCAAGCGCACGTTCTCAGGACAGATGAGCCCCACTGATTGCTCACTTCCCAGCCTCACGTGTGGGAGAAGGATGGGTGGGAGAAGGACACGTGGGAGAAGATGGGCTCTGCCATTAGTGCAGGGCTTCCCTCCGGGAGGTGACACAATTCTCACTGGAGCACGGGTGCCGGGGAGATGACAGGGTGATGCCTGACATTCCCCACGCACACGTGGAGCTCATCATCTCCTGCTTTCAGTCCCCTTGTTAAAGATTGAAGGTGCAAAGGGGGAGATGGAAGCTGAGGTCCCAGCGGTGCCGGGTGCTGGCTGGGCTGCCTGACCCCAGCCCACACCACAACGTTTGTGAAACCAGGTCGGGAAACAAATAGGAACCCGAAATAACGCCTGGCAGAACTAAAGGACACGGAGTTCAAGGGACTTTTGACCAAACCCTTAGGGGTCTTGTTGCCATAATGTTTGTTTATAGAAGTATTTAAGCCTTGACTACTTAACCTGGGAGGCTACGTGGCAGTATTGCCTTTGTCATCCTATTTAACACATTTAATTAACTTTGAATTCATCATTCTGGACTTCTACATCTGATAGCATTTCTTTTAACTGAGCATAATCCTGGGTTTTGCTTTGCTAGGAAGTCGTTCCTTGCTGAAAGTTCTTTTAAGCCTCCTTTGACTTCACGGGGAGGATGCTCGGAGGCTTTGAAGCTGCCCCGTCCATCACCTCTCTGCCCAGGGAACGGCAACGAGCAAACGCTGCTCTGGAAGGATCGGCACAGCTACGATTAGAGCTGGCAACCTCACCGCGATGGCCCGAGCGCGCCGCGTGAGCGACCCACGTGCGTTGCCGTGCCGGTCCTGCCCCGGCTTCCCGTCAGCCTGGCTCCGGCCATGCCAGGGGAGGTGCGGTGTCCCCAGCTGGCACCACCCCGGTTCCCGGGCTTGCACCAGCACCGGCGCTTGTGCAACGCGGCGGTGAGCACC
Organism: Egretta garzetta; assembly: GCF_000687185.1. NCBI lineage: Eukaryota > Metazoa > Chordata > Aves > Pelecaniformes > Ardeidae > Egretta > Egretta garzetta. The sequence goes on along the minus strand of NW_009259496.1, from coordinate 1,449,436 downwards.
GCTGGGAGCTGCAAGCACGCCTGGCATAGCAAGCGAATGGTTCTGCGCAGCCGCTTCGGCTCCTGGGCTGCCGAGGAATCGCAGCCCGAGCGTAACCTGCTCGGGCACAGCTCCCGCGCACGGGAAAAAAAGATGCTGCTGGGAAGGGCCCTTCCTCCCCACGGCCCATGGATCGCATCCCACCGCTCGCCCCAGGCACCGCCCGCTCCCCCTTCTCCTAAAGGCTGCTCTCGCCGCACGTCCCGTATCCCTCACACTAAAAAAGCAGGCGAGGGGCCAGTTCACTGTGTTATTTTAAGGAAGAGGATAACCTCCCCAAGAGCCTCCTACCCTACAAAAAGGCATCGATCCAGTTGTTTGCCCTAAATGCTCTTCCTCACCTCCGCGGGGAGGAAATTCAGCATTTAAAAATCAACCTCCACCACCTTCTGTATTTTCACCCGACCCAACCGGCCCATGAAGCCACAGCGGACAAAATGCAGAAGTTTAGCGGGAAATAATCATCAGGCTACAGATTCAACCACAAAACGCAGCCCTTGCCCCCTCCCCGGCGCCTTCACCTCCACGCTGTGTTATCTGCTGGGCTCCAAAAGCCCCTCTGTCCCTTGAGATAATTTACATGGAAAGGGAAACTTCTCTCTGGAGCTGGAAACAACGTCAGTAAATATGTAAAAAAAATTGGCCAGAAATCAGAGAAACCTGCAAAAAGGTCAGAGAGAGGAAGATACTGTTGTCCTGTAAGGCTGGGGTAACTGCCCGGGGAGAATCCCCTAGCAGACCCGAGCTGAGCATTGCCGGTGGCCCGCACCCTGCACCCCGAGCTGGCCCCGGCGCCCAACCCCGAGCTGCTCTTTCAAAAGGGACCGTTTTACTTGCTGCTCTCCTGCCTTTAATTCCAGGTGCTTCCAGCGGAGGATTCGGGTGGCTGCTAGCACTGCGTGTGTGGTTCCTGCAATTGGGGTTGCTCCAAATCATGGAATCATAGAATCACTTTGGTTGGAAAAGCCCTTTGAGATCATCGAGTCCAACCTTTAACCTAACCCTGCCATCCCACCACTAAACCCTGGCCCTAAGCACCTCATCTGTCCTTCTTTTAAATCCCCTCAGGGATGGGGACTTGAGCCTGACAGCCCTTTCAGTGAAGAAGTTTTTCCTAAGGTCCAACCTAAACCTGCCCTGGCGCAGCTTCAAACCATTCCCCCTCGTCCTATCATCCGTTACCAGGGAATCACAGAATCACAGAATGTTTTGGGTGGGAAGGGACCCCCAGAGGTCACCCAGCCCAACCCCCCTGCAGGAGCAGGGACACCTTGAACCACATCAGGTTGCTCACAGCCCCGGCCAACCTGGCCTGGAATGTTCCCAGGGATGGGGCCTCCACCCCCTCTCGGGGCAACCCCTGCCAGGGTTTCACCACCCTCACTGTGAAGAATTTCTTCCTTATACCCAGTCTAAATCTACCCTGGTTTAATTTCAAACCATCACCCCTTGTACCGGCCCTGCTAAAAAGCTTGTCCCCATGACTCCGTCCTGGGCATCCATTATGAGGGATGGGGAGGGTGACCTGGGCTGCAGAGGGGGGTGCAGACCCCATGGAGAGCCACCCACTGCTGAGCTCTGCTTGTTGGTGTGGGCAGCCGTGGCCACAGGGAGCCGTGCTGGAGCCATGCTGGAGCCGTGCTGGAGCCGTGTGCTCACACCACGTGCAGGAACGCCCACACCGGCTACCCTGGTCCCACGCCCCATCTTCCAGAGAGACAGCCCTTGCGTGACCACCGCCAGCCCCCAGATGAAAGCCAAAGAGACCCCGTGCACTTTGCTCTCCCAGCTCCTCCTGGGGAAGGACTTTCTTGGCTCATCTTGCGTCAATCAATGCTATGGAAAGAAGGACAATCTCAGATGTTGGCTTTTATTGTTGCTTTCAAGTTGCCACTAGAAAGAAGAGGAGAAGAAGAAAGGCAATATAAACCACGCTGGAGGAAATGTAGGTGCAGTTGTTCTAACCTTGGTTCTAACCTTAGCCTGCTTTTATTTTCTTGCCTTATGATTCATTAAGCCGCCCTCTTATTCTCCTATCCCACTTACACCGCCATAGCATTTTCCGTCTTTGCTCTTTCCGCCCTTCACTTTCTCCTCCCCGGTGTGACCGGGAGCGCCCACTCGCTTCCAGAAAAAGGACTGGATGAAAAAGCAGGAGTTGGGTGATCTGCATCCGTTCACGTTATAACGTCCAGGTTATGAGATCAAAGCAACCCCCCACCCCCAGATCCAAAAGACCCAAGAGAAGCCTAAAGCGTTGACCCAGGGCTGGAACATGTGGCTCCGCGTGAGTCATGAAACACGTTGCCATGTGGGAATTCCTCTCTCGAACGCACCGGTCTGATCTTGACTGGAGTAATTGGATTCAGTAACTTCTTCCAGGTGTGGAGAAGCGGCCGCTTCGGAGCAATGGCAATAGCTTATTTGATGGGTCGCTGCTTGAGGGACCTATGCAAACGGGTGCTGTCGCTTGGCTTCTGTGGGCATCACAAGGGATGCGGTTGTGCTCAGAGGGTCTCCTGCCAGAGCGCAACGCCGTATTTATTTATATGGGTACACGTGGGCTGAAAATCTGGCACCAAACCATACACGGCTGTTTGATCTTCCGCGCTTAGTGCATATGGAAACTCAATATCACAAATATGGGTTCTGCGATTTCAGGCTCATTTTTATCAGTGCGTTTCTGGAGCAAAGACATTGATTTCCACAAACTTGGTAAGTATTTAAATCATTGTAATCAAGCAACTAGGTCAAGTTTCGCAGCGTGGATCAGAAGCTACCGCTACGCTGTCGAAGGGAAGGTGCTTGCTCACAGGGACCTCCAGCGCTAGGCACTTTCCCTGCATTAATTTGTCCCTAATTTGGAAACATCCCGCTTTGATTACTGCTTTTTCCCCCCCTCTTCCTCTCTCTTTTCAACTTAATGATACCGCAAGTTTCTCCATTAGCAAAGTCTCGGAGGGGAGATGGGCTTTTCTTTGCTCGACACCGCATCCCCTCAAAGGCAGCTCTCTCTAACGCGTCGCGAGCTGTGTTTGTAACAGATGAGAGATCAGTAAAGTAGCCTTGAAAAAGACCTAAATAAAGCTGGGAAGAGTAATAATGCTGCTCTTTTCCACTCTGGGTTTCAGCAAATGGGCCTTCTCTCCCCTCGTACCAATCTTGCGCCTGTATCTGCCAGAATTTGTAAGGAAGACAACGCTACCTTAAGATCAGAAGAAAAGCTGGAGCCTCAGCGGGGGTAAATGAGTTCCCTGCAGGTTTGGGAAGATTTCTCGGCTCCGAAGTGGGGTGCTTGAACAGTTCAGATAATGAAATGAAATGAATTTTCAACTGCTCTGGAAATGCTGTTCAGCGGAGCCAGGCACGGATGGCGGTTGCCGCTTGCTGGGTGACATTAGCCCTCTCGCAGCTCCTCGCTGCTCCACAACTTCCCATCCCTTTTATTTTAAGGAGCTCGGGCCCTGTTAGCCCCCGATATGGGAGCCGCCGAAGCGGTTTTAAGCACTCGGATGTTTTCTTTCCAAGGAGACGCGGGAAACTTTGTTGAGGACCAGGTCCTCCAGATCACAACGCCCTTCCCCCCGAAGAACCACAACACTTCATTCGCAATTAATATTCTTAAGCTTCCTTTTCCTAATCAAAAAGGAGTTAATAGGTTCTATGTGCGGGAGGCATCGTTGATGGAAAGGAAAAACCCAGGCACAAACAACAAGCGCTTCCCTTGGAGGACCGGCCCAGATTGTCCATTAATTGTTTTAATTTGTCTCATGTGGCTTCGCATCAGATCTGTATTGAAATCACTTCAAGGTAATTGAGGATAATGGACTTCATCGCTCACCGTCCGCCGGCTCCCTTGGCCGAGGAGCCGCAGCGTGGCCTCTCCGTGGTGGGGGGGGACCACACTGGGGCAGCCCCCCGGGACCCCGGCCCAGGCCCCTGCCCGCCCCCAGGGCAGCGCCAGCAGCAGCTCCGTGGCCCAAGGGCAACTTCACGGGGGCTGCTTGCCTTTCCCCAGTGCCCTTCCTGAAAACCAAAAGAGCCAAAGTGTTGTTTTGTTCAGAAGTTGAGTTCAATTAAGATTATGTGCAAATATATTTTTTTGGAACGAAACGGCTATACTCATGTGTATAAAGTTTCTATATAATTTCATGAAATAATTATTGTAATTAGCATCTCAATTTGAATTTAGAAGCCATTTCCTTCCCCCAACCCTCCTTTTTTCTCTTCTTTTTGAAAAACTAAATTAATTCCCTGGGAAACTGATGAGAAATTTTCAAACTAGAAATAAATGTCTGTAATAAATCAAGGGATAAGGGAACAGGCAGAGATTATTCTGCAATTAAAGTTTACAGAATTAATTCCACTTAAAATCCGTAGAGTTTCATGTGATAAAGTCTGTATCTTCTTTCTTAGAATCAAGGAGTCGTTGAGGTTGGAAAAGCCCTTTCAGATCCCCTCACCCTGCCATCCCACCACTAAACCCTGGCCCTAAGTCTTCTGTCGGAAAGGAGCATCTCCTAAATCTGAGAGGAGGAAGAGCTCGGTGGCGGCAGAGCCGGTAATCGCTCTTTCCTGGGCCGGTAACGGGCAGAGAGGTTTCGGCACTTCTCCTACATTTTGACATTCAAAAACCTCTGTAAACATAAGGCAAAGCAAACGTCGGTAAATTGATTGGAAATTTGGACAGGTGATTGGAAGCTGAACGCGAATATTTGTTTTTTACCCAAATGAATGTAAATTTCATTAGTTGATAATTAAAAGGAAATTATACAGACATTACAATTACTGCCAATGGCATAAATTATGGAGCTATATGGCAAAACAATTTAGGAATTCACATTGCAGTTCTTATTGTCAGTTTGGTTACCAAAGAAACCAAGAATAAATAATATACTCCGTGACTATGCAAATGAAGCCTTGATGTGTTGCTAGGCTGTTAAAGCTAATGTCATTGTATAAAACAATAATGTTAAACATTATTAGTTTTTTAATTATGTCAGTTAATTAGAATTGTTCCTGTTAATTGCCTATGATTCATCTCCAGAAGAAAAATGTACAGCAAGCAGCTTTGGGGGGGGGTGTGGGTGTGCTCCTCAACGCATCACCTCAAAAAAGAGCCACCGTTGTGCACTATGACATTAAAAACAGCGGTTTTGGGCACCCAGCCCCAGCGGGTCCCGTGGCACCCATCATTGGCAAGAAGAGGTGGTTGATCCACCCCTGGGGGGATTTAACAGCCGGGCAGAGGCGGTGCTGAGGGCCAGGGTTTGGGGGTGGGATGGCAGGGGAACGGTTGGGCTTGATGATCTGGAAGGGCTTTTCCAACCTCAACAATTCTATTATTCTACGATTCTATGACTACCCAGATGGTCACGTAACAAAATGTCGGTTTGGGGATGGGAATTCTGGGTTTAACTTTAGGTTTCTCCTTCTCTCCATCCGTACTGGCTGTACTTCTGAAAAG
>NW_009259496.1:1442539-1443792 GCF_000687185.1 Egretta garzetta | reverse complement strand
CCCAGTGCCCTTCCTGAAAACCAAAAGAGCCAAAGTGTTGTTTTGTTCAGAAGTTGAGTTCAATTAAGATTATGTGCAAATATATTTTTTTGGAACGAAACGGCTATACTCATGTGTATAAAGTTTCTATATAATTTCATGAAATAATTATTGTAATTAGCATCTCAATTTGAATTTAGAAGCCATTTCCTTCCCCCAACCCTCCTTTTTTCTCTTCTTTTTGAAAAACTAAATTAATTCCCTGGGAAACTGATGAGAAATTTTCAAACTAGAAATAAATGTCTGTAATAAATCAAGGGATAAGGGAACAGGCAGAGATTATTCTGCAATTAAAGTTTACAGAATTAATTCCACTTAAAATCCGTAGAGTTTCATGTGATAAAGTCTGTATCTTCTTTCTTAGAATCAAGGAGTCGTTGAGGTTGGAAAAGCCCTTTCAGATCCCCTCACCCTGCCATCCCACCACTAAACCCTGGCCCTAAGTCTTCTGTCGGAAAGGAGCATCTCCTAAATCTGAGAGGAGGAAGAGCTCGGTGGCGGCAGAGCCGGTAATCGCTCTTTCCTGGGCCGGTAACGGGCAGAGAGGTTTCGGCACTTCTCCTACATTTTGACATTCAAAAACCTCTGTAAACATAAGGCAAAGCAAACGTCGGTAAATTGATTGGAAATTTGGACAGGTGATTGGAAGCTGAACGCGAATATTTGTTTTTTACCCAAATGAATGTAAATTTCATTAGTTGATAATTAAAAGGAAATTATACAGACATTACAATTACTGCCAATGGCATAAATTATGGAGCTATATGGCAAAACAATTTAGGAATTCACATTGCAGTTCTTATTGTCAGTTTGGTTACCAAAGAAACCAAGAATAAATAATATACTCCGTGACTATGCAAATGAAGCCTTGATGTGTTGCTAGGCTGTTAAAGCTAATGTCATTGTATAAAACAATAATGTTAAACATTATTAGTTTTTTAATTATGTCAGTTAATTAGAATTGTTCCTGTTAATTGCCTATGATTCATCTCCAGAAGAAAAATGTACAGCAAGCAGCTTTGGGGGGGGGTGTGGGTGTGCTCCTCAACGCATCACCTCAAAAAAGAGCCACCGTTGTGCACTATGACATTAAAAACAGCGGTTTTGGGCACCCAGCCCCAGCGGGTCCCGTGGCACCCATCATTGGCAAGAAGAGGTGGTTGATGGGAAGGGGGGGATGAGTGGCAGGGGGGGGGGGGGGGACGGGGCCGGGG
>NW_009259496.1:1435896-1442356 GCF_000687185.1 Egretta garzetta | reverse complement strand
GGGCAGAGGCGGTGCTGAGGGCCAGGGTTTGGGGGTGGGATGGCAGGGGAACGGTTGGGCTTGATGATCTGGAAGGGCTTTTCCAACCTCAACAATTCTATTATTCTACGATTCTATGACTACCCAGATGGTCACGTAACAAAATGTCGGTTTGGGGATGGGAATTCTGGGTTTAACTTTAGGTTTCTCCTTCTCTCCATCCGTACTGGCTGTACTTCTGAAAAGTGCCATACAAATCTTGGTGAGATGGTGCGAAAGAATTGGGCATCGTTTTGGCAGCACATTGGCCTTTAGTGGCTCGTGGGTGGTGTTTTGGCTCCAGCAAACCTGAGCAAGAACCTCATCCCTGAGACAAGTGAAATCTCTGATCTGGGCACTCTGCTCCCAGGGGAGATCTGTGAGATTCGACGCGCGTTTTGGGTACGGTTACTGGCATCTGGGGAGATGGGAGGCAGCAGGAAAGCAGCCCCAGGTCCCAGCGGTGTGTCAGAGCCCCCAGCCACTTCTGCTACCAGGTACCTGGGGCTCCTGATGGCACTTGGGGGCCAGGCAATAAAAATATTTGCAAAATTTGATCGGGGCTGTGATCGCCGTTTGGTATTGCCCCATTCCCTAGGCAATGAAGGGAAACGGCGCAAAGGCTCCTACACATGAAGGACAGGGGCTACTTAAAAATAAAATGCCATTATCCACATTTTTCAGCTGGAAAGGTGTCTTCAGTAGATGATGGAAGTGTTTAAATCATGGGGTAAGAAAAGTAAAGGGTATATGTACTCAGCTGGGAGCATCCCTGTCCTCACCCAGCCCGGTACCAGGGCATCAGCATCCCCCTCCCCTTGCCTTGCTTCAGCTTTTCCCATTTGCGCTCGGTACCTGCAGCATTTCCAAACAGCTCTAAATCCACTTCCTGTAAAAAAAACCCATTTTTTTTAAACGGAATTAAAATTATTGATAAAAATTAAGCCTTAAACCCAAGAAAACTGTAGGCAATTCCTAGCACTTGCATGTCATTCTTTTTCTTTTAAGCTATTATTGTTGTTGTTGTTGTTGTTGTTGTTGATATTATTATTATTATTATTATTATTATTATTATTTTGCTCATTGTAATTTTACCTTGCGGAACTGTTTCTGTAAGGATTCCTCATTCCGCCTCTGCCAGCACCGCTACCCACCGGCATCCACCTCCCATTTCCAGCTCTGCTCCAGGGCAGCATCCGTCCCTTGTCATCATCATGGGAAAAAATACGACGATTTCTTTTTCTCTACCTATATGTTGGAACTGGCAGATGATGGAAAGCGCTTACATCCTTTTTCCCCAGTTGTGGGATCTAAACCCACCACACGGAAGGCAAACGCCGACTGTCAAACTCAGGTTACAAACGCGTCCCCGTGGCTTAAACGAAGTTACCGCGCAGAAATGCACTGGGTGGCAACAGAACCCAGTTAGGATCTCACGTTCGCAGCAGACTACGGCACAGCTTCCTTAACACCAGGAACGAAGGGCTTAATAAGTCTATCGAATTATAGCACCATCTTTCTGCTTTGCCATGCTGGCTCTGCCGTGTTAATATTCCGTTCCCCTTCCCGACGGCTCCTTTCCCAAATGTTGGATCTGCAAGTTCTCCCTTTTTCTCCCAGCCTTTATACCTTCCAGTCGAAATACCAACAGAAGCCAAGATCCTAATTATGATCCCAAATCCTTATTCTCTGAAGAAGTTCCCAGTAATTAAATATTAAAGAAAAATGTATTTAATGAGCTTTTTACAGTTTCATCCAAGCGATATGTGTTTGAGTAGGCAGTGATTAGGACGGCATGGCTCTAATTTGAATGACTTGATAAAAGCTCCTACTTCACTACTATGTTTTTAATAATTGTGTAATTACACAGAGCAGTATTCCTGTAAATACCACGTGTTTTGTGCAGAATGGGTGACATCGAAATGTGAGGACGTTATCTAAATACGCCGTGCTCTGAAGCCCTTTTTTCCTTACGTCAGCTGAAAAGTTCATACGTGCTGCTTAATATTAAGGATATAGAATAATGTAGAAGCCTGCGCATGTGTTTTAGGCCTCAGAATTAAAATAATAATAATAATAATAATAATAGTAATAACAGTAATAACAACAACAACAACAACAACTTCCATTTTTGGTTTGATTTTTAGAAGAATCCAGCCACAGCCGGGATCCAGCAGCAAGTTCTTCTCCACAGGGATGGAGATGCTGTCCCCCAGGAGAGCGGGGAGGTCGTAGCTGTCCCCTGCCCCTCGCCAGGGCTTGCCAGGTGCTCTGCCCCCCACCCGCCCATGGGGTTTTCAGCTGGTTTTGTGTCAGGGGGGTGGCTTTGGGGTGACAAAAAGCTGTCAGGGAGAGGCGCCTCGTGTGGCACCGCGTGGGGGTCCCTGCCCTCCTGCCCCTGGCTGGGGTCCCCCGCGGGGTTGCCGAGGGAAGGGGGGGATGCCGGCCTCCAAAGGGTGTCCTTCCCCATGAGAGTTGGGCTCGATGATCCTCGCGGGTCCCTTCCAACTTGAGACATCCCATGATTCTATCATTCTTTCACCACGGACGCCTCAGCCTCTAAAGCACCATCTCTGGTCCATCTCCCCCCCAGGCTGCCTGAGCTCTCTTTGCTCCTCTCACCACCTTACCCTAAAAGTTGGTAGGACCCGATCCTGCAGGCACCACCTTCTCTGGCAAGGCTTCTCATGCACTTTGCATCCTGGCCGCCAGTCCCATCCGTACCTGCTTGTGCTGGAGAAGAAACAGCAGTGTCTGCTTGTGGGGGACAAGTTTAAGCAGGCGTTTGGCATGGAAGCTGCACCGCAAACTGGGTAATGTTATCCCAATCCGTTGGCTTCCCTAAGAATTTCCTCTAGAACCTCAATGGGGACCTGCCTTCACCCTGGCCAGCAGCAGACACCCAGCGGTCCCTCTTCATTTCCCACCTCACCAGCCCTTCCCCACACCAGGGTGCAGGAACAGCATCAGGACAAGCTCCCAGCCACAGCCTTTGAAAACCTTCAGGACAAGCGATGGAGTGGAAAGGGTTGGAGTTGTGTTCGTCTGGGGTGCTTTAGCTCTGAAGGTGGCTGAGAAGTGGATCGGGAGGTGTAGGATGCGTAAAGCTGCTCAACATCAGAGTATTTTGCAACTGAGAGAAGGTTCGGGAAGCCTACAGGCCATCACGTTGTTGAGCTGGGTGTTCGTTGCGAATGAGATGATCACGGATGAAAAGGAAAACAGGAAGCCTTAAGGTGAAAGATTCATCAAGGGCTCATGACAGACGGTGCAGCTGTAATTTTAATTGCATTTGTGCCTCGCACAGGATGGAGACGGCTGCAACCCCTCGCTCCTTGCGTGTGGAGGGGGAGAAGAAGATTCTCGTGCTGGAAAAAAAAAAAATAGAGAGAAGGGGGGGATGTTTCCCAAGCAGCCAGAAAGCAGCTCAGGGCGAAATCAGGTGCCCACCCCTGCAGCCCCGTGTTGGCTGGACCCGCATCTGTGCGGCTGCCGTGGGCACCCCGACCCCATGCTCCCCCAGAGCGCCCCCTGGTTTCGGCCCATAACAGGACCAAGGGTGTGAGGGCACCGTCGTATTTCATCTCATTGCTTGCAGTACTTTGGAAATCATCACCCTAGTGAGGTTTGGGGCTCTGTTCTCCCAGTAGGATGCAAGGAAATTGGGGGGGTTCACCCCTACTCATGGAGAGCAGTGCTGACCCCAGGGTCCTTCCAGCCCTTCCCTGCATCTCGCAGAGCTGGAGCAGTCTGGAGGCAGCAGGGCTGGCAGCCAGGCCACTTTCAGGATATTTACTGAAATGGAAAAGCAGCAAAAGCCCACACTGATGACTTCTGTAAATGAGGAAGGGCAGGAAACATTTGGTAAAAAAAAAGGGAAAAAAAAAAAAAAGAAAATCTGGTGGGAACATAAAATAAGCACGCAAAAATGTAGAACAAAATGAACCTGTAGGGCAGCCTGCAGCTGCACCAAAATGAAGAACCTGGTGAAGCCCTTCCTGCACCAAGCTGAAGATTCACCGATGGCTGGACGCAGCTCTGGCAGCGAGAGGGAGAGGGGGAGGGAAGGCTACCCGCCTTGCAGATGTGATGGCTGCTGGGATCATAGAATCACAGAATCCCAGATTGGAAGGGACCTGAAGGAGCATCTGGTCCAACCTTTCTAGGCAAGAGCACAGCCTAGATAAGATGACCCAGCACCCTGTCCAGCTGAGCCTTGAAAGTGTCCAGCGTGGCGGAGTCACCCCCTCCCCTGGGGAGATCATCCCAATGGGTGACTTTTCTCATGGGGAAACATTTCCCTCTCACATCCAATTGGAATCTCCCCAAGAGCAACTTGTGTCCATCCCCGCTTGTCCTCTCCATGGGACTCCTTGTGATGTGGATGGGATGCAGCTTTCCTCCTCTGGACAGGGCCCCAGAAAGGTGGAAAACGCAGATAAGATCGCTCCAGCCCGTCACTGGGTTCCGGGATGCCTGCATTTATTAAACTTTGGGGAAAAGATTTTTCATTTTCCATAGCATTCCTTGCATCGCTTGGGCAAGAGCCCTTCAAGAAGAGCTCTCCAGCAGCCCGAAGCCTGACCCGTGACCTTGCTTGATTTTTCAAGCCCAACTTTGTGGAGCAATGCCAAGTGGAAAAGCAATTTCTACAGGAGTGTTCATTTGGATTCCCTCATATTACATCTATCTATAAGTGTAAAGTTACTTTAGCTCATTTAAGAAAAAAAAAAAGCAAACCTCTCCAGTTCGGTTCCTAGCACGTGTTAAGCCTCAAAGTGGTAGTTTTCACTGATTGAGTTTCCTAAGTAGGTTTTAATAATAGTGGCACAACTAATTTGCTCCGATATGAAAGTCAATCTAAGTGATATTATCTGTGAGATAATTAAATAGGAAAAATTTTAATGTAACTCTGATTTTTCAATCAAGGCTGCAGGTGACTCCCCAAACATCTCTTTTTCCCTCTGTATGGTTATTGTGTTTAGCAACTCCCTCGCCGCCCTTTCACAGGATATTGCCCTGCTTTGAGATTATACGGCACCGTTGACATCATTATCTTGTGCCGGGATTTGAATTCATTTTGGCTTCAAATAAATCCATAGCCCGGTGGAAAAGACTCATCTCCTGGTGAAATCCCTAAGTGGCTGCTGGAGCGAGGTCTGGTGGACCATGGCCGATGTCCACTGGCTATTGCCGTGCCCGCTGGGAGGTTGGGGGCACCAGGCTTTGGGGCACCCCAAGATCAAGTAGTCTGTGTGCTTGTTGCAATTTTTTTCTCCCTCAGGCTTGTTTTCTGTGCTTCCAGCCTTTTTTTTCCCCTTAAATCCTTTAAGGATTCAAGCTGTACGCAGGATGGAGGCATCTCCCCAGAGTGCTCTAGGTGCTGGCCCCTTCCTCCCAGGAAGAGGCTACAACTTGTGTGGCTTCGGTCCATCCCCCTGGATGCTTTCGCAGAGAGAAGTGGTTTCAATGTATATCCTTCATCCATAGGTGTCCCCTGCACATAGGAATTTAGCGAGCTCTCCTACACCTGCACATCTGCAGAGGTTTCTGTGCCTGCCCATGACTGCACCATTCCCGTTGGTTTTCCTACCCAGCCTTTGTGGTCCTTATCCTCTAAAAGATGCCTCACATTTCCTCAGCATTCCAACATCTTCCACTCACAAGTTCTGCTCAGAACAACACTTTACATCCAATTATTTGGGTTTTTTTCCTTGCCGTTACTCCAAGGGCAGCTCCCACGCAGAGATCAACTTAAGTTCTGAAAAACCATCGCCACCCCAGCAAGAAGGTCATGGCTTTCCTGCGAAAGGAAAGGTTTTTTGATCAGTTTTTTCCCGAACCTTGGCACATTATATAGGTGCAAACCCATCTACATGCCTGCAGGACCTGGGTTTCCAGCAGGGCTGGCCTTCGGCTCCAGGGGGAGGAGAGACTGGACAGCAAAGGCTGCTCCTTCACCGCTGAAAGAAGGGGGACATTTTCTGCAGCTGGAGTTCAACCTCCACTTGAGCAGGCATCATGCCCTGCAACGCCGCAGCCACGCGTGCCCGGCTCGTTGGGTGCCACTGCAGGTGGGTGATTCCCCCGGGGATGCTCAGCCGCGGGATCCTGGCTGGCACGGAGCACCGGGAGGGGCCAAGCGTGATGCCCCAAATGCCATTTATAGAATCATAGAATCATAGAATCACAGAATCACAGAAGGGTTTGGGTGGGAAGGGACCCCCAGAGGTCACCCAGCCCAACCCCCCTGCAGGAGCAGGGACACCTTGAACCACATCAGGTTGCTCACAGCCCCGGCCAACCTGGCCTGGAATGGTCCCAGGGATGGGGCCTCCACCCCCTCTCGGGGCAACCCCTGCCAGGGTTTCACCACCCTCACTGGAAAGAATTTCTGCCTTAGATCCAGTCTAAACCTACCCTGCTTCAGTTTAAAGCCATC
>NW_009259496.1:1427800-1435577 GCF_000687185.1 Egretta garzetta | reverse complement strand
TGGATACCGGGGGTTGCCGCGACCCAGGTGCAGGACCTTGCACTTGGCCTTGTTGAACCTCATGAGGTTCACACAGACCCACCTCTCCAGCCTGGCCAGGTCTCTCTGGATGACATCCCGTCCTTATTTAACTTTGGTCTGGTGCAAAGCGGTGTGTTGTATTCCCACTCCCCGAAAAGAGAAGATTTCCTATTAAAAAATACCATTGCTTCATCAGACGGAAAGCGGCGGTGTGAGCCCAGGTTTCTGCACAGCGGGGACTCGGCCGAGCCTTTTCGTCCCCGACATCCCTGCAGGGACCAGTGAGCCCAGCCGTGGCACGGGGCAGGGGTGGGCCCAGCCGCCTCCCCGCACCGGCTCTAAACCCATCATCAATTGTTATGAAAAGAGAATTGCGCCATGTGCTCGCAGCGCTTTAGTTTTTCATTAAATCACAATAAAATACCATTGGCCTATGGTCTCCTGCGAGACCACTTTTCATGATTTATGTATTCATTTTCACTTGACAGCCAGCTGTGAGAGCAGGCGCTGCCGATCTCATGGATATAGAGATGTGCCGTTTGCCCGCTTCCCGCAAAAGCAAAGCCAAACAAAAAAGTCGATATGGGTACCCTGCCCGGCGACGAGCAGGATAAACCCCGCTCCACGTGCCGGAGAACGTCCCCTCCGGCCCCCGCGGGGTGGACGCTGGAGCACGTCGGCTGATGGGTAACCCTGGCTTTTGTCATGGTTGGGTCTTGGGGATGCTGCTCTTCAGGGTCATCCCCCCCCAGCCCCCAAATTAGCCAAGGTCATTAAGCTGGCAGGAGCGGTGGGGGGGTGCCCCAGGCCTGTTCCACCGGAGACATGGCCACCACCGGGCTGGGCTGCGGAGCTGACACCGCTGCTCCAGAGCTCCTCGCTGAGCTTAAAGCATTAGCCAAACCCAAACCAGATTTTTAAGCTAATTCAAACCAAAACCAAACCAGATTTCAAAAACGGACTAAAAATACATTTCCTCTCTTTTCGCAGTCACTTGTGATGGTTTTTTTCCCTGCTTTCCAGGGCCGCAGCGCTCAGATTGCTCTTTCCCCCAGGCAGACAAGGCTGGGGTGCTGACACCCAGGGAACCGGCTCCAGCTTTTCCCCAAACCCCTTCCTTTCTCCCCTCTTGTTTTTTAACTTCCCTGGTCCCTTCTAACAAGGGGAGAGGTTTTTATCAGTTTGCTTAACACCAAGCTTTACCAGCTTGCCCATGTGGTGCTGGGGTGCGGCCGAGTGCCCCGTGGGGACAGAGCTGGGCAGCCACCCCAAACCAGAGGTGGCCCAGGACGGGTGGCTCGAGGACGTTTTGAACAGCGCAGCTCCCCAGGGGGCCACAGGGGAGAGGCAAAGGCAGCGCTGACACGGGCTGAGTTAATGGGGGGATAACGGATAGAATAAAACCTTTGCAACCTGCTGAGCGAACCCAAACTTGCTGAACTGCTAGAACATTCAGGAGTGAGAGATCTTAATTAAATTGTTTGTAATTAGCTCTCCCAGGAGTAAAAAAAAGAAGAAAAAAATGCAAAACTAGTGAATGCAAAATACCTGTAGCCCTCATGCTGGAGCACGCTGCTCCCGCAAACGCCCTCCGGCGCTGGTCCTGATCCTCTTCGCAGGGAGCGGGGCTGGCAGCGATGGGGCCAGGCTCCTGGCTGTTGCTGAGCTCTCCAACCCGGGTTTTGGCTGGAGGCGATGACTGGAGGAGCCCAGGAACCCTCAACCATCGGTATGAGAAGATGCTGCGCGCCAGGACGGGCAGGGTCCGGCTGGCATCTCCCTGGGATGCATCCGGAGCAGCTCCTGAGCCGCGCGCTCTCCGCTGGGTACCAGCAGCAGGGCTGGGTCAGGCACTCACGAAGCGGCCGCTCTCGGGCAGCGCTGCAGGTTTTGGGGGCTGGCCTGAGACGCCTGGTAAAACCCGACAGCCAAAACCCCGGGAGGAGGACGACCCAGCCCTGGAATTGAGCCCCCCACCTTGCCGTGCATCTCCCACAGGGAACCGGACCCGCCGTCACGGGCCGGGCATCGCCAGCAGCCGCAGGGCACCGGGGGCATCCTCCCACCCAGGGTGGGAAGAAGAAAGTTTTGCCCTCGCCTGAAGGGCACTCTTTGATTTATATTTTTTTTTTTGGTTGTTGGTTATTTCTAACATTTTTATGTCGTTCTTGTTGTTCTTCCTCATTTCCTTCCTCGTGGGTGTCGCAAGCCTTTTCTTCAATAATTGTTGTGGCTTGGCTTTCAACAGTTTGTCGGATGCTTCCCTTTCGTTTTTCTCTCCGGTGCCAAAGCTGCTCCCTGGGGGGCTCCCCGGCCCTGGCAGAGCCCTGGGGACCCCCGCCCCCCGCCGGCTTCCCCGGGCCCCACCGCTCCCTCTGCCTCCTTCATCCCTGCTACAAGTCGCATCCTCCCGCAGCCCCGCGCCGTTAATTAGCATTAGGGCCCCTTTTTAGAACCTGGTGCTCTTGACGCGTATCCGACAACGCGCTCCTCGTTGGAGGGAGCGTGGGAAGCCATCGTGCGGAGGGAGGTAAGCAGCGATCGATGGGAGGATCGGCACCGGCCTTAGGAGCGCTTTGGTGAACGCTTGGGTTCCGCAGGGATTGTTTTTAACAAAATAATGTGTTCCTCCTGCCTTGTTAGCTGTCTCGGGCAGTTCCTTTTTAAAAGAAATCCTGTTTTTTTCATTCCAGATGTTCAGAGCTGGATGTCACAATACCTTTCAAGTTAATCCAAACCAGCTTTTGTAATTAGCTGGCTGCATCGGCTGGGACACCCTTTAGAAACAGGTTCTGATAATAAACCCATTAGGCGGGTTCTGTTTCCAGTAAAGGAGCTGGCCTGTAATTAATTCCTCTCCCGACAGAAACAAGGTGAGCAGATGGCTTAACCCCCCAAAATAGATGCACTATTTTTGCAAAAGCAGCTCGCAGCAGGCGCTCTGCAGCGGAAGGGCTTGGGGCACCCCGCACGTTTTCGCCCACCCGCCCCCACCCGAGGAGCTGCTGCCGGTTTTACTGCCCGAGATGGTTTTGACTTTGCCAAATTTCCCGCTCGGCACCCCGCAGCATCGCTCGGCACCTTTCCTCCCAGCAGGCCAGTCCCCGTCCAGCTTCGAAGCGCTGTATCGTGTCGCGGCTCCCCACGCACATATGGGCGGCAGTAAGTGGAAATTCCTCCCCAAAACCTTCACAGCTCTGCCTGACACCCCCCAAAATAGCACAGCATCCTGTTTGGCCCCCGACCTTCCTGGGCAGATCCGTCCTTGGCATCGCTAATTAGCTGCTGGGAGCACTGCATCGATAATTAACTGGCTGGGGGCCTGCCCTGACCTCCCGCATTGGTCTCGGTGGACATTTGCTCACATAAATGTTTACTGGGAGCACTGGGCTGGATTTGCTTCGTTTGGAGGTGGGTACGTGGGGTGCCCTGGACATACGAGGGCCTGAGTTTGCTTCATTTGGAGGTGGGTACGTGGGGTGCCCTGGGTTTGCTTCATCTGGAGGTGGGTACGTGGGGTGCCCTGGGTTTGCTTCTGTTGGAGGTGGGTACGTGGGGTGCCCTGGGCGTACATGGGGCTGGGTTTGCTTAAATTGGAGGTGGGTACGTGGGGTGCACTGAGCACATGTAGGGCTGGGTTTGCTTCATTTGGAGGTGGGTACGTGGGGTGCCCTGGGTTTGCTTTGGTTGGAGGTGGGTACGTGGGGTGTGCTGGGCGTATGCAGGGTGGCAGGGACGCCCCAGGGGCTGGCAGCTTTCCCTGTCCACACCCATGGGCCCGACCCTCTCCAAAATGTGAGCAATTCCCAGGCAGCAGCCCAGGGACCTGGGCTGGGGGCTCAGGGGAGGAGAGCTCAGCTCCTGGCAGGGGGAGCCTGGGGCTTGAAAGCAAATAAAAATGCATTTGTGTAGTACCGGGGGTGCTGGTGGGACCTGCTGCAGTGGGAGTCCCCGTCATGGTCATCACCTTCCCCCTCCCAAAATAGGTGTTCATGGGCATCCCCACAACACCTGCAGTTACCCGGCATGCACGTGTCAGCGGTCATTTCACACCAGGGAAAGGACAAGGAGCAATTGGCACAAGTCAAAATACAAAGAATTCCACTTTAATCCTTATGGTTTTATGGTTTTTTTAATCGTGAGAGCGGATGAACAGTAGGAACAGGTTGTCCAGAGAGGCTGTGGACTCTCCGTCCTTGGAGATATTCCAAAGCTGTCTGGACGTGGTCCTGGGTAACCAGCTCTGCTTTATCTTGCTGGAGACCCAGGGCAGGACTTAGATGATGTTCCAGAGATACCATATGCACAGATGAGCTTTGCTGGGGCCGGCCAGCTCGGGGGGCTTCCTAAGGCTGCGGGAGCCGGTCCCAGCACGGAGCTGCTGCCCGCTCGTCCTGCCCTGCCAGACCCAGGCAAGGAGCCGGCGCGAAGCCCGGGATGCTGAGCCACGGGAGCAGCCTGTCCTGTCCCCAAAGGCAGGGGCCAACTGAGCTGCAGGGAAATGATCCGAAAATAGCCAGAGTCTAGCAGGGAAGAGTGGCTGGGAGCTCTTTGCACAGCCCGAGCTGGGTCGTGCCCCCCCAGCAATCTGGGAAGCAGCTCCAGGAGGGTCTGGTGGGACCCGGGTCCATGTGGGATTAAAAACCCCCACGGGGGTCCCTGGGCAGATCCGGCCTGGTGCTGAGGTGCTGCTGGGGATTTGCTCTGCCTTTGCACTGTGCTCACCCCCCTTTGGGCCTGCCCGTCAGTGCCTGGGGTGCGAGGACATGGCAAATGGTGGCCGAGGAGAACAGCATCACGGCACGGGGCTGGATACAGCAGTCGTGCATCCCACGGGAAAAGCAGCTCTTGCCTTCCCCGCCGTTTGGCTGGGGTGAAGAGCCGGTTGGTGCCTGCCCTGCGATGCTCCGCGCCATGGCCGGGTTCCCTGGGCATGAAGGGGGAGGATGCAGCTTGCTGTCTGCCGGGTTTGTGGATTTAAAATCAGGTTTTTCTGGCTGGGGACACAACTCAGCGGTTGGAGTTTGGCATCTGAAAGCAGCTTTGCGACGGGGGCCGCCGAAGGCAGAGGTTTGTTGGGAGCCCCTCTGCCCCGCGCGGCCGGGGGGGGGCAAGACAAACAGCCCTGGCTGCCGCACGGACGCTTGATTTTATTTTTGCAGGAAAGCCATGAAGATGATTTGCGATGCCTTCTCTTCCTCAGAAATCCTTCTATTAATCTCTTTTAAGAAGTGCCTTTGAGTTTGTTCTCAGGTCAAGAGTAATGAAGGCAATTATGGATGGACTCTGGGCTCTGACATAAAACAAAAGCCAAGCAGAAAGCCATTCGGTGATTACACATTTCTATTTCCATCTTTTTTTCCACGTATTCCTCTTTCTAACACGGTTATCAGAAGCTGAGTTCACAGGATTCAAGCACAGCCAAAGCAAACAGGCCAAGAATTTGGAAAGTCATTCATCTTAATCCAACAGAAGGGCGATAATCCAATTTATTGGACGCGAATGCTTCGGGTTTTGTCGGTTAAATGGGGTGGCGTGGCAGCGCCTGGCCTGCAGCCGAGGGAGAAGGGGCAGCGAGGACCGCTGGCAGCCCCGGGCTTGCCTCCCATGGGCTGGCAGGGGCACCCTTTCCTCATCACATTGCGCAATAGTTGCCCACCCCCACCTCTCGGGCACCTGCACGCTGCGTTGGCCTCTGCGTACAGAACCTCCCCCGGCACTGCAGGTTGGTGCCACGTCTCTTCAGCACCCACGGGTGCCCGTGGGGCTGCATCACCCATGCAGCTTTGCATTGCTCGTGTGAGTTTGCATCGCCCACATGAGTTTGCATCGCCTGCGTAGGTTTGCATCGATCGTATGGGTCTGCAGCACCCATGCAGGTTTGCACCACCCACGTGTGTCTGCATCACCCGTGTGAGTTTGCATCGCCCCCATGGGTCTGCATTGCCCGTGCAGGTTTGCATTGTCCACCTGGGTTCACATCATCCACGTGGGTTTGCATCGCCCATGCAGGTTTGCATCGCCTGCGTAGGTTTGCATCGATCGTATGGGTCTGCAGCACCCATGCAGGTTTGCACCACCCACGTGTGTCTGCATCACCCGTGTGAGTTTGCATCGCCCCCATGGGTCTGCATTGCCCGTGCAGGTTTGCATTGTCCACCTGGGTTCACATCATCCACGTGGGTTTGCATCGCCCATGCAGGTTTGCATCACCTGCACAGGTTTGCATCAATCGTATGGGTCTGCAGCACCCATGCAGGTTTGCACTGCCCACGTGTGTCTGCATCATCTGTGTGAGGTTTGCATGGCCCACATGGGTCTGGATTGCCCGTGCAGGTTTGCATTGCCCACATGGGTTTGCATCGCCTGCGCAGGTTTGCATTGCCTGCACAGGTTTGCATTGATCGTATGGGTCTGCAGCATCCATGCAGGTTTGCAGCACCCATGTGGGTTTGCATCGCCCACATGGGTTTGCATCACCCACGCGGGTTTGTATTGCCCACATGGGTCTGCATTGCCCATGCAGGTTTGCATCATCCAGCTGGGTTTGCATCGCCCACGTGGGTTTGCATCGCCTGCACAGGTTTGCATCGATCGTACGGGTCTGCAGCACCCATGCAGGTTTGCAGCACCCATGCAGGTTTGCACTGCCCACGTGAGTTTGCGTCGCCCACGCGGGTCTGCATTGCCCGTGCAGGTTTGCCTCGCCCACTTGGGTTTGCATCCCCCACGCAGTTTTGCATCTCCCGCGCAGGTCTGCATCGCCCACGTGCTGCACCCTCAGCTGAGCACCATCACGAGCCTCCCGTGCCACCTCTCCTGACTGGGCCACCTCCCCCCAAAAAGCCCCCTCTGCAAACGCCGCTGCATTGCCATTCTCCTGCGTTGCTGGCGGCACCGTGCCGGGCCTGCCATCTGTCAGGACGAGATCTCTTTGTTCCCTGCTGCTCCCCGCCTCGTGCCATCTTCCCCTTGGATTTAATTCATCAGCTGTTTGGGGCAGGGGCTTTGCAGCCACTTTGCTCATTTTTAAGGAGTCCAGCTATTGCTAAGGCATGTCTGCTGGGTAAGCGGGCAGCGGGAGCGTTCCTAGGTGGAAAACCAGCTCGGAAGTGACTTTGGTGGCTTTGAAGCTCTGCTCCGTAGTGCCTCCATGTGACCTCCTCGCCTGCGCATCCCTCGCAGCCACCCGGGCAAAGCGAAGCGGGGCCAGCGGCGCCCGTTTCCTGAACGCCAGCTGCGCGTCCGACACGGCTCGCCCATGGGAACGGGCGGCGCAGCCAAAAACCTGCAGCCCGTCGGGAGGAAAAAACCCACAGCCTGTCAGGAGGGAAAGCGTGGCAATGTCAGCGCAGTCACGGGGAAGCTGCAAAACAGATAGAGCAGCTGATAAAGTGGTAGGTAAACAAATCCATGAGTATTAAAGTTTAGGCTCTAGTAATTAGCGGAGAAGTACAGGATAATAAGCACAGCAGGATGTCCCTCAAGGTACTTTAGGCTCCTACTGGGTTTATTATCCAGTATCAGTATGGAAATATATGCCTGACTACATTTATGGTGGCATTTAGAAGTTTCAGACAGACTCTGACACTCAGGAAGAGGTTACCAAACGCCTCGCCCACCAAGGTCTTTCTGCCGGTCGCCGTCCCACCGCCCCGCACGCGCCGTGTGCTGGGGGGCGGCTGGCACTGCCGTGCCCAGGCGGGCTGAGCTGGCCAGGGGACCCACAGAACGGGGGGGCAAGGAGGGTTGCCCG
>NW_009259496.1:1425505-1427758 GCF_000687185.1 Egretta garzetta | reverse complement strand
GAGAGGAGCGGAGAGGAGCGGAGAGGAGCGGAGCATCCTTCCCCCGCTCCCAGCCGCCCCCCAGCCCAGCCCCACGGCGGGGGGCAGCCAGCGCCTGCAAACCAAACCGGCTGCCGCCCGGCAGAGCAAGGAGGGACGGGGGATTTTGCAAAACACCAGCACCGAGCACGTTTGCCATTTCCACCAAGGAAATCACTGCTTTCCTCTAAGCTGACCCCAGCAGGGGGCCCGACCCCAACGCCTGCGTGCGGTCCCCACCCATGGGACCAGTTGCACATCCGGGCCCCCCAGCCTGCTCGCCCACACGGCTGGGTCCCGCCGGGCTGGACCGCGCTAGATGGCACTGTGGGATGCGGCAGGCGGAGGCTCCGGTTTTGACGCACATCTGTTATTCCCCGCTGCCGCATGATCGCTGGCTACACCGCCCGGCGCTGAGGGAGAACGTCCCGGGCTTTCTTGTGGGCTCCCTGCTCTATCCTGGGTGGCTTAGATCTAGCAAGGGGATTTTTAAATTTTTTTTTTTAAATTAATTTTTTTTTTTAAAGACACTCCTCTTAATCTAGCTTGGCCTGCCCGCAGCTTCGCAAAGCAGTGAAATGCATGGAAGTTGTGCTGCGCGTCCCCTCAGCATTGCTTCAAGCCTACGTTGTGCTGCTGTGTTCTTCTCCCCACCCCTTTCCAAAACGCTCAGGTAACGTGCACAGACCCTGCTATTTCAGAGAAGAGTCTGTCAGCATCCTGAGATTATTCCCTGCTGGGAAAATGCAGTGAGGAAAAATAAAAAGGCAGCAAAAGGCTGTTAAAATAGCGGTAGTGCAGGCAAGCCATGCGAGTAAACAGGATTCCTGCAAAAGCACAGCGTGCAAACTTAGAGAGAAGACGTGCCAAAGGCAGCCCCGGCCAGGCCCCGGGGGCACGGAGGGAGATGGGGCAGCTGCACCCCCCCTCCAGACCCGCCGTTACTGGGAGAAGCTGGGTGGGTGCAGCTTGGGGGCTGGCCCAGGCTCTTGTGCATCACCCAGGCGCAGGATTTGGGGTGAGGTGGCCATGTGATGCCACACACCCCCCCTCCTTGCATCCCTTCCTTTTGGGGATCTGTCCCAGCAGCATCAGTCCCCGGGGCGGGCACTGTCCCGCAGGGCTTCGGCCAAGAACACCCATGCGATGCCCGGCCCATGGGGTGGGGGGGGTCTGCGCCCGCCGCCCCAGCCCTCGCCTCCCCCCCCCATGGCTCTCGTGATCTCAGCCCCAGGCCCTGCAACAGGCTCCTAACGAATTGGTCACAGGTCGTAAATCATGATAATAACCCCGCGTGCTGGGAGGCGAGGGAGCATCATTTTGCGACTGCAGGCAGGGCGTGCGTCGCGTTTCCAAGGGAGACGGCAACAACAAATAAAATCAAAAGATTGCCAGTATATGTCGGAGTAAACGACCCATCTGTAATTGTTTTCTTATTGTGTTTGATCATGGCGGAGATGGTAGGAAGGATTGATCGCTCCGTATACTTAATACCTTTTATTCGTTTGGGGGACAAGGTAAAAGATAGATCTGTGGGAAGAGGGAATATAGAAATTTTAACTGCAATGAATAAGCAGAACAAATGTATTTCCCCTGGTCCTCTCTTAATTTTATTTGTGTCAGTCTATTTGCCGTGGGAAGTCTGCCTGAATCCCAAATTATTTTAGTTAGTTAATCTGCTCAGTGCCAGTTTATTCTGCAAACAGTCTCCGTAAATCCCAAATAATTGTAGTTAATCTGGTCAGTGCCAGCCCATTCCGTGGCCAGCCCATGTAAATCCAGAGATCCATCAGATAAATTAGGTCAGCGCATTTTAATGAGAGCAGAGGTGATGCTCTGCCCTGCTCCACCGCGCCCCGGCCCATGGCCCTGCACATGGCAGCTGCTGCCCGGGCGCTGGGGGACCTGGGGAGAGGGCAGAGGCAGCCAACTCTGTTTTGGGAGGCAGAGAAGGCGAAACCATGGCTCTTCAGCCCAGTTGCCCCCATTGCCGGTGGGGGCCAGGGATGGGGAGGGTGCGGGCTGCTCCCCTGCGCATCCCCATCCGCCCCTCGCAGCGGGGATGAGCCAGGGCATCGCCTCTGCCGCTTGGGAAAGTTTCCTAGGGCAGCATCACTTGTCCTGGCTTTAGATTCTTCCCTGAGCATCAGCTGGACCCTTGGCATGACCTGGTGGGGTTGGTCCCCCCGGGGTGAATCCACATGGCTTCGTCCCCACCGGCCCCAGCTCGTGGGC
>NW_009259496.1:1420226-1424916 GCF_000687185.1 Egretta garzetta | reverse complement strand
GAAGAACTTGTTGACTGTGAGGGTGCCTGAGCCCTGGCCCAGGCTGCCCAGGGGGGCTGTGGAGTCTCCTTCTCTGGAGATCTTCAACCCCCCGCCTGGGCGCTGTCCTGTGCCCCCTGCTCTGGGTGAGCCTGCTTGGGCAGGGGGGTGGCACTGGGGGAGCTCCCAAGGGCCCTTCCAACCCTTGACAGTCTGGGATTCTGGGATTCTGTGAATTTTAAGCAGCCCCTGCAGCGCAGTGAAGAGGGTATAGCGAAGGCCAGGATAAATCCAGAAAAACAAATGCAAGGTTTTTGATTTTTTAGAAACCTCACCTGGATTTAATGAGGGTTCATGCTCAAGAAGGCTGGAAATCCCTGCGACCCCACTGACGTTTCTTGTTCGGCTGCAAAATTCTCTCACTGTGCATTGGTTGGGCTTCATGATCTTAAAGGTTTTTTCCAACCTAAACGATTCTATGATTCTACCAGACCTTTTATGAGTGACAACGTTGCTTTTCCCTGCTGCAGATTCACAGGATCAGAGCAATTGCAGGCAAGCTAGCGGGGGGCTCGGATGAGAAAGCAGCCAAGTATCGATGCTCACGGGACTTACGGAGCCAAACCCTGCTGCACGTCAGATCCTGGTGTGGAAATACCCCTAAATACTGAGGATCTTCCCGGCTGTATGATGCCCTTTAGGCCAGCAAATTTAAAGCCCTGTCCTTTGCTGAGCCGGGGCTGTGGATGTGCTTACTGCCTGCAGAATCCCAGCTGGAAACGCTCCGTCAGGGCCAGGGCTGCTCCTGCAAACTCAGGCAGAGCCTTCGAACGGCCGGGAAATGACGGAGCCTCCGAAGAGCTAAACTAAGCAATATCATTTGCAAAATGACTTGGCAATTGGCATTAATCCCATCATCTCGGAGAGAACACGGCCACAACGAGCCCTTTCGGCTTGGCTGGGTGCTCTGTTTGCTCGCAGTGAAGCCAGTCGGACGGAGGAAACACTGCCGAGCCAGGGCGTCCTCTTGGGCAGAGGTGGCAGCCCAAATCCATCCCCGGTAATTATTAATGAAATGCTTGGAGCCAGCCTCTCCCTGTAACGCTGCGGAGGTTGGGCTTGAAAAGTCGTAGGAAAATACGGGATTTACTTGCCCAAGCCCAGCTGCAGGGCAATTCATGGTACAAGAAGCGCTGCCCTGGGGACCGCCCCGCGCAGGCAAAGCAAAAGGGCTCTTTGCTGAAGGGGGCTCCTCCGGGGGGGTCGGAGGGGACGGGGGGTGCAGAGGTGCAAGAAGGAAGGCAGAAGCCCGCCCCGGGGACGGGCAAATGAAAGAGGGCAGCGAGCCAAGGCCTGGAGCAGGAAGGAAATGGGAGGAGGAAACCAGAATATTAGGAAGTGTAACCAGAGCAGGAGGGGAAACGAAGGGTGAACAAGTTCAGCGGAGTCACCTAAGGTTGAACCTGGCCCAACATACATCAGGATGGTCCTCCACATCAGCTGCTACGAGCTCCAAATCTAGTATTGGCCAAGCCTTTAAATGAAAATACATGAGAACACCACCGGGGTCGCACTGTCCATAGACAAGTCAAAAGCCATCCAAGGTGGGTAGGGTGGCCACTGCAACCCCAAACCACAGAGCTCCTCTGGGATCCCCGTCACTCAACCGAGCCTTCCGGGGAAATATTTTTTTATAAGGTCCAAAATTTTTTTGTGGTAACTGGAAGGAGAAGTGTGTCTGGTTTTGGGGTTTTTTTTCTGACTTGGGACAAACTTTTCCAATCTAAACTTCAGCAACTTTATCTGGGACCTGTTCCTTGGCTGAAATCAGTGCGGTGCCATCAGAGCCAGCAAAGGTGAAGTCCTTCGCACCGGTGCAGATTGCAGGAAGCGCTGCAGGCAGGATCGAGCTCAGTTCCAGCAGAATGAAACCCCATGGGTTTGGTTAATTTTCACCTTCGGCAAAAATCCTGGCAGGCGCTCGTTACTGTTCACGAACCACGCTGTGGTCCTCGGGCGAAAGAGGCGTGTTGGGGGCAAGGTGTTGGCTTCTTATTTGCCACAACTGCATTTGCTGTCCCCATCAGCACTGGTTTTCTTCCAGTTGACGCTCATTTTGGGACTATTAAACCGGTATTGTTTCATTTTAGTTTCAACCCAAGAGGAGGAAGTGATTCCCTACCTCTCGCCTCCCAGAATGAAAAAAATGGAATAAAATCAGCACTGATGGACTACGTGACCTCTTTACTAAACTGACACAATGACCTCCTGGCTCCCAAACACTGGATCAGTGCAAAAATTGCCCTGAAATTAGCCTGCCCTTGCGCCGTCTGCTTACCAACCCTTTGCTGCATCTTTTCTTCCATCCCCTTGAACCCCATGCACCAGTACAGGCTGGGGGCTGACCTGCTGGGAAGCAGCTCTGCCCAGAGGGACCTTGGAGTCCTGGGGGACAACAAGCTGACCATGAGCCAGCAGTATGCCCTTGGTGCCAAGAAGGCCAATGGCATCCTGGGGTGCATCAAGAGGAGCGTGGCCAGCAGGGTGAGGGAGGTTCTCCTCCCCCTCTACTCTGCCCTGGGGAGACCCCACCTGGAGCTCTGGGTCCGGTTCTGGGCTCCCCGGTTCAACAAAGATGAGGAACTCCTGGAGAGAGTCCAGAGGAGAGCAACAAGGATGATGAGGGGACTGGAGCATCTCCCCTACGAGGAAAGGCTGAGGGAGCTGGGCTTGTTCAGCCTGGAGAAGAGAAGGCTGACAGGTGAGGGGAGCGGAGCCGTGGCCAAGGCTGCCCAGGGGGGCTGTGGAGTCTCCTTCTCTGGAGATCTTCAACCCCCGCCTGGCCGCTGTCCTGTGCCCCCTGCTCTGGGTGAGCCTGCTTGAGCAGGGGGGTGGCACTGGGGGAGCTCCTGAGGGCCCTGCCAGCCCCTGCTATTCGAGGATTCTGGGATTAATTACCCCATGGCAGATGATCTTGCAACCATATGAGGCCCCAAAAGTTCATTTGCACAATCAGGCTGCGCCCTGAGCCTTCGTCCCCTTCTGCTTGGCCTGGGGGCTGTTGGCAGCAGCCGCTCAGCGAGAGGCCGGGGTCCCGGCGGGGGAAATGGCCGATGCCAACATGGCCGGAGGACCCTCCCTTCACTGAAAAAAAGTAGGTCCAGGGGGAAAAAAAAAAAGAAAGATCATGCCAAGATGGGAGCTTTTAGGAAAGGGTGCTACTTTGGAAGGCAAATCACCAGGTTTATTAATCCAAAAACCTTGAGCAGATGCTTTCGCCTGTCCGCAGGAGAACACCCAGGGGATGCTGGGGCAGCACTGGGTGTACTGGAGAGTACTGGGTGTACTGGCCACTCCGGAAAGCCCTTACAGCACCCACAAGGTGGTGGAGCTGGAGTCAGCCATGGAAAATATAAGAGGTGAAGGCACAAAAAATCAGGATTCAATAATCCTGAAGGCTGCGGCTCCTCCTGCCTCCTTCTGCTAAGGAAAGCATTGGTCTTTTTGATTGATTTATTTATTTTTAAATTGAATTGTGTTTCGATGCCAGGCTGGGCCCTCGTCTGGTCTAGCACGGAGCGCTGCCTGGCGCGGCGTCTGCAGCTGGGCACGCGTCGGAGTGTGACACGGGGGGGGATGAGAGCCTTGCTGGGACGAGGAGAGCCTTGCTGGGAGGAGGGGAGCCTTGCTGGGACGAGGGGAGCCTTGCTGGGATGAGGGGAGCCTTGCTGGGACAAGGAGAGATTTGCTGGGACCAGGGGAGATTTGCTGGGATGAGGAGAACATTGCTGGGATGAGGGGAGCCTTGCTGGGATGAGGAGAACATTGCTGGGACCAGGAGAGCCTTGCTGGGACCAGGAGAGATTTGCTGGGATGAGGGAAGCCTTGCTGGGATGAGGGGAGCCTTGCTGGGACAAGGGGAGCCTTGCCTTGAGGGACCACTGGGGCATCTCATCTGGGTACTTTGTAGGCACCGAGCCTTTCCTTTATCCATTTATTTGTTTATTCCTTGCCGGCTTTGGCAAGACCTCCCCTCCATATCTATAAGGAATTATCAAATAAAACACACTTCACATTAAATCAAAGGAACATTTCAACGGCCAGATTTAATAACACAAAATAAAGTCTTGTGGAAACCCACACACAGCTGTGGAAACCCCAAAATAAATCAATTTTCAAGTGGCTGTACAGGAGCCAGGGAACAATTTTTTCAAATTGCTTTTTTCTAATATAACAAACTCCTGCCCAAGGTTGTGCTGCAAATGGGAAGGGAACACGCTCATTTTCTTATCAATACGCGATTGTAAAGAATAATAATCAGCCACTCCACCATCACTATCATGGCTTTGACATCTATTCTTCTGCTTCCCCTAAGTAGAAGGCAAGTGGAAGAATTAATTAACGCGAGATTGGACTGGGGCGCATTGATTTACAATGTGTTTCAGACAAGTATGTGTGATCAGAGCAGAGGAACATATGATAAATAAGAGTAGGGATGTGTCATTAAGGCATCTGATTTGCTTGCAAAGCTTTATAGCTTAACCCTGTGTAGGCAGAGGGGGGAGGAAGACTGAGCAAGCCACATCCAGAAGGATGCAGGGCCTGGCCCTGGGCTGTGCCAGGTCCTGGGAAGGGTTGGCAAATGCCAGCACGCACATCTCGGTCGTCGTCTTTGAGAACTTGAGTCTTAAGAGCCAGAGAGATACTAGAA
>NW_009259496.1:1417643-1420166 GCF_000687185.1 Egretta garzetta | reverse complement strand
GAGATGTTACGGAGCCGTCAGCTCAGCGCCAAGTCGTAGGAAAGTACCGAAGCAATGAATCAAAGACTTTTGAAGTATACAGAACAAGGAGATGAGTAACAACCAATATGGATTTGTCAGGAATAAATCATGTCAAACCAACCTAAGTTCCCCCTCCAGCAGGGCAGCAGGCCCCGTGCGCGGAGAAGCCGGGGATGCCCTACGCTTGCGCTCCGGCAAGGGTTGTGGCTCCAGCCTGCCAAGGGAACATGGCTTGGAGGAAAACACTGCAGAGCGGTGGAGACTGGAGGACCATGCCCAAGGAGGAATTTGAAGACTCCTACCATGGGAGTACGCAGCCAGCGAGGTTCCCGACCACGGTGCGGCACCGGGGGACCAGAGCAGGCGTACGAAATGTGCAGGACCCGCGAGCCAAGAAGGCAGGGTCAGGATTCAAGATGAGTTTCGTAGGTTGGAGATGTGGTCTGGGCAACAGGGGCTGGTGTCGAGCACAGGCAGGTCTGGGTGCCGAGGCCAGGGGGGGCTGCGTGGGGCTGGGAGCATCTGGTGATGCTGCGGTTGTGCCGCGGAGGGAGCGGGGCTCCTCGGACCATGTGCGGAACATATGGCCCGGTGCTGCCGGGCTGGGGAGAGGGGACACCACGCCGGGCTGCTGCTGCTGAGGCAGAGGAACGAAGCCTTCCTCTCCCCTGGGTACCGGCAGGACCTCGGCTGGAGAATCACAGAATCCCAGCATGGCCGGGGCTGGCAGGGCCCTTGGGAGCTCACCCAGTGCCACCGCCCTGCTCAAGCAGGCTCACCCAGAGCAGGGGGCACAGGACAGCATCCAGGAGGGGGTTGAAGATCTCCAGAGAAGGAGACTCCACAGCCCCCCTGGGCAGCCTGGGCCAGGGCTCGGGTACCCTCACAGTCAAGAAGTTCTTCCTCACGTTCAACTGGAACCTCTTCTGCTTCAGGTTGTGCCCATGGCCCCTTGTCCTGGCCCTGGGCACCACTGGGAAGAGTCTGGCTCCATCCTGGTGACCCCCACCCTTGAGATATTTGTAGGTGGTGATGAGATCCCCTCTCAGCCTTCTCTTCTCCAGGCTGAACAAGCCCAGCTCCCTCAGCCTTTCCTCGTAGGGGAGATGCTCCAGTCCCTTTATCATCCTTGTTGCCCTCCTCTGGACTCTCTCTAGGCTGCACTCAGGAAAGGCATGGACCAGCTGGAGGGAGTCCAGAAGAACACGGCAACACGTTGCATGCAAGGCAAGACCTGCAAGGACAGACTGCTCAAAGATCTCGTCGTGTCTGGAGGAGACAGGATGCTTACTCTTCAAGAAGAGAAAAAAAGACTTTGTCTCCCCCTCCAATTTATGTATTTATTTTACACTGTTTTCTCAGCCATATTTTCTTCTTCTGTTCCTTTCAATGCTTATTGTCTCTCTTGAGCAGAGAAGGTTGAGTTAGGCCACCAGGCAGAGTTCAAGGAGATCTGGAATGAACCCATGGCAATGCCGAGAGCCGGACCTGGGTCGATGGGAGCATGCTGTTCTGTTTGATGGAGAAGAGGCCTACAGAGATGGATTCATGACTGTGCCTGTATTTTAAGGTCTGCTTGACCTCGGCTGGCCCATCCCAATGCTATTATGAGGACATGGTCCACGACAGCCATCAGCTTCACCACGTTTCGGCTCCGACCCCAAAGCCCGAGCACTCAGCCCCGTAGGCATCCAGGGCCAGCCGTGCTGCTCCAAAGGCACCTTCCGACCTTCCCCCAAATTTCCAGTCCCTTTGTGGGATGGTACTTCGCCATCTGGGGATTTTGGCAGTTGCCTGCCATTTCCTCGTCATCTCTTCTTCTGGGGGGCTGTGCTGGTGGCGGGGCCGGGGATGCTGCCCCAGAGCTGGTGATGGTCCATCCCCCGGGTCCGGCAGCCGGATCTCTGATGGGAAAGACACTACCTAATGCTCTTCATGTGTTCATGCTCTTGCAAAGAGAGAAAAAAAAAAAATAAATAAAGGAGAAGAAAAGTCGATTGCAAGGCGCTTCATTATCCCCCTCCTCACACTCCCACCCCTGGAATTTGTGGTTTCTTTAGCTGGGTCTTTTTTCTCCACATATCCCACATGGTCGCCAGTGCTGCGATACATCTGTATGGGAATGTGTTAGTCATATTCAGCTTTTAATTACATGATACAGTATAATGCTATTCATATCCCCAGAGAGTTGTTCTTTCTACTATAAATATAGTCTCTTACATGTTTCATTTATGAAGCAATTTCTGGAGTAAAATGGTTGGAAATATCCTTACTCATGCTATGGTTTTATGCCTGCAAAGCCTTTGCGCGACGGCAGGAGCAGCAATGTTTGATGTCGAAGGCTTCTGATAAATGGCTTGAAGAAGGATACTCAGCTTTTTCAGGAAAAATGACATGAGCAGGCTGCGGGTGCCTCATCCTTCTCCAGACCCACTGGCCGTCAGTGGAGAGCTGTGCGGGTTGGGCAACACATGGGTACAATTGCCCCAAGCCATGGCTACC
>NW_009259496.1:1416028-1417260 GCF_000687185.1 Egretta garzetta | reverse complement strand
AAGCCCTGACCGGCCGCACTCAGCTCTGCCCGCAGCCTTCTCTTCTCCAGGCTGAACACCCCCAACTCTCCCAGCCTGGCCTCAGAGCAGAGGGGCTCCAGCCCTCGCAGCATTTTAGTAGCCCCTCGGATCATTTTAGTAGCCCTCCTCTGGCCCCGCTCCAACAGGTCCATGTCCTCCTTGTGCTGAGGGCTCCCGAGCTGGACGCAGGGCTCCAGGGGAGGTCTCCCCAGAGCAGAGCAGAGGGGCACAATCCCCTCCCTCGTGGAGGGATCCCACAGGCTCAGGGCATGCTGCTGCTCCTGCAATGGCCAGCCCAGCCCTTTGGTCCCTAAAATGCGGTGTTTAAGTAGTCGCTGTTAAATAAGCCACTTCCCCTCCACAGCAGCAGACCCCTGGTTAAATTCAAGTGGGTGAAACGTTAAGCAGAGACAGAGACGTCAGGTCAAGCTCTCTGTTAGCTTATATATCATCTCCCCGGTGAAATCGAGGGATTTGGCCCAGAAATAGTCGATCTACAGACCGAGGATTGCATCTTATAACCCCACCCTCATGTGTCTGCAGAGCAGTGCTTGTCCTCTTCTGTAGGTGGCTTGGAGTCAGCCACCACCCGAACCCTAGCCTGAATTAATTTCTATGCACATATAGAAATAAAAATTCTGTATTTCTCTATATCCTCTTTCTAATCTACTCCTGCACTTAAAAGACGAAGTGAGTAATCAGGCTGACAGGCAATTTGCTGCCGCTGTTGCAAGTGGAATCATGGAACCAGTGAAGTTGGAAAAGACCTTTACAATCATCAAGCCCAACCGTTTCCGATGGCAAAGGAGGGCATGCGCCTGCCATCAGCCCTGGCCACACGGGCCCTGCAGCCCACTGGTGCTCTGCTGGCGCCCCATCCGGTGCTGGGCATGCTCTAAATTACGTGTTAGGAAGGTGTCCCCCAGGGCTCAGTTGGTGTCCCCCAGGGCTCAGCTGGTGTCCCCCAGGGCTCAGTTCTAGGGCCGGTCTTGTTTAATGTCTTTATCAACGACCTGGATGAGGGGATTGAGTGTGCCCTCAGCAGGTGTGCAGATGACACCAAACTGGGTGGGAGTGTGAATCTGCTGGGGGGAGGAGGGCTCTGCAGAGGGACCTGGCCAGGCTGGATCCATGGGCCCAGCCCAGTTGGGTGAGGGTCAACAAGGCCAAGGGCCGGGTCCTGCCCTGGGGTCACCACAACCCCAGGCAAC
>NW_009259496.1:1413204-1415046 GCF_000687185.1 Egretta garzetta | reverse complement strand
TTGTGCCCGGCCGGGACCCCTGGCCTGGCACCCATCCTCCCCCCGGCAGCCATGGGGTGGGTGTGAAGGCGAGCTGGGACCCGAGCCCTAAGCTGGACAAATCTCACAGCTCTATAAACTAAGACCAGATTTAGATGAAATAGGAACAAGCTGGGACGCAGAGCCAGGAGTTAAGACAAATGTAAGACAAACCCTTTGAATCCAATTCCGACTCGCTCGTAAAGCTCCCCCCCCCGCCCACGAAATCAAGGGCTGGTTTGGACAGAACATTTGTTTCCCATTAGCTTTAATTGCTGTTGATGTTCCTGTACCCCTTGAGTCCCGGCAGGCGGAGACACAGGCACTCGCGGGGCTCCCCATCCCGCAACCAGGTTTGGGGTGCGTCCGCCAGCCCCCCGCCGCGAAGGGGCTCGTCGAGGACACCGGCACATACAGCCACACCGGCCGATCTGCACATCACCCCCCTCTCCTCTGCTTTAGATCAACCCACATCACAGGGAGGGAGGTTATTTGGCCATTCTTAAGGTTGACAAAATTAATTATTTGGCGTTGCGGATGAAAGAAGAAATCTGCTAGATGGTTTAGGCCAGGCTCACCTCCGGGGCTGGAAGATTTACCCTTAGAAATGTAGATGAACTATCCGTGAACTATTGGTGATGAACTATTAGCGGCGTGTCTCAGGAGCTATTCCTATTCCCAGCCTAGCCCAGGCCCCCCCATTTTATCCTGGGCTAACTCTCGGCTTTGAGAGCGCTCGCCCAACCTTGCAGCGCTGGCAAATGGCAGCATCTGCATCTGGCCCTAAACCACAAGGATTTTGGAAAATCTCCTTTGAACCTGCCTCTGGATTAGCAGGCTGGAACCAAGGGGGCATTTTTGGTTCTGATTGATTCCTACAAAAAAAAAAAAAAAAAAAATCTTTTTCCCTTGGGAATCGGTCAGCTGAAGGGTTGCTGAACCACAGCTCCAGAGGCTCTGAGTCCCGTGAGAGCGAGAAGTGGTCCGATTTGCACAGAAAAAGACTTAAAAATGCTCATTTTCCCCCTCCCGGCCCTGGCCTCCCCCTCCTCTCTTTACTATTTAATAGCAGGTTGCCTCCAGCCCTTTCGCTCGGCCCTTGCTGAGACGCTCAGGGCTGGGAGGAAGGGGCTGGAAGGAGATGAACATTTTACAAACCCTTAAGAGTTCCCCCCCCCAAGCCCCGCTTCATCCCGGTACCCCTGCCCTCCGCCAGGGCATCTCTGAAGGGAACACAGGGCTGAGCCCGGCCCCTGCCCTGGCAACGCCAGGCGCTCCTCTCCTGACCTGTAGGCTCCTTCCCCAAATTCCCCTTCCTGCCCCCCCCCAGCCCCCTGCCGCCCCATACGGGGTTCAGCTGGCTGAGCACCCCCCATTCTCCCCATGCAAATTTCTGAATAAGTGGCAATCTTCTCGCCTGATGTCTTCCCTGGGTTTGGTTTTTTTTATTTTTTTCATTTCCTGAGCGGCTTTAAGAACTTGCACCTGTGTAATAACCGAATACCAGGTTAAAATTCATACCAGCCTTCCAGGAGGTCGTGTGACCCATCCGGGCTTTACATGCGGTCATCGAATGGATAAATTTTAGACCCTAACATGTATTTTCTCCCTTGGAAATACGCCCCGTGTTTCCGACACATCAGAAAATAGCCGATAAAAATTACTAAGAAGTAAACCTGAGCCACTACCAGATTGCCTTGAACGAGGATTTGCTGGTAAGCAACCCCAAAAGCAGGTGGGGCGAGGGCAAAGGGGGGGGAGGAGAAGAAGAGGATGGGAACACACGGAACATCCACAAAACTCAAAGCCATTCCTGTCCCCAGG
>NW_009259496.1:1412639-1412943 GCF_000687185.1 Egretta garzetta | reverse complement strand
CTCGCCGCGCCGGAATGGCCGCGTGAAATGGAAAACTCATCCCGTTAAAGGAGAGGGGGTCAGGGAGGGGGTGAATCTCATCAACTGGTGTCACTGCTGCACGTAACCATGACCAGCACTGCAGCCAAAACCTGCTGCTCCCCCGGGGGCTGCCAGCATCCCCGCTGCATGCCGAGCCGGGCAGAGGGGAAGCGGTTTAGGTCACCCACCCAGCCCTGTGACGGGACCCCAATATCCCCCCGGGGAGGCAGATGAAGAAACTTCCTTATTTTGCCCTGTATTGTTTTTCTTTCTTTCTGATTTT
>NW_009259496.1:1405263-1412403 GCF_000687185.1 Egretta garzetta | reverse complement strand
GCCCGCCAAAACATACCCAAAAGGGCCCCGCCGGCGAAAGCGGCAGCCTCCCGAGCGGAGCGGATGGTATCCAGCCTTCTCTGCCGGATGGTACGACGGTATCCTTCCTTCCCTGCTCACTGCAGGGGGTTGGACTAGATGACCTCTAGGGGTCCCTTCCAACCCAAAACATCCTATGATTCTCCAAAGCAGGGCTGGCAGAAGCTGGCGTCATCAGCCATGTCTAGGAGACGTCTCTATCCACCAAGTATCTCATCAATTTATCCCGAGTCCCCACCGCTCGGAAGGCGATAGCACGGCGCCCTGGCAGTAGGTCTCCAGATTTTTGGCTCACCTCCACGGCGAAGCCCCGGGTTGATTGGATAAGCCTCTCTGAAAAGAGCTAGAATGACTAAACACAATTTAGGAGTAGTAGGA
This sequence comes from Egretta garzetta, assembly GCF_000687185.1. NCBI lineage: Eukaryota > Metazoa > Chordata > Aves > Pelecaniformes > Ardeidae > Egretta > Egretta garzetta. The sequence continues at coordinate 1,411,986 of NW_009259496.1, read as the reverse complement.
TATGATTTCTCCTGCTAACAGCGCATCGGAGGGGATGCGGGAAGATGCTTGCTCAATACGTCGGAAGGAATGTCGATGAGAAATTAGTCAGCAGCAGCAAAACGAACGCAGGGTTTTCTCAATAAAAGCTGACTGCTTATTTACCCATCTGGGATGAATTTTGAGGCTTTGTGCAGAGGAACGAGCGGCGAGGGTCTGCCTGGAGCCTGCATTCCTACACAACGTGTCCAATTCGGCGTCCTCCATCAGCTTGCCCTCGTGAGAAGGAGCTTGAAGGGGCTGCAGCAAAGCCACGATGAGCTTTTCATAAAGATTAGAGGAATTGAGTGAGGAGGAAAGAGTTTGGGCAGGGGGAGCCAAGGGCAACACGTTCCACGGGGGTGCTCTGGACAGGGTGCTCAGCGAGGGCGGCGTTCCGGCGGGGAGCCAAGGTGCTAAACGTCTAAGCCCAGGTTTCTGAGCAGACATAAGGCAAATTCGGATGCCGCACCATAAAAAAAAAATACCTGGCTCCTTTCCTCGGTGGCTCCACGTCCCCTTGCCCGAAAGCATGGCTGTGGAGCCTGGCAGGAGCAAGCTAATGCGCAGCGCAGGGGGGAGAGGGAAGGGAGAGGAGAGGCTGAGGAAGGCGATGAAGGCTTGGGCTCCTGGTCGCCACCTGAGCTCCTCTTGCAGAGCTTTCCCAAGCAATAAAGAAGGAAGAGTGGTTGAAAGACCTGAAAACACAGGCAGCGCTCTTGGAAACACCCTTTCGGTCTCCAGGCTAGTTTTTTAAATGCCCTAATCCCCCCCCGCCAAGTAAGGCTTTTCTTTAAAACCAAATAAAACCGGTCTCTGGCAGGGTGAACGCATCACGTCTCACCTTTACAAACACGTCGATGTGCTGCTTAACCACCCCGGGCTGACGTAGCCACCCCCTCGGTGCTGGGTGCCCCCCGCGCCCCCCAGCCCTGCCCAGGGGAACCTTGCTTTTCCATCTGCTCCATCGCTAGTGCTGTAGCAAGGAATAACTTTTCTTCCTCCCCATCCCCATCCAATTTTTCACCCTCTCAGCCCCAGGTAACCATTTAGGATCCATCCGCTGGATAGCCCCAGGAGATGGGAGCAGCGTTCCTAGCGCAGGGATGGGCCTGGCCAGGACGTGGGCTGTTGGGATGAATAAGCGGCCGCGAAAACCCGACAGTTGTTGGCAGATCCTCAGCTGGTGTAAGTTATCGTACCTCCATCGACTTCAAAGATTATTGACTTCAATGAGGCCAAGACAATTTACAGCAATCGCAGATCTGCCTCTAATTACGCCGGCTCTGATGCTGTAATATCCTGAGCTTCCTCCAACGCCACGGACTTCCGACCCGCGGCATCAAACAGCCCCGCTCGGGTCCCTGCAGCTGGGCAGCCCCTCTGCAGGGCTGGCGGTACCCTCGCTGCCAAACCTCTCCTGGGCAGCCGGGGGCTGCCTTTCCCCCCCCGCCATCGCCACATTCAGCTCCTTCCCCAGCCTTTGAGCCTTCCCCTGGGATGTTTCAAGAGAAATATTAATTTTTTTAAATTTTTTTTTTAAAGCATAACTCTTAATCCAAACCACATTTTCACAAACAAGCCACTACATATTTGCTGTGTTGGGTTTTCTGGTTTCCCCCCCCCGAAATAAACCCTGCGTGCCAGATCCTCTTGGGATATAACCCACTGCCGCGCAGATAAAATGAACTGGCCCCCTCCACACCAGCCTTTCGTGTTTCCCCCTCCGCAAAAATCCCATCCCCTGGGAAGAAGCCCCCATCTCACCGGTGGGCAAGGTTTTTCCAAATATTACCATTACTGCAATGAGGCGTTTCTGGAGTTTGGCTACTCGGCCTCATGCTGCAGGGCTGGGGGGACTGGGGGTCCCACCACGCCTGCGGGGGACACACGGGGACACTGGTGCACCCGCTTCCCCACGGGGAGGTGGCAGAAGGGCTGGGAGCACTTGACAGGGTCTCGCTAGAGGTTTAAGAGATCTCACTTATCCTTAGCATCATGCTCCAAATCTGATAGTCTTATTTCTCAGCTAAAATAAGTTCAGTTGTCAGCAGATAAGACAGGCTCAGCAGTCTTGTGGTTTTGTTTCTGTTAAGCTCTGATTAATTTTAATGATCTTTCAGTCCCTTTTATTCCACATTATTCAGGAATGGCACATAATCTTTGCCTCTAAGTGTGGCTCCGTGAGCTTTAATCCACGCCGATATTTTTGTCTCCCCTTGGCACTCCTCCACCTTCCACCAAAGCTTTGGTTTTCACCTCTTTGTTCCATGGGGTTCCTGCTTGTTAATTTATTATTGGCATTGTGACGATGCTAACGGACAGGGGGAATTTATGTCGGCCTTGGAAACCAGAAGCCAAACCCAACTCACCTTTCCCACCCCAAAGCACGGTTTCGGAGGGCACGATCTGACCCGGCACACCTGTGCTGGGGACAGGGATCTTCCATGGCCTTGCATTCACCCTTTTTCAGCAAGGCCTGATGGTATTTGCTATCATGAGATGGATTTAGTGCACAGCCAAGACAGAGGGCACTGCTGTTCAGGTTTGCCACGGCCGCAAGTCCCCATGCCCCACTGCGCCAACCTGTCCTTACCTGCGGTTTTCCCAGAGGAGCCGTTGCTTTTCCCTCCGTAGGCTCAGCGATCCACGTTGAAAGCAGTTTTCTTTACTGCTGCCCCATATCGTTCAGTTCACCCCAAACATATCAAGCATCTCTTGGTTTCAGCCTCCCCGCGGCTGAAGCCCAGGGCAAACCCAAGGGCGAGCGCAGTCGGGCCCCGGCCTCCTTGGCCCTCCTCCCACCGACAGCTCCAATTCCTAGGGAAAAAGGTAAAACCAAACCTCTTGGGCTTTGAAAGACTCCTCCAACTCCTGGCCAACCTCCCCATCATCGGAGGGATGCTCGTGGCCAGCCGAGCCCCAGTACCCAGCAGCCCCGGGTAACATGGGTTGGTCCGGTCAGCTACGGGCACTGAAGGGGAGGAACGGTGCCAACACCACTCACCCCGGGGGAAGAGCAGAACCCTCCACAGTTGGCGCTAGGCACAAACATCGCTTTCAAACCCAACCCATGGGTCCTGGGTGGCAGCTCAGGCCACACCTAAGGCAGAACCCATCATCCAGGAGTTACGCCAAGGGTAGGACAGGGGTGCCCGTGAGCCCCGCATCCCAAACCGGGCACTGCTGCTGTGTGCCAGCACTGAGACGCCCCCGGTGACGGTCAATCCAATGGTCCTCAAATCCTTGAGGAAGGAGCTGTGCAAAAGGACACAGCATTACCCCCAAAATCACCCCTGGGGGGGGTGTCCCACACATGGCTTTGTGGTTACTGCAGCCTACAAGGCTTTGATGTCTGCATCGTGCCCCGCTCAAGCAATGCTAACCCCATCCCTAAATCCCTTCGAAAGCCCTGTTAAAAGCAAGGGAGCAGCGCCAGCCCTCGGACACGCCGGCAGCCAAGTGGCCAAATCCCACAACACTCAGCCAAAGCCCCCGTCTATCAAAATGCCATTACTGCAGAGGGGTTTTTTTTAATTGCTCCTCTCTCATCTCCACAAATATGCGCTGCCAACGAAGCCTCGTGATCCCCCGGCACCGCTGCGGCTCTGGAGGTCGGGCCAGAGGGTCAGCCCAGGGATGGGGCAGGGGATGCCCGGAGAATCACGCTTCATTTTCATAAAATGGTTCCCACCCCCTGCAAACGCTAAATATCTTTTTCCACATCCATATGGGCAAAACTAAGGCTTTATCTTGACTCGTCACCAATATTCTCCATCGCCTTTTATCCTGTCTGTGCTGGGTGCCCATGTGCACACACGCCAGTGCACACCCGAGTCCCCAGGGGTTTGATCCTGCCCTCCAGGGCTTACACATGTGCCCTCACAGACCATTAAATCCCAGTGGCTTGCTGGTGATGCCAGCCTGTGCATTGGGCTCAAACATGACCGAAAAGACAGGGACACCCCTGAGGACGATGACACGCAGTGCTGTGGGGGCACTTCAGCCCCAAACTGGAGTCCCAATGCTTCTGGTGTAAAGACTTCATCACCAAAGTTGCTGCTGGCACGGGGCCCGGTGCCGGATGGAATTTCCCCCTCTCAGCCACAGCAGGCGAAGCGGTGTCGGGGTGTTACGCAGCCCCAGGCCAACAGCTTGCAGGCTGCCATGCAATAGATTCCCCCCCTTCCCTCCTTTTTACAAATGCGATTTTCCCCTGGGGATTAGAGCATCACTAAGCCCCCCCGGCCCAGCGCGCCCTACATTGCCGGTGCCGGTCCTCGCCCACCAGCTCCGGCACCCAGGTCCGGGGTAACGGCTGCTGCTCCGGCACCGTCTCCGTGCAAGGAGGGTGAGGAGCCTTCCAGCATCGTGCTAGTGACTCCCCCCTCCAAAAAAGTTAATAAACAAATAAATAAATAAATGGCAACAACAAAGTAGTTCTGGCCTATTTCAGATGATTTAATCCTCTTTGGACTTCTTTGAATCGCAGGCTTACAGTTATTTAGCGCATTTCAGTAAGTATCCAAGCGCTCACCAGCACATCTGCACCAAAGGGTGCTCCGGGCTGGAGCCCCCACCGGGCGGCTTGGAGCACGGGGACACCTCGCCGGGCTCCTCGGAGAGCTACGTTGGGATTTAATTTGCAGTGCGACTTTCCCAAGGCTCTTTTTTTTTTTTCCCCTGATATTCCCTGCATATTTGACAACAGAAAGTTGTTTCCATCAACATTACATTTTATACGGTGCTATTAAAAAAAAAAACAAACAAACACCAAATCCTACTAAACCAAAACTTGGGGTATTTTTGGAATAGGGAGCCTGTGAGCGTTTCTGTCCCGTACCTCCCCGGGTTGAGCCCAGCTGTGCCGGGGAATGGATTTAGAAGGCAGCTGCAGGATTTCTCTTATAAATAACAATATTGGCTTAGCAGAATAAAGAAGATAAATGAGTCCTAGCCAAGGAGCTACCCGAGGTATTTAGCACTTCTGGAGGGATGAGTTAAACCCCAGGGTGCTGCCTCCTCCCTGGCAGCCACCTCGGGCGCATCCCCCCCGGCTTCCCCTTCGGCACGGCGGGACCGCAGAGGTGCAACCACCCAAATGCTCGCAGCCGCCACCGTTTCACATCGGGAAAGGGTCCCAGCCCCCCAGCCCTGCACCCAGGGCGGCCGGCTGGTTCCCATCTGATTAACACCAGATTACAACAGAGTGGGGCTTTAAGAGCTTAGAAGCCGCTCGCGCTGCAGAAATCTATCTGATCGCCTAAGCGGTGGCGTGCAGGAAAGTCAGTGCCTAGAAGCCAACAAAATTTTCAGCATTTCTCGCCAAAAGGGCTATTTACTGCAAGAGGAACGTCCCAGCCCATTGCGTTTGGGTTTGCAGAAGGCTCCTGCGGGTGGGGAAGGACTCAGCACCCCCACAGCACCCTCCAGGGGAGATCCCTGGGGTATTGCGGGGGGGGGGGGGTCTTTTTCATTTTTCACCAGAAAAGCTTCCAGGTTTCCTCCCCACAGGGAATGGAAAAAAATTGGCAGCTTTGCCAATACCACTGATAATAGCACTGGGTGGGAAATCAGGTTTTCCTGGGAAGTACATGGTCCCAGAAACCCTGCTTACCAGAACCCAAGCCCGGCTTTGAGCCTGGCACCTTCCAGTGACACCAGTATTGGCAAAAGGGAGAGGCAGAAATGCCTCAAGCCACTCCAAGAGGCTGCAGTCAGGGGTAGCTGGGGAAAATTAAAGAATTGAAGGAAAAACCAGCAACTGGAAGGCAAAGAAACTTTACTGACCGTCCCACCGGAGCAGCTGCTGCTTGGGCCTCGGCGCTGAGCTCCTGCATGGTCCCAGCCTGTCCTGGGGCCACCATGCTGCCAGGCAAACACCAGCACAGCCCTGGAGGGAACTGCACCTACAATCTCCTACCCCAGCAGCCTTCCACCCTGGCTTTGTTCTTAAAAAACCCCAAATCACATGCCCACCTGCCCCAAAATGCCAATAACCCCACCCCTGATTGATTGATTGATTGATTGATTTTATAAACACCCCCAGGAGCCCCTCCCATCACCCAGGTTGGTTCCCCCAGCTGCTTTGCCCAAATGTCCCATCCCACCCCAGGCCTTCTCCTCTCCCTGCACTGGGGCTGGACATCCACCCTGGGCTGGGGGTCTCCCTGGCTCCCTGCCCACCTTCCCCTGGCTTTGGGCACTGCTGCTCCTTAGCCGAAACGCCCTGCGTGTGCGCACGGGTGCTTGCAGGGCTACAAGCACCTCCCCTGATTCCAGAGGCAGTTTTCCAGAAGGAGCATCCCAGGTGACCGCTGCCGCCAGGCACCACCCCCCCCCAGAGCCTGTGGCCGCAGCAGCCCCGTGCACCCCGGGGCGTTTCGATGCCCACTGAGCAAAGCCGGCGCTGCCTTGTCCTGCCCCGGCCCCTGGGGTGCCCATGTGTGCCTTGGCTGGTTAAAGTGTGCGGATCAGGGCTTGCAAACAGCCTGGTGCTCCCAGGGGCCAGACCCCCAGCCTGGCAAAGCCCTGCAGCTCTGCTGAGCCCTCTGAGGTTGCTGCCCCTGCCCTGGCAGCCACCGGTGCCGGATCTGCAGCCAGACCCACCAGCCAGGATGGACTGGGTCCAGGGCATGGGTCTGCTGGGGAGCGGCTGGGGGAGCTGGGGGGGTTCAGCCTGGAGCAGAGGAGGCTGAGGGGAGC
>NW_009259496.1:1404056-1404579 GCF_000687185.1 Egretta garzetta | reverse complement strand
TTAAAAGAAGGATGGATGAGGTGCTGAGGGCCAGGGTTTAGTGGTGGGATGGCAGGGTTAGGTTAAAGGTTGGACTCGATGATCTCAAAGGGCTTTTCCAACCAAAGTGATTCTATGGGTCCTACCCCCCCGCGTACTTCACTCGGGGCTAGGAGGGCTTCCAAGCCGCTCCGTGCCCCCATGTCGCCAAGCGCTGGGGTTTCGATGGGCGCGGGGAGCCGCTAACAGCAGGGCCAGCAGCAGTTTGCATCCCCGTGTAAAAGGACGATACCGCGTGAAAGGCTCTGTCCGGGGGTGCCCCTCCTCTGCCCGTTTTAGATCTTAAACCCACAGGTAGAGAAGCAGAAAGTAAAGCCGACCAGGGGAACTGCATTTCAGCCCCAGGACTGATGTTTAAAAAAACCCACCATCACCAAAAAAAACCCCCAACCCCCAAATCTACGTGTCCAGGGAAGGTCACTGCAGGGGACTTCCCAGAAAAGGGGTGCAGGGAGGTTCTCTGTCTCAGAAAGGGGCTGCGGTT
>NW_009259496.1:1401304-1404021 GCF_000687185.1 Egretta garzetta | reverse complement strand
TAACGCAGCCGGGCTCCGTGTCCCAGCTCCAGCCGAGAGGACAGGGCGGTGTCGTCCCCAGTGCTCGCGCTCCGAGGATTTACAAGCTCAAGACACCCGCGATGTATTTGCTGGCTACCAGTGTAGCTGCGGCAGAATTCCGCAGGGTATGGAGCCAGCTCCCCAGAGCTGCCAGCCATGGGACGGGGTGGGATGCTCCCCATCCAAGCTCCATCTATAGAGACACCCTTTTCAGCTCTTCTATTCTTTTCCAGAAGAAATTTGGAGCCCTGTAGCTTTATTAGTAAACAAACAAACAAATAAAAAAAAAGCCCAAGCTCCTCGTAAATGAATTACCAGCTCAATGGCCTGTTGAAAGCCCTCTGGGGCAGCGTGGCTGGGTTGCTGTCAGGGGCTGTTTCCATCCCGGGCACGGGGATGGCAGAGCTGTGCCCCGTGCCCCATCCCACCCAGGCACCTTTCCCAGCCCCTGGGGCTCCTTCTTGGCAAAGCACCTTTGGCTTCGGCGAGCAGAGGAACAACGGGTGCTGGAGAGTGGCTCTGGTGCCCACATGGGGCAGTGGGTGGGCGGCCGGTGCTGGGATGCCCACGCTGCCTCCTCCTCCTCCTCCATCCCTGCCCACCCAGCTCCTCGCTCCAGCTGTGCTGTGCCTGGGATGGGACCGAGGGCACCAGGGACGGGATGGGAGCACAGTGGCTTCCCGGGCAGAGGAGGACCGGTGGCACCTGGATGCGCTGGGCAGGTGGCCCTGGTGGCATCAGAGCGGGCAAGGAAGGCAGAGCCCAGCAGGAGCTCCTGCCCAGCCCAGGCTGGAGGTGGGGGGAAGGTCTGGTGGCTGCGGATGGAAAGTGGAGGGGGCTCAGGGGCTGCAGGGGCTCCTCCAAAATGGAGAGTCAGCATGGCACTTGGAGACCTCCCCCGGCTGGGCCAGCCCCAGCAGCCGGGCACAGCCTCGAGGGGCTGGCCCCGAAAGCCACGCTCTCCACAAGGGATTAATTGGAGATTATTTTCCATCTGAGAAGTCTGAGCATCCTCCCCTAGGAAATACCACGGAGCCGGCATCTGCAGTTACTTAAAGCACCCTACTATCCTGGTGGGGAAGAAAAACTCCGTTAAACACATCATTTCATTTGTACCACCCAAAGAGACCAAACCTCATCGTTCAGTAGCAATAACGACTTGGGGTGGAAGGGTGAAAGCGCAGCAGTAAAACACCATTCGTTGGCGAAACTAAAGGTGTTACCATCCAGAAGCTTTGCAAGTATCGGCTGCAGGTCACATTTTGCTACCACTGGCCGTGATGACGGACCCTGCACGTCCTCCCGGCCGAGCACCCACCCTGGCGCCCCCCCCCGCCGGCGAGGACACGGGCATCGGCGAGCATTGGAAGGATCCCAAAGACACCACCAGGATAAATGACTCCTCCGTGCAAAGCTGCAATAGTTTTGATGTCCATCTTGGGGGTTGTATAAACGTTGGTTGGACCAGCTCCCCCCGCCTTGTTTCTCCAGGACCAACCCCAGGCCATTCCACCAAGGGCCCCGCTCAGCTCGGTCGTCCCCACCGCCACAATTGGCACAACTTTCTGTGGGCAAGATGCGACGTGAGGAGTTTGAACCCGGTGGTTTCCGTCTGCCTTGAGAAGCTCCAACAGTGCCAACCAAAGTGAGTTATTAAAAAAAAAAAAAAAAAAAAAAAAAAGGTGAAAAACCGGTAAAACAACCACGAGTGTGGGTGGCAATGCCCGGGTTACCCGTCTGGGCTCTCCAGCCCCAACCATGAAATCGCGGCAGAGAAAATCCTGCAAGAAGAGCCGACCCACCCCTGCGGCGAGCGCCGGCCGAGCACGGCGAGGCCGCGCAACGCTTCGCCGTGGCCTTTCTGCAGGTACCCAGCCTTGGGTTTTACGCATCCCGCCTATTTTTCCAAGCTCTGTGGGTTGGCTTTGCCTGCGCCCCCCCCTGCACAGCATCCCCCGCCCGCTTGGAGCAGGCGCTTTGTGTTCTTCCAGGGGCGCAGGAGCGTTTTTGGGTGAAACACAGAGGTTTTGCTTACGGAACGGAGTCAAATCTGGATGAGGATGAGAATGAAGAAGGTTTTGCCTTTTTACAGCACCTTCCTCCAACAGGATGGGAAGGCCAGCGCTACCGGATGGTGACGACGCCACTGCGGCAGGGGGGGGGAGCCCGAAGTGCCTGGCACCGGCTCCGCGTGGCTCGGCACACGCAACCAGGACACACGGAAACAACAGGGTCGTACCGGACAGACAAACGCACACACACATATATATGTGTGTATATATCTATATCTATATCTATCTATATATCTATATAAAAGCACCCATTCTCCCCATTCTCCTACCGCCCCCCCAAAAAAGCTGAGCCCCCGGGGCGGCGAATGGGCAACGCAGAATGAAATGAAAGCCAAGTGTCGGAACGGGTTTATAAAAATGGCACATTTATTGCTACAGAACGGTCATGTACATGACGGCATCGAATAACTACAGATGAGAAACAGGCAATGGCCTACACCGAGCGGTCTGTTGGCTTGTCATCGTCTCGAAGGAACTCCAGCACACCACCTGTTTGGACACTTCTACAAATCAGAAATACACCAAAAACATGAAAAAATCGAGGCACTCAGCCACACATTGAAAACAAGGTGTAACTGTTCATTTTTTTTTTTTTTTAAATATTTTTTCCCTTTTTTTCATTTT
>NW_009259496.1:1399932-1401253 GCF_000687185.1 Egretta garzetta | reverse complement strand
AAAAAAGAAAGCTACCGTACAGTTTCATCTCAATAACACATGGTAAAATAACATCTTTTAAATAGTAAAATAAAGTAACAAACTTTTACTCAGAATGATTCCAAAAATCTACAAAGAAGAAATATTCAGAATCTGACAATTTTTTTTTCCCCCCCCGTTAATATTCATGGTATAAAAGGATTGCTCCTGTGAAAAATAAGCCAAATATATTTTTTTATTTTTAAATTTAGTTTTTTTTTTCTTTTTTTTTCTCCTACTAGGGTGTACTACAGTCTATTTTATAGCAAAAAGAGCACTAGACAAACGAAGCTTTATAACAAAAAGCCAGGCACTGATACATGGTAAATCTCTGCTTTTTTTGTTTTTTCTTATCTTCACTTAATTGCATCACAAGTAACAAGAATGAAAAAGGCCACAGTTCATATATTTTCACCATTACATAAGTCTATAATACTTGAAATGAGGATGGTCAAACCAGCACTGCACAAAGATGAATCAACCTCAAGTCCCAGGAGAAAGAACATGGTGGTGCTAAAAACCCAACCGAAAGCAAACCAAAACCGAAAGGAAAAGGGAGGGCCCCCCCCGGGCCCTGGCGCCCCGCTGTGTTGGAATTCATCCTGTTCCACCTCTAGGGTTGGGGTTTTATTTTTTTTTTTCCAGTCAACCAGTGGACTCATTTTTTTCTTTTTTTTTTTTTTTTCCACTTTTCACAAGAAAGAGGAAAAAAGTGTAGACTCTCAGCCTTGATAGTTCTTAACCAGAATAGTTGGAACTGTCAAAAAAAATGCTTTACGAATTCTTAACTGATGACTTTGCTCTTGTAAATAGAAGAACAAAGCACAAATTCAACCCCCAAAACCTCGGAAGACTGCATCAGTACAAGTTGCATCACTGGTAGGACTGACAGTTGTAGAAACATCAGTGTTCCTTGCAGCTACACAGAAGACAAATGGCAAAGAAGTTCTAGATGAACAGGTTCCCTACTCAGCATATTCATAAATTACTTGAATGTGGAGGTGGATCAGTTCAGAAAAAGCTAATTCCGTATTTTTTTTTCCCTGCTTTCTTGGAGGGTTTCGTAGCCTGGTTTAATCACCCCAGGGTACAGCTTTCTAAAACCTTCCTTGCTTCGAACGAAGCAGCGCCAGCTCAAGCCCCTCGGAGCGGGGGGCTCTCCCTTCCCTGGCCCGGGGAATAACGGAAAAAGCGAAGGGCTACGCGCTGGGGGGGGGTTGGGTTTGGTTTTACATCTTGCCTCGTCTGGAGCAGGCGGTGGCCGGGATCCTCAGCTCCTACAGCCAGGAGGGATGCGGGCGCG
>NW_009259496.1:1398311-1399763 GCF_000687185.1 Egretta garzetta | reverse complement strand
TCCGTCCCCGCGGCGCCGGGACCACCGCGGCCGCCGGGCACGGCCCCGAGCTGCTCCTCGAGTTCAGCGAGAGCCGAGTGCGAGCGGAACCAAGACAAGCTTTTTCTTTCTTTTTTTAAGTTCCAGGAACTAAACTCGCCATTTATTTTCTGTCCACAGATTGCTTTAAATAAACATGAAGCCGGTCTTATAATTTGCTTGGCTTTGGTTTTTTTTAACATCATTTTATCAGAAGCACAGTCCTCGGCATCTCGGTGACGAGCTCCTTGGCCGGTCCCTACCCCCATCGAGCGGCGCACTCGGGACAGACCGAAACCGAGTGTGGTCCACCGGTTAAACCCCCTCTCCGATAAACCAGGCCTGCTCCCAAGTCCAGCGCTCCTCCTGCGATAGAAGCCAGGCTTAAGCCGTGGCGTGGCCTCCTCTAGCGTCTGCTCTAGCGGTTGAATCCACCTCCACATTTGAGAAACTTATCGACAAAATCAAAACATTGAGAGTTTTATCGCTACCGAACATATTTACAGTTCTCAGCACGCACACAGCTAAATCCAAATGGGGATGGGGATGCCGAAGGTGAGCACGTGGGAACTATCGTATTTGTCCTTGACGTTTTCAGGAACAAAACATAAAATTCAGATTCTCGTATCTCACTATTTCATTTAAATGAGACTTTTTTTTTTTTTTTCAACCACACAGGATTTTATAAACAAAAAGAACCGATACAATGTATTAAAACACATAATAACAAGAGTCTACATGTAAAAATATAACTTTTACATACACAATTCCAAAATAATGATACGTTTGCCGTTTGTTGCATAAAATTTACAAATGTATTTTTTTCCGTTACTCTAGAACTGGCAAAACAGGAGAACAGATGGAACATTTAGACCGTTTGATGGATTTATGGCATTTATTCAGTGTTGATAGGTGGAAAATCTACTCGAACAGGGAGATTTTATTTCAAATACATGCCAGGTTGGTGTGGCTGTAAAAATAGAAACTGGAATTAGAGACAAAAGGATGCTGACGGATACTTAACTAGGAGCACTATCCGTTCATGGTACTGTACACCAAAGTCGATCGATTCTTAAGATTCACTATGGAAGTTGGTTCAGTTGTGCCCAGACTTCAAAGCTAGTTATCGGATGAGCTGCTGTGCCATCGGTTGAGCTATGTTACTCTTCAATATGTTAAGTAAAAACTTCATTCGTACTGGCCGGAGAAATCCTGTACTACCACCCCTCCTCGAGAAAGTGCAACTTAATGCTTTAGGACTCATAAGGCTCGTTATAATGCTGCGTGATGACCGGCATTGGCGTTTCGCAAAGAAAGGAGGAGGCAGCGAGTGGTCTACACTTAAATAATCCACTTAAAAACGAGAGAAGAACAACAGAAAAAAGAAGTCGATCAAATCTGCCACACTACTTGCGATTTCCCCCGCGATGGGTG
>NW_009259496.1:1392503-1397708 GCF_000687185.1 Egretta garzetta | reverse complement strand
ATAGGTCTATAAGATCCATCTGTTCCTCCTACCCTAAGGAATGGCTAATGTCATCGCTTCAGTTTTCATTAGGACGTTTGCTGGTTTTGTAAATATCTGGGCAGCAAAGCTTCCCTTTTAATATCCAGTAAGTAGAAACACTAGCTGTCTAGCACACCAACGAAAACGCGCACGGTTGTTTCTTTTCTTCAGAAGTACACTTTTTCATTATTGCAAGTTTACAATTTTAAATTAAATATTTTTTTTTTTTTCTTTTTTTCCCCCTTTTTTTTAAGATTAAAAAATCCTTTTTTTTTTTTTTTTTTTCCTTTTTTTTTTTTTTTTTTTCCAAAAGAAGTTTAGGCACAAATGCATTGTCCCACAGTGTGGAGAAGATTGCCATTCAGTCTCTCGGCTGTGCACGTACAGCTCGTAACATACTGCGTTAGACATTCTGCGTGATATGTTAAAGAGAGTCGTCCCTCAAGTTGCACTTTTTTGTGTTGTGTTTTGCTTTTTTCTCTCGGTTTTAATACTCGGGAATGCTGAAATCTCTTGCGTCTGTGATTCTTAACTACTCAGACTTGTCTTATATTACAAAAAAAGGGGTTAAGGAGAAGTGTTTATGTGGGTTTAAGATAATACAGCTGTTAAGGAAGTGGTCTCTTGCTTAAATGAAGAAATGTGGCAACTTGGACCTGTGGAAGAAGTAAAAAACCCCCATCAGTCACGGAGCGTTGCCTGCGTGCCCCTACCCCCTCCTCCAGCGACCCGCCCCAGGGCAGCCCTGGAGATCCAGCCCGAAAATCAGATTGCGAGGGGTGGGCCAGCGCATCCCCCTATTTTTTTTTTATTTTTTACATCTGTCCCATGTGATTGGAGGCGTCTCCCATCCCGGGGTGGGGTCCTGCCAGGGAAAGCGGCGGAGGATCTGAAGAGACTTTCTCTTCTTCCCTTCTTTTCAGACACGCTGCCTTCGGGTTCAGATTTCTTTCTGTTGAATTGAAGCAAGAGGCCATTTCAGATCTCCGCGTTTTTACACCGGATCTGGTCTGTTCATCGCGTGGGCAATTAACATAATTAACGGTCGAGTTATTTCGGGCCAGCCCGGCTACGGGAATTCAGCGGGCGGAAGCGGAGGGCACCACTCGGTCGGGCGCTGGATGACTCCACGCACAAGCTCTGCGAACACCTCCCGGTTTGGGCTCTGCCAAGGAGCAGCCAAGCTGAATACTGGATTTGGATCTTGCCAAAGGACGTAAAATGTGCCGAGGGCTTATGCCTGGCGTCCCCGCTGCCGGAGCCACAGGGGAGCACTGGCACCCCGGGAGCTCAGGGTGCCAAGGGTTCGGTCTCGCCTCTCTCCCTGGCACCGGGTGCCCCTGGCCAGGCTTCCCCCAAGCCAGAAAGGTGCCTTGGGCATGGCCAAAGCCCGGGGGGGGTGCGAGGACACGCGAGGTGGGACACTGACCTCTAACTTGCTGCTCTAAGCTGAGGATGACGGCCACGGCCTGGTGTAAAATCAGGAGCTTGGTCTGGGGCTTGTCGCTCTTCAGATGGAGCTGCACCATCCGGCCCAACTCCTTGAAAGCCTCGTTGATGTCGCGGACGCGCAGGCGCTCCCGAGCGTTGTTGGCCATTCGCCTTTCCTTTTCCCTCTCCGCCTTCTGCTCCGGTGTCAGGTCTTCGTCATCGTTATTGCTGGGAGACAAAAGGAACACATCATTTTCTAATGACGTGGAAGACAAGCAGTGCAAAGGTTTTCAACAGACTTTGTCCAAAACGAGCGCTACCCTTCGGGAGCAGGCACCTTCCGAGCCATCCTCATTTGCTGGCCCTCTTCCACCAAACCTGCGCAAAATCCGGTCCCCTGAAATTTTACACTGGGTGAAGCCCCAGTTTGTAACAAAGCTCCGGCCCCTCGGCGGCAGCGCCCACGCCAGGGCGACAGCCGTGCACGTAAGGGGTGCCCTTCAGCAAGCCCCTCATTCGGGTTTGGGAAGAAACCTCCGCCGCCGCCGAGGGGGAGGTGAGGACCCGACGCCTCCCTGAGCGGCGGCGAGCTCCAGGCAGTGGGGGCGGCAGCACCCCTGTCCCTGGCGCGGGGCACGGGGCACCGAAATGCCCGTGGGCAAAGAGCCAGGGAAGTGATTTACGGCTGTGAGGAGCCCCCCGGTGAACTTCTGCATCCTTTCCGCAACAAAACTGCCTTCTATCCGGAGAAAATGATGATTTTTAATTTGAGAACACATCCACTGGTGAGTCACCGGCACGATGTAATTTGAATTGGTTATGCAAATGGAGTAATAAATTTTCAGCAGCCCTAACAACACGGATTCAGACATATAACTAAATATCAGGAGTAACCTTTTAAAGCTGCAAGCATGTTAAAAGCAAAAATGTTAGCCTACAAAAGCTTCAAAGCAGACATAAATATGCATAAGCGCCAGCATATTTGTTGCATTAACAAGAGCCACGATGGCCTCACATCAGCACAAAGGTGCTTTCTTCTTACCGCAGCCTAACCGCACATGAAAGCCTCGCTTATACATATGGTTCCTTCAACACATCTAGTCCCAGAAAATCTCGAGTGTCATCTATTTTCTCCAGCCGTGAGTGTCATTAACGTCTTCCACACCAGTGCCCGCTGGCCCGAGCCTCGGCGCCCCCTCGGGGGCAGCTCGGCCCCTTCTTACCTGGGCTCGGTTGGGCAGCGTGCCAGGCGTGGAAGGAGAGGAGGCAGGAGGACGCTGCCGTTCGTCTTGAAAAAATTAAAATCCCCTGAACGAAGCAGGGTCCTGCCTGGATTTCAGCTTTACTGGGACTTTCAGCTGCGACGACAAGAATCCGCAGCCCTGAGCTGTACCTGGGTGCAGGTGGAATTTGAGGGGATGGGGATTAACCCTGTCCCGTGCTGGCGTTCACGTCTGCGGCACCCACAGACGTCGTTCCCATGGGCGCGCGCGTTCCCGGATGATAGGATCCAGGCACGCCTTCGCTACTACTTCCCCAAAATGTATAAAGAAGAACAAGCAAAGAGCTCTAAGCCCCCCGATTCAACCCAGGAACGGGGCCCTGGGAGTGACCGCTGTATTTCAGAGGCGAAAGCAAAGCGTTCGGTTTGTTAGTTCAGAGGAAGGCCCATACTGTATTCCAATTTGCAAGCGTGGGCAGGCAAGAGAGGAATAACAGCCTAATTCGTACGTTTTAGCGCAACGCAATTTCTGTATAGGTTGTGGAGAACGTGCTCAGTGTCCAAATTTGTGAATTGTTCCAATTTGAGGACGTCCTGGAGTACAGGTACCCGCCGGGCACTCGGTACTGCCAGAGGAGCCATCCCCTTCCGCTTAGGCTGTGGTTTTACCTGCCAGGAAAAAACCTCATAGTTTCCTCCTGTTCTGTTCACTTCATCGAAATCCAGTAAAGGAATTAAATGAAGCGACACTATTATATACTGTTACCTAGATCTTGACCTAGTAATTGATTTGATATCCTTCTTGTCATCCTCTAGTTTCTTGTCCTCAGAAGACTTTGTGTCCTGGAGGTTTTCATCTCCCTCGTCGTCAGATTTGATTTCGGAGCTGCCCGAAGAGACGCTCTGCCCTTGCAGTCCGGTCGGCATGCCTGTGAGAAAACACAGCTCTGCTTTCTGGAACCTGCGACTCCTGTTCTGCCATCATAGAATCACAGAATCACTTTGGTTGGAAAAGACCTTCGAGATCGTCGAGTCCAACCGTTAACCTAACCCTGCCATCCCACCACTGAACCATGTCCCTAAGCACCTCATCTCTCCTTCTTTTAAATCCCTCCAGGGATGAGGACTCTACCACCTCCCTGGGCAGCCCCTTCCAGACCTAACTTGTCCTTCATCGTAAAAAAACCAACTTTACTACCTCATCCTCATAAAAGAATCAAAGTACCTGGGCTGCAATGGGTGAGCAAAACCTTGTAAGCCATCATCACAGCTTGGGCTCCTTCCTCCCGGCTTGAGCGGGAAGATCAGCTGCCTCCAGGAACAACAACGTCCCCCGGTGTCCCCTGGGCTCGGCTGGCTCCGGGGCTGCTTTGCCAGAGCCCCGCAGCAGAGCCTGCGGGGCTTAGGGCAGCGCGGGGCATCTTGTGAGCCAAGGCACCCCGGGCAGAACTGTAAAGGGGGTGGAAAATCTGCGGGTCCGAGTCTCGCCTTCAACCCACACCTTTCTGGCCTCTCTCCTGCGGGGTTTCCCGCACCCCTAATTTTCCTGCACCCCTAATTTTCCCGCACTCCTAATTTTCCCGCACCCCTAATTTTCCCGCACCCCTAATTTTCCCACACCCCTAATTTTCCCACACCCCTAATTTTCCTGCTCAAAGCAGTGCTGGTATCGAGACTCGCTGTCGAGGGGTCGCACGCTCGTAGTTGTCACAAGTGGAGTATTTCAGAGCGCAGAGCTGGGCTGGCCAGCAGGCTCTGCCCTGCGCCGTGCGACGGCCGCCGCCGTCCCCGCGACCACAAGCGCAGGCGCCTCATCCCCCCCCAGCCCGGGCCACCGCGTCTGGGGACGCTGCACCCCGGGACGGGCTGCCCAGGCGGCTGGTACTCACCCCTGTACGGGTCCTGGGGCGGGTTCAAATCCGGAGAGGTGGCGGACTGGACGGGCAGCTGGGGGACGGGGACCTGGTTTGGCACGAGCGAGTGGCTCCCGCGGAGGCTGACCCCGTCCTCGCGGTGCGCTCCGACCTGCGGGGTGGCGGGGGGGGAGAGAGGCAGCGGTGAGGCCGTGCCGTGCCGGACAGACTGCCGAACCCCAAATCCTGGGGACCCCAGGAGAGGGATGGGGACGGCGATCCCCGGCGCCGGGCCGCGTTTCACTAGAGGGCGCAGATGGCCCGTACAGCCGCCCGCCCCGCGCCCGCCGCGCGCACCGCGCAGGCCGCCCGGGAGGACGCGGCGCCGCACGCCTCGTGACAAACGCGGCGGAGCAGCTCAGGCAGGTAAAACGTCAAATTGTCTCCCAGGGTGCTGCAGCCAAGCGCACTGATTCCTACCCATCTGTCTTCTATCATGTCCGCCAACAGATCTGACAATTATCTTAATGCCCATATGCTTAATTGTGGGCTTCTCAATTCCCCCATTGCTATCGGAAATCCTGCAGGAATTTCAATTTGGCATTCAGCTTTCATTTCGGGGGATCAGATTTGCAGGCCTGCCATTTTTTTTTTCCCCACACTGCCAGCTAAGCGTCT
>NW_009259496.1:1387369-1392491 GCF_000687185.1 Egretta garzetta | reverse complement strand
TCCAAATAAGCGCTCGCCGGATTTCATTAACCGCCGAGTCCCAAACCCGAAGGGGCACCATCCCTGCCAACGCCGTGACTCCGGGTAATATCCCAATAAGGGTTTTATTAAACACTCCAGTAAAGCCATCATCGGAGCTGACAGCACGGGCGCGATGGAGACGCGTCCATCCCTCCCCTCCCCGTGGCTCACAGACACGCTCTGCGGAGCGGGGTTGCTCCTTCGTTAAATCAAGGAGCCCGCCAAGAAGATTTAAGCACCTGAAGAGCAAAACCGTCAGGAGTTGCAGGAGACTTTAATACAAAAGCCCCCGGAGCAGCAACACTGGAGCTGCCTCCCCGGTCCCACACGACGGTACCGACGGGGGGCTGTGGGGACGGACGGACAGCGTGTCCGCACGGAACGCTCCGCTTGCCACCTCCTCGGGCACGGGCACCCCCTCACACCGGAGCGCAAGGGGCGATAAACCTGGCCGAGAACCGCAAATCGCGCTTTGTTCTCAAAAAGTAAGTGCTCGGGCTGATAAAAAGACGGAGGGATGTTTCTAATCAGACTTACAAGATAATATAGGATAATTGTTAACAGCGAGTCGGGACCGCGGTGAGGGAGATAAAAGGGAATCCTGCCAAGGGGAACTTGAGAAAATCCTTTGCTCCTAGAGAGAATGTGAATAACCGAAAGTAAGTGTAAAGCAGCAGAGACCAAAGCTCTCTCCTTGGTGAGACAGTCTCATTTCTCAAACACTAAGAAAAGACTGGAACCGGCGTTATTTGGTTTTAAGAGCGAGTCGGTCGTTATGGGGTGCTTACAGCTCGGCCGTTCCACCTCCCAAAATCTCAATGCCGAAAGGGCAATAAAATCCTGACGACATCCTGCCAAGGAGAAGAAGTATCTTTGTCCCCACACCTGTGACAGGGAACGCCTAGTGACACGGGTGCCCTTCTTCATCCCCACCCACACCTCGCTCCACAGAAGATGAACCCCATGTCGTGGAGACAAAGAAACATCTGATACCGCTTCTGGTTGGCAACCGCCCACCGCCCTCCGCGCAGAGCTCCCGAGAGCGGCTGGAAGCTGGAAAGGTGCTTTGGCAGATGCCACGTCTCGCTCGGGGTCCCTCCCTTTTCCTGCCGGCCTCCCCGGACTCTGTCCATGACCCATGCAGACAGACAGACCGACGCGGAGGTGGCGAGCCCTGGAGCAGCCCACCTCCGCCCCCAGCCCACCTCCGTTACCGGGCTACTCAAGATGCCTCCAGTTGGGTGTGCCAACTTGCAGAGGGACAACCTCTGGGTTATGTGGCCCAACTTCTTGATGACCACCTCTTGCTTCACCATGTCAAGAAGCAGACGGGGTAATAAGCAGGAGCTAATGGTTTGGAGGAATTTTCCACTGAAGCGTTGAATTCAGATGCAAAGAAAAAAGATGCCATGAAGGCACCGCCACGTCACCGCTGACATACTGGCATAAAGGTTTCTTTCTATTCTTGAGATTGGTTCCAATACATTTCTTGTCCCTTAGGTTCTCAAGAGATCTGGAAGGACCTATGGTATGTCTCACAACGGAATGATAAAAACCATCAACCCTTTTCTTCTGTTTTACAACCCACTACAGCATCGCTCTTGCGTCTTGAGATTGGCAGCGTTTTTTTCCTGCCAACTGGCAAATTCCAGGCTTGCTTAGTGAGCCAGCCCAAACCATGCCCATCCCCATGTGAAAGAAAATCTGTCTCTTATCCCCGTCACTGACCCAAAGCCCTCTCCCCTCTCCCTGCACAGGAGGCGGGGATGGGGTGGGATGGGACGGAGCAGCCCTCCCACCCGCGATCCTCCCCGCGCTGCAGCGAGGGGGCTGCTCCGAAAACACCGACGCTTTCCAACGCTACGGCTACACAAACCACCACCTTGCAAGGGCCTTTCCGTAGCCTGTTTTCCTGGAGAATTCCCTTCTCCGGTTTCAATCACCTGCCAGAAGACTCAGGCAGCCCTCTCACTTCGTTAGCCACACGCGGTGCGTTTTCTGAGACACGGAAAGCCTTCGACCCCAACTCGGAGCAGGCTACAAACGCCTTCGTGCCCGCGTGCATCTGCACGCACGCGTGTCTGGAGGGAAAGACCCAAAGTGACCCGGGCCAAGCATTCCCACAAGCAGCGGGCCCGGAGGGCTGGTGCCTGGCAGCGCTGCGTTTCTCACCACACCGCCCCCCATGGGATGCTCCCTCCCCCGTGGGTACCCTAACGACGGCTTTTACAGCAAGCTTCAGGCCTCGACGTCCCCTAAAGCAGGCTGGCCATTTTCTGTTCTCCTTTAAACACCAGCCCAGTACCTTCAAGAGCACCACCGCACGCGGCCAAAATGCCCCCCCTGCGGCGTACTGAAATAAAGCCCATCCGAGATGGGGTGTTAGGGTCTGGGGGCAGCAATGGCACTGAAATAAAGCCCATCCGAGATGGGGTGTTAGGGTCTGGGGGCAGCAATGGCACTGAAATAAAGCCCATCCGAGATGGGGTGTTAGGGTCTGGGGGCAGCAATGGCACTGAAATAAAGCCCATCCGAGATGGGGTGTTAGGGACTGGGGGCAGCAATGGCACTGAAATAAAGCCCATCCGAGATGGGGTGTTAGGGACCGGGGGCAGCAATGGCACTGAAATAAAGCCCATCCGAGATGGGGTGTTAGGGTCTGGGGGCAGCAATGGCACTGAAATAAAGCCCATCCGAGATGGGGTGTTAGGGACCGGGGGCAGCAATGGCACTGAAATAAAGCCCATCCGAGATGGGGTGTTAGGGACCGGGGGCAGCAATGGCACTGAAATAAAGCCCATCCGAGATGGGGTGTTGGCTTGTCTGTTATACAAACAACAGCTCTGCCCTAAGGTGGGGGGAAGATAGGAATCGCTCCCCCCAGCCCGGGAGTGTAGATTATAAATCACACTTATCTTGAGAGAATCAAACTCACTTTGAAGTCCTATTAATCTTTTATTTATTTCCATCTCTTTCAACAGCCCCCTACTGCAGCGCTCAGCAGATTGGAGTGGAAAAAAAACCCAACACCCCAACCAAGAACAAATCCTAAAACGTGCATGGGAGGTGTAAGCGGGCTCTGCTGGTGCAGATCTCTGCCTCAACCTCCCCTTTGCCGTCGCCACCTCGTCACCTCGCGTCAAGTACAGTCCCCGTGAGATAACTCAGCCAAAGGGAAAAGCCGTGAGAAGCCCCAGTCCTGTGGTTTTTTGGCTAGTAAGGTTAAAAAGGGTCCTGGGAGATAAATCAATACCGGTACAGAGAAGGCTGATCTCAGAAGCAGGGATGCAAATCAAGCGTAAGGACCAAAATCTTGCGGTGCAGGTCCCTGTGGAGGCCACGTGCGTGCCAGGCTGATGGACACGGCACGAAAACCTGGACAGACGATGCCCGCATTCACCCTGGCGTTCATCTTTTACGGCATTTAAAAAACTTCCAGAGCTGGAAGAAGGCTGGACCTTGTCTTCTTCTTACTTCTGCCCCCTCATTTTCGTACAGGGTAACAGGGATGCGGTGCCCAGGCCAGGATTTTCTGGTTAGGCTGGTTTGTATGTACTCCAGATTATCTGCACTGCCTAGATACTCATCGAGGATGGGAAGCTCTTTTCAAAAAGTAAACGCTAATTAATTCTTGAATACTCAGCGTTTCACGAGGGATACCTGCAGTTACAACAGATACAGAACACGATGCTGGAAAAAAATTCACAGCTGCACCCTCATTCACAGCTGCACCCTCATTCTACAAAGTGCGTTTTTCTTTCTTTTTTTCTTAACCCCCCCACTATTCTGCTGCGTCCAAAGGCTTGTTTCACCACCGTCAAGGTGCACTGCATCGCATCTGGCAGCTCTTCAATCCCCACGAATGCCATGCCCGCAGCCAAGTGCCACCCCTGCGCCCGCTCCTGATGGGGATGCAGAGGGTGGCTGCGGAAGCGGAGGGGCCGGCAGCCCCGGGAAGGGCGGGGGGGGCTCACTTCTCCCTGCTACAGAGAGCGTCGAGGATTTGTCTCTAGCAGAGCCTCCCAGCTCTGTGCTAACGGTGTGTAATGACCCCCCCCCCCCCCCGATGCAAAACCCCGCTCTCCGAAGGCGCCTTCCCAGCCGCTGCCACCGCACACGGAGGTGGGTCCGGGGCGAGTGGGGGTCCAGGGCACAGGGCTCCACTGGCACTACCGGCCGAGCGGGGAGACGCTCGGTTCCCAGTAAATGCCAAGGGAAAAGGTGGCCACGCGGGGGTCAGACCCCCCCGACACGGCGACCTGCTCGGGTGCCTCTGACCTGTGCCTCCCCCGCGATGCCCTGCTGCACCCGACAGCCCCGAAGCACCGCGGTTCCTTCTGAATCCTCTTCGGATTCTTTCTCTCTCTCTCTCTCTGCGCCATCCGCACGACGATGGAAAGTGCCCTCCGGCGCACGGAACCCCCCGCCTGACCCCGAAGGGAGCCCTGAGCAGCGGGGGCGCAATGGCCACGCAACCCTTATCACTCCCGGCGCTGGGCGGCTGGGCACGGTACGGACCCGGCAGGAGCTGTGGAAAAATGGGGAGAAGTTTCCTACGAGGAGCACCGCACCCCTTTCCTTACAGTTAACCCTTCCCACGCCGGGGGGCGGCCTCGGCACCCACGAGTCACTTCCTAAATACCACAGAAAAACCATCACCCGGATCGCAGCTTGGGGCGAGGAGGAGGGGATTACTCCCAACGTGCCGGTACCGCGACCAAACGCAACGCGCTTTGTCCTTTTCGAAATGATGGCCTCGTGTCATCCGATTAGATAAATAAAAACACGCGGCAAGGAAGTTGTAAGGTGATGCTTGTTAACACGTGTTCAATATTGTCAGGATTTATAAGCCTGACAGAAAGCAGATTTGCGCAAAGCCCTTATAAACCTCGGCCGCTATATTAAAAAGGGAACGGCGCAGGGCACTCCGACACGAATGGTCTCTCACTGTACGTGCGCATTATTGGTCCAAATTATTCACTCGTATTTAACTGCCCCGAAGTCTTTCATCTCCGTGCTATACAATAATAGTTTCCATATGACCGGTGGCTCAGCTATAAATAAGATCAAAAGCAAAAGAAAGGATTTAATAATAAAAAAA
>NW_009259496.1:1386484-1386926 GCF_000687185.1 Egretta garzetta | reverse complement strand
CGTCCCGGGGCGGGGCGGGGATGGCGCCGCGCCGGCCGCGGGAGCAGCCCCCAGGCGGGTGCAGGGGGCTCCCCGGGGAGCTTTCCCACCCTGGGAGAGAATTGAAGCATTTTAAGGGCAACCAACCGCTCGCCACCCATTACGGCGAGAAGGGGGTTGCCATGGCTGTCGGAGGGAAGTCACTGAAATAATCCCTGCGATTTCTTACCAGCAGAGATGATTATTCATTTAAGTGTTGGCTAAATCCGGAGATATAAAGGCTCCTAAAGTACAGGATTAAGAATATTAACTCTTCTTCCCTGAACGGCTGGGGAGGGAGGGGAGGGAACCATGCTGCGAGCAAGTCTGCCCGCCTGGGCGCTTCGTTTCGGGTTCCAGATGGTGGGGGTCCCGTCTGGAGCGTCGGGCGCCTGTCCCACCCTCACTGCCGCCTTCCTTCCCG
>NW_009259496.1:1384564-1385727 GCF_000687185.1 Egretta garzetta | reverse complement strand
CGTCCCCCAGCACCGCTCGGGCAGCTTGCCCCGCAGACAGGCAAACCCGGGAAACCACATACGAGGGGGGCTCTGAGCGCGCGGCTAATTAGCTGCTTAGAAATGAATGGAGCCATTGTGCGGGGACAGCGCTTTCCTGCAAAGATGCCATTTAAATATTGGTCTGGGGTTTTCTCTCCTGGTCAAAACTGGAAGTTTATAGCTCAAAAATCATTTAAAAGTATGACAAAGGCCGCAATTGCGCGGCGTTGGGAATGTCAACCAATTAGGCTGAGAACGGCGCTACAGAAAACCCCACACCGGGGCCTGTTGGGTCAGACTTTGTTCCAATAAGGTCGTTCTGTCCAGGTTTTTTGTTTTTTTTTTTTAATTTATATTATACCTGCTAACTCCAACCCAGAGTCAAGCCAAACAAAACCACAGCTACAACTGGGCTGAAAACGAAGAGAAGACGGGCAAGACGGAACAGCAAACGCCGACTTTTGCCTTTGAAATCACGCCAAGTCGCTTGACTCTTTTTGTTTATGTCCGAATGACATAACTGAATTACTCCGCGAGCTGCTGCTCCCATTCCTGGGGGTGGAAAATTCCGTAAGTTAATTTAATGTGGATGTGGAGAAAAAAAAACCAAAAAAGAATACGCACGAACATGCTCCCTTGCTGCGGGCCCTGGTGTGGAGCCTGCGGGCCGGCCGATGGGCTTCTAAGCGCCATGGTGGACATAAAGCGTCCCCGTCCCTGGTTTATCCCCAGTTTAATCAACGCCTCGGCGCGCCGCTGCAGAAGAGACGCGCGTCTTCGGGGATCCCCGTGCGAAAGTTAGGGTCCGCACGGCACCGCCCGCAATTCCATTTGACAGGTCACGATAAAACGCCCGCGCTCCGCCTAACCGTGTAACCTCTGAAATGCCAGGAACCGCGGGAGGCCGGGGAACTCACAGCCTGAGCTGAAAATATGCGCTTAGCGCGCGCGCCCTTGAGGGATGGGAGATTGGATCAACCCGAACCCCAAGTTTTTATCTGGACGTGCCACTTCTACAACCTTGGCCTTGAAGCCCCTTTTACATAGACGGACACGCTGCCAGCAGCCTCGACAGCAAACCCCGCAGCACCCTCGTTTCCAAGCCGCTCCTGCCTCTCCCCCGCCGTTTCGGAGCGGGAGGT
>NW_009259496.1:1379774-1383700 GCF_000687185.1 Egretta garzetta | reverse complement strand
TTCCGGGCCATACCTCCCACTGCTGTTTTATTTACTGCAGCTGGCCAGCCTTTTATAGCCTGTTTCATGTATTAAAATTCAAATGTGGAAAACATTACCAGTATCCTCCTTGATTTTTTTTTTTTTTTTCTTCCCTAAATTTTTTCCCCCCTTCAACTTCCTTTTCAGCGTGGAATGTATCAAATGGTCAAAGGCTAACTTCAGCCTGACTCTACTCAAAAACTATTTCCTTTGTTCTGATGTTTTTACTTCAAAATTCAGACCAGTTTTCCAAAAGAAATTACCGGGCCCGACTCCTTCACCCCGGTTACGGTTTCAGACAGTGAGTAATGCTGCTTGGGAAGGCGGCCGACTCCGGCTTTTCGGAGCGACGTCCCCGTCTTGCTTGCAGCAGCGCGGCTCTCGAAGCATCCGAGTTCTCCCGCTCGGATACCCGGCTCTCACCATGCCCGTAGCAAAGTCCGAACTAAACCGGCCAGACTCCTGTTTCTCCCAAAAAACCGAGCGCCTGCCCCCATCCCGAAACCCACAAAGGCGTTTTTCAGACGCACGGTACCGGTGCTTCCACTCCTCGTCAGCGCTGCTTTTTTCCCTTTAAATCTCCCTCCACCTACATCTGGTATTTAGGCGAGGAGCACATATTTATGGAACAAACCCTCTCTGAAGCGATGCCCTGGGTGCATGTTGCATCGGTTTAACATATGCAAAGCGAACAAAGCTACAAAAATTAAACCCTTTTCTCTTGATTGAGAGCAGATATGCAGGAACAGTTGTAAGTCACAGATCTGGCTTTTAATAAAGCCAGATTTCTTCATTAAAAGCAGTATTGTTTAAACACTGGAGGACAAAATAGCTTTGTACAAACTCAAATCTTAGCTTATATGTATCCCAAGTGTATTTAACGTATTACCTGAGGCCAAGCTAAATTACAATCTCGAATTTCCTTTTGTGAATTCTCAGCAACTGCCACAGAGCAAAACAATGTCTGGTTCATGCTAATTGTATCGGGGAATGGGAGAGGAGAAGGCTTTAACCGAGCTGCTGGAAAAGCATCTTTTTACCTCTCGGAGCCTTTCGCCAGACCATTTGCAGTTAACACTTCCCATTTATTTATATTTTTTTTTCCCGTATCTGCCAACGGCGCAGCGTCCGTCGCGGCTTTTAATGGTATTTCGCCCACGACAGGGTCACTTTTAGTAACGTTCCATTTAACGAGGCGCAGAGCCCGTCACAACGCTGCCCCAATAAAAGCCATGAACAAACCCCGCCTTATCCGCCCTTCTCAGGTGCTTAACTGCTGATGTTATGTGTTAATCATAGAATCATGGAATGGTTTGGGTGGGAAGGGACCCCCAGAGGTCACCCAGCCCAGCCCCCCTGCAGGAGCAGGGACACCTTGAACCACATCAGGTTGCTCACAGCCCCGGCCAACCTGGCCTGGAATGTTCCCAGGGATGGGGCCTCCACCCCCTCTCTGGGCAACCCCTGCCAGGGTTTCACCACCCTCACTGGAAAGAATTTCTTCCTTAGACCCAGTCTAATAACCTGAAGCAACAGCCGCTACGGGCAAATGTTTAGCTTCGGGCATTGCGCGTGGATGAGTCCAAAGGGGAGAACATTTTGGTCGAGGGTAGCTGGGTAAGGACACCCAAAAAGCAAACTTCTTCTTGCAGGGGGAAGCGGGATGAGAGCTGGGCTGTTTGCATGTCCGTATGAGCCGGCAGGCGCCGGTGGTGAAGGCTCTGGATGGTGGGCAGCACCATAAAGCCCTGCCCTTGGCCGGAGGTGGAGCGCGGCGAGGGCTGCGGAGCCGTCCCCGACGCGGGAGGGAGGGCGGCCGAAAGCCCTCGGCTCGGCCCCGCCGGCTGGAGCAACGCCTGGGAACTTCCCCGGCATCGCAGGAGCGGCCCTGCTGGATAAAGCCACCCTCTCAATACCGCCGGGGGCTAATTATCTCGGAATAGCCTAGCCGGCTATCACGACAGAGCCTCTCGCAGGGGCATCCCCGGCGCTGCAGACCAGGGGACCCGGCAATTACCAAATAATTGGCCACCAGAAGCAGCTCCTTCCTTCCCCTGCCAGTTGCCTCGCGCTCGGGCATCAAAGTTTTTCTTTCTTTCTTTCTTTCTTTTCCCCTTCCCTTGTGAAAAAAAAAAAAAAAGGAGGACTCCTGTCTGAATCCTGTCAAATAAAACGCTAAATGTTTGCATTTTCCATATGATGTCTAATCCTATTTGGAATGCTTCTGAACATTTGGCCTTGATTACATCTTGGAGCACTGAATTTCACAGGTCATTGTGTGTTGAAGAAAAAGTATTTCTTTTTGTCAGGTTCACTGAATGTCCCCTTGTTCTTTAATTATAAGGCAGGATGAATAGGAGAGCCAGATTTACCTTCTCTATGCTGTCCATTATTCTGTGCACCTCTATTATGTCTCCTCTTATTCATCTCCTTTCTAAACAAAATCACCGCAATCTGTTCAACCTCCCTTCACATGAAAACCCCTCTTCCATGCTTGCAATCATCCCTGCTGTTTGTCCCCGAACTCCTCCAAATTCCACTGCACTTTTTTTGAGGGAGGAAAACCAAACCCGAAGACGGCTCCAGGGCAGGTATACATGGATGTGTGTACGTGTAAATACATACCCAAGGCACACACTGCATATCCATATAAATATATACCCAAGGCATAGGGGTTTGGGGTCCTTCCTCACGCGCCTTTTCAATTCAATGGGTTTTTTGGTCTCCTTTTTCGGGATTCTGCCACGCCGAGGAGAAATTTCCACGCAACTCTAGCAGCGGCATACACTCTCCTCCCTGGATGTACATGGTTAATTGAAATTCTTTCTTCTGATCTCCCCTGCGTGCGGGACGAGCAGAGGATCAAGCCTGGCCCTCCACAGCAGCAAACTGGCCACGGATCTGTCAGGTCCCCTTCTCCTTCCACCTATTTTCCCCTTGTCCTAATTAACCTCCATAGCTTGAACCACCCGAAAATACCCCCAGGCAACTCCTCGTTCCCTTCCTCCCTTCCCCGTCTGAGTAAGCAGCTCTATTTCTGGAATGAAATCTGGAAGCATGAAACCGAATGCCTTTTGATTGCATCGAAGACCGCACCGATCTAGTTCAGCTCCGCACGCGCGCAACTTTGCCACTTCCGAATCGAGAACTGGGGTTGCTCGGCCCCTCCGGGACCGTTATTTTGTTCATTCACTTCTGCTGAGGGACTGCAAGATTTCTGGAGACTCAAGACGCGTTGTTTGAAATGGTTTTCCTTATTATTTTCCTGACGTATTAAAAAAGATCGAAGAGACTTGCTTTTCCTTTGCAACAGAGAACGTGACTGCAAAACCTTCCCTTTGCAAAGCGCCTGTCCCGGAGACCCGGGCGGTGCGTTACAAGGCAAACTGCCGACGGCATCCCGCCGGCACACGGCTCGCCCCGGCAGCAGGGACAAGCTGGAAGATGCGGAGAGCCCGGCTATTTCACGCCGGGTCACGTAATCCAGAGCGAGCACCGCGCCGCAGCGAGCACGCGCAGCTCCCACCCTCAACTACCTTCTCCCCCCCCAAAAAAGTTTAAGCACACATTGAAAACAAGGACAGGTTTAGCTCTCGTTCTTTAAACCTTCTCCAGCCCCGCAGGCCAAAACCGCGCCTTACGCTAAAACCTGCGCCCAGCTTCCCAAGCGAGCAGGGGGTCCCGCGGGAAACGCAGGGCTAAGGAAATCTTGAAAGCAAAAAAGGAAAAGCACTGCAGGACCTGGGTAGGGGGGGTGACTTTATGGTCACCTGGCCTGGAGATCAGGGAATAACTGAAGCCCTGAAGATGTCACACACCCGCCCCCACCCCGGCACGCACGCCAGCGCTCTGCACCCCCGCGCGTGGCGGGGAGCTGGGGCGGCGCAGCCCTCATGGACGTACGT
>NW_009259496.1:1377076-1379428 GCF_000687185.1 Egretta garzetta | reverse complement strand
TTTTTTTTTTTTTTTTTTTTTTTGTTGTTTTTTTTTTTTTTTTTTTTTTTTTTTTTTTTTTTTTTTTTTTTTTTTTTTTTTTTATTTTGTCCTTTTTTGAAAGGAGCGGTTTTGTTTCCCTAGGGCAATGTTTAGAGTAGCGTTGCGGGGAAGGAGAGAGCATGGTTAACACGAGTACAGCTTTGATTTTCATGGGCAAAACAGGTTCAATGATTCCTCATGAACATAATCATTACAGTACATATGTTGCCCTCTATGTCTTTGAAAAGTTTTAGTGATACTTAAAAAAAAAAAAATAAAAAAAAAATTAAAAAAAAAAAAAAAAGAAGTAGAAGTAAAGAAACAAATATACCTCTAATTGTAATCAGTCTCTGACCGGGATCTTCCTCCCCCCACCTAATCCCAGGATCACACACAAAGAGAGGAAGAGAAGCTACCAGGTCCTACAGTCCCTCGCTGCCAGCTGGGATGTGTCCCTGCAGGTGTGCACCCTGAAATCACTTTTTATCACTGGTAAAAGCAGCAATAAAAGCACCCTTCCCTAACTGAGCGGCCGGTGAGCAACGCGGCAACACCCAGCGGCCGGGGCGGTCCCGGGGGGCGAGGGGTGCTCTGCACCCCCCGTGCTGCAACCCCATCGGGGTCCCTACAACCAAGCACCCGGGAAGGACGGGCCCTCGCCTTCTGCTTCTCCAACCATCTAAAAGCCCACAGCTCTGGGGGAGGGGGGGTTGTGCCTTCGAGAACCCCCACCGGCCCCACACCCCTGCCCTGCCTCCCCCAAGCCCCGTCGCCGGCCCTGGCTACCCCCAGCGCAAGCCACGTGCGGACCTGGGCACCTGAAGTCTTTGCTCTTTTAATAAAACGTAGAATCATAGAATGGTTTGGGTTGGGAGGGACCTTTAGAGGTCATCTAGGCCAACCCCCCTGCAGGGAGCAGGGACATCTTTAATAGATCAGGTTCCTCAGAGCCCCGTCCAACCTGGACATGGAAGGGGGATGCTCAATGTGACAGCTCCCAAGCACTGAGCTGCAAAAATAATTAGGCATCGCTTATGGACCTCTCCAGCACATCTCTTAACCGACCCGTTGCTCTCCGAAACCCCCAAATAACTAAAAAACTTCCAGAAGACAGCCAGCCTAGAAAACACGGTGGCCAGTCATGGGAAGGATTTCTGTATCTCTGGCCAACTTCTGAGGAAGCCAACGGGGCTGCTGCATCGCCCCGTGCTGGGGGGGTTAACCACCGCGCCCTTGGGAATTAGCTGATTGCTGGGTTGTGTTTTTTTTTTTTAAGGAAACTTTTTAAGTGCTAGGGCTATTTGTCGTACACCCAACACCACGTCAGGCATTTGGCACCCATTAGCGAAACCCCCTTGGCTTCTGACCGACAACCGACTGAGAAGAGCGAAGCGGAGGAGGTTGGACTTGAGGGTTCTCCTCTGCCCTACCGTGCTTTTGGCCAGCTCCAACTCTTCCTTTGTCTTTCCGTCAGTCACAAACCTTACTCATGCCCCTTTAGCCCTCTCTGCCACGCAAGAGTTTAGGACTGGCTCAGCCTGGTGAGCTCAGCTTTTCCTGGGGAGAGGGCTCCCAACCATCCCTGCCGCATCGGCCGCGCTCCCTCCCTCGCTCCACGGGACTGACGGACGCCCCATCCTTGCGTGACAGTCACCACTGCTCTCTGCTCCCTTTTTCTCCTCAAATCTATTCCACCTGCCTGCTCACCCTCCCCTCCTTTCTGTCGTCCTCATTCCCCTCTTCAGCAGATTTCGACACCGCACCCCCCTGTCAAACAGGAGACGCCGAGCAGCAGCGTCTCCAACCGCAGCGCGTAGCTATAGAGCACGGGGCACCCATGCTACGAATTTAGAGGTGGTAAAAATCAAGTCCGAGGGCATAGCGATCACTAACGAAATGAAAACCTGTGTGAGGAGAATGGATGAGAAATGGAAAGAACAGCAAGTAAAATACTGAGGCAGAGGAGGTCACTAATCAAAACATACCAAAGAGTGTAAGGGACCTTCATAATTGGGAGATGATGACGCTTGACCTCCATTTCTAGACCAAACAGCTGTGCCTGCTAATAGTAAAATTGGAATTACCATTAGAACTCTGCAAACAAAAATGTCTTTCAAACTTTTTGGACAGTTTTGTAGACATGTAAATGCCGTATTCCAGATAGACTATAGAGCAGACATATGGAGAACTTCCAAAATACACATGGGTGAAAAAAATAGGAAAAAAAAAAAAAAAAAGGTATTTTGTAGCGCAGCACGTCGATGCAGGCCACCGAGCTCCCCCGGGCTGCTCCTCCACATAGAGGGCTGCATTCATTCGGCAGCTGGAGCC
>NW_009259496.1:1371855-1377049 GCF_000687185.1 Egretta garzetta | reverse complement strand
TTCCTTCCAGACACACCCCGTGCCGCCAATTACGTCCTCCCGCCGTCAAATTTCCAAAATCTTAAAAAAAGAAGTTCAGTAAAAGCACTGCACACAACATTCGCGTATACGCCGAGAAGGTTTGCGCTCTTGTCGGGCAGATTATTTGGGTTGGCCCAGTGAGACCGCCAAAGGTCTGACCGAAAACCTTCTGGTTTGTATCCACTGCTCTAAATCTGTTCCGGCTGCTGCGGGAAAAAAAAGGGGCTCCCGGTCCCCAGCAGCATTTTCTAAGGAAAAATTTGCCCTTGTGGAAGAGGCAAACATGGGGAAAAGAAGGGATTTTCCACTATTTTCCCGACAGCTTTGGTATATACAGCACAACGCTCTGACAATTTACAATGTTCTTTCGAACGAGAGATCTTCTGAATGATCTCATAAAACGGGGTTAAGCATTTGAGATGGAAATATTAGGATTTTAAGCTTAATGTCTACATTGAGTGGCATTTGCTTGGACTGAGATAGGCCAGGGTGGAACTCATGGCAATTTTTTTTTAGGCTCTCACAAGTTAAGGGTTTGGTTTTTTTTTCTCATAGAAGTCAAAATTATGGCAGTTCTAATTAAAACTTCCATCTTCCCTTTTTCTGGTCCCCACGGAGCTTTTAGTTGTGGCTTTGCTACAGCACTGAATGAAGCAATGAGCAGCAATCTTTACTTCCGAAATAATTTTTAACTAGCCCTTGATATCCTCGAGGGAAAGTGTCTTGCATGCTAAACGCCTTCAGCTCTTATTTAAATGCACTTAAACTCCTTATTTTTATTTATTTTGACACTCGGTTCTCCCTATTTACCCAGTAGAGCCTGCAGAAAGCAACGCAGCCCAAATTCACATGGGATTTTGCTCTTGGGCTCGGCTCCCTTTTCCATTGGGAAGGGGGGCAGCGCCTCGCTAGGAGAAATGCAGCCCCAGTGCCGGGGGTGCTACCCCTTGGGGGCGGTTCTGGGCAAAATTAGGGCAGGGAAGTCCTCTTCTGGGGTGTGGGACAACCCCCCTCCCGGGCTAGGACAGGCCAGGTGGCCCTTCTGTCCCCCATCCCCTGCTAGGGGTGGCTTTGTGGGGATGTTTATGCCCTGGACGTCACCCCGCCGTTACGTGCCCCTTCACGGCAAGGGAACGCGATGGAGGTGGACGCGGCGCCCTCCTGGACCTCATCCTGCCGAGGCTGCCAGCTGGCACCAGCTGCCCCCCACCCCTCCTTCCAAAAGGGTCCCGACACTGCAGAGCTGCTGCTAGGTCTAGGGCTGAGGCTGGGACGCCGTGCGAAAGGCTGAGGAGCCCAGGAGCTCCCTCCACCTCTGTCGGCGCTACTCATGCCCCACGGAGAAGGAGGGATGGATCCCACCTCTCGCCAGCACCGCCCTACAGAACCGCGGTGGCCTCGGCTGCCTTGCGGCATTCCCGGTGAGGTTAACAGGATCCACAAAGAGGAGGAGACCGGGGTCTTGGGTTATGTGTGACCCAGACCTCGTCCCAAAGAGGGGCTGGGGAGCCAAGAGGCCTTCTCCAAGGCGGGAGCGTGGGCTCTAGCTGGAAAGTCTCAGGGTTTAAGGAATCTGAATCCTATTCAAGTAAAAAAACATTTAAAACACCTGATGCTCATGAGAACTACCCTGGGCCTCTGGACCTTTTCGGTTTAGGCTTTTATTAGTGAAGTGGGTCTAGTTAAAAAAATGCAGTTATGTTAAACAAAGTCTAAAGTGAATCAACTGGATTCACAGGGGCCCGGTTTGTCCACAGACGGATTATTATGGATCAAACAGGCTTTTGCTTCGGCCCTGGGAGGGGATGCGGGGAATACAGAAGGAGATGTACCTGGCACGGCCACCCTGCGGCGAGGACACCGCGAGGGCTTGGCTGTCCCCGCTCGGGGGCATGGCCGTGGCACGGGGCAGAAAGCATCCACCGCAAGACCCCGGAGGGCGTAAGGATGCCCAAAACCCTGGCTTTTCTGCAAATGCATCCGCCCGAGAGCTGCAACGACCTTCTCTCCAGCCCTGGAAACACAGCGTGTAGGACACCTCTCTGCTCCGCTCGGCGGGACCACAGCAACACGGGGACCGCCCGGGGCTGCCGGCTGGGTGCGCGCCTCACACCCGGTCCCGCAGGAGCTCATTTAGCCATCTCCTACCAAAAATAACGTTGAAACGTTCAGTAAAATAGAATTGTAACAACAATACCTGAGAGAGAAGGGGGAGAACCAACAGGAGTTGAAGGATTTGATGAAAAGCTGTTGTTGGTGTGATCTGGAGAATAGATCTTTAAAAGATGATACAGAATTAATCTAAAGCCATCACAAACTGATGCAGAAAGAAATATGGAATTCTTATGCATTCAGTTCATTTAAATGAAAGCAGGACAGGTTAAAAAGCCTCTTATTCAAATATTAATATTTTTATAAAGACAAAACTGTATTAGCTGCAGGAAGCTAGACGACAGACCCCTTTGGACGGGCACAGACACTACCCAATTAAGCGATGGTTTCTGATCGTCACATGGATCTGCTACGGTCAATATACACATTTTCATGACGTAGACTACTTTCCAAATGAGCGTCATTGAGCCAGGCCTTAAAGCACGCCTGAAAATGGCTTTTTTTTTTTTTGTTGTTGTTGTTGTTGTTTTTGTTATGCTGAAATCCCTTAACGGCCAAAATAAAGCAAAGGGAGCAGAGCACGTTAAACCCTGGCACAGCGGGTAATGGGCAGCAGCAGCCTCCCAGCTACTCATCTGCTGCTCCGGCGAGAAAGCCCCCGCGTGCCCCGTGC
Source organism: Egretta garzetta (assembly GCF_000687185.1). NCBI lineage: Eukaryota > Metazoa > Chordata > Aves > Pelecaniformes > Ardeidae > Egretta > Egretta garzetta. Next base: position 1,374,243 of record NW_009259496.1, on the reverse strand, counting down.
CGGGGCGAGGGTGCCACCGCCCCGCGGCGTCCCCGCTCACCACCCCGTGCCGTTTGTCAGGGCACCACTTCAAAGTGGATTCTGTACTGTATCAGTTGTTTCAGGCAAACTAGAGTCTGACTTTTCGTCTTTTTCAACGAAGGATCGAAGAATATGCAAAAAAAAAAAAAAAATAAAAATATTAACTCTCATGAGAACTCAATGGAACCCACTCTGCCCAGAAAATAAGGATAGTGGTCCTTGTTAAACGTCAGCCCGTGCCAGCTGGTACCGCAGCGATAGCCGGGGCACGGCCGGGCTTCCTCCCGCTCTGAGCTGGGAAAGCGCCGTACCCCAGCTACGCCGGTAAGAGGTGGCAACCGCTGACTTTTAACAGCAACCACGGTAACTGAATAGGTGGAAACTGCCGTGAAAAATAGAAAACCTAAAGGCAAATTCAAAAGGAATCCTGCCTGCGGAGGGCTCGGGAGCGCAGAAGTCAGCCTGCCGCTGGGTCCTGTTCAGACCTCCCTCGCCCTAGGAAACGCGGCGTGCGCAGGGCTAGCGGACGCGGCTCCTTGGCACCCGCTCAGCGCGACCAGGTCGAGCCTTCCCCTCTTCCCATTTCTAGCCTACCATAAAATGAAGTCTAAAACTTTTTTAAACACCGTTTGGCACTGATCGTTCAGTATTTCGGTCGGCAGTAACTCCACGCGGGTGACCTCTGAGACCAAGATCTCTCCCGTTTGCTGCGCGTCTTGGCAAACTCCAGGCGTCCAATTCTGATTAAAGCTCACACTTTCAAAACGGTAAACGTGTATTCCAAAGTAAATAGTTCCTTACAGAGGCAAGTGCTTTCCCCAGCGCATCACCAGTCTGCGAGCTGCCTGCTGCCCCACTTCCTCTGTTGGCTGAAAAACAAAAGACTCGATGTAAAAACAGACAGAAAGACATCCCAGACTCCCGCTCCCGGTCCACTCACTCATAACTTAATTGCATTTCAATGCTAATTACGTAAAATTAATCTTTAATTACCATTAATTTGTTTGCTAAGGTAGGTATCAAACGCATTCACGCTCCATTTTTGCAGGTAAAGTATAAACTTGACATGCTGGGGGTTTTTTAAAAAATATATTGTGTATTTGATAGTGCTTGGCCACGCGGCTTTACTTCTTCTGACCAGAAGGCTTCTGGCAGTAGAAGATGCTCCAAGATAGGGAAGATAGGCGAGCGTGCAGCTGGGCAAGCCGGCGGTGAGCCGAGGCTTGGGAAGGGCTCCTGCCCTGTGCCCGGACCCGGCGCCTGTCTCTAGGATGTGCAAATCCACCTTAACGAGGGGTTTCTTCAAAAACTCTTACACGTGAGGGCAATATTTCACCTACAAAATGTCAAAAACTACTGTGGAGGACCATTGGAAAGGTGGCAAAGACAAACTCCCTGGAGCTGGGAACGCCAGGGCTCGGCCTGCCTAAGCCCAGTTTCTCGGCGCTGGGCGCAGTCGTTAATGCCAAGCCCTGGCTCCCTCGCCGCAAGGCAAGGACAAAGTGCCACTAACGAGCAGCTCCCCGGTATTTTGTTTGCTCCTCATTCACCCCGTGACCCCGGCCCTTTGTATACTTTTCAATGCTTGGTTTAAAGGCGTTATTAAATTCCATACGGGCTTTTCCAAAGTGTTCCTTCCGCCTCCACTCGAACATTTCACGAGCATTTAATGCAATGATTTTTCACCATCGCTCAGGTGATGGGATTGCACCTTTTATAGAAGAAATTCAGGGCAAGAAAAATCATGGAGTAGGAGGCCACCAGCTTCTCATGCTCAGGTGACAGGACTGGAACTTCTCCGTGATGGGAGAAACCGAAGGAAAGAACAGTTAGGGCAAAGCATCCCACCAGTTTCAGCGTCTGTACCTCCATTTGTGAACTAAAAGCGCAGCTTTGACCAGCTGCTGCCTGCAATCACTGCTTCTCTAAGCCAGGCAGCCAGAAAATGAGAAACAAGCAGTCAGTAACCATCCCGGAAAGCCCGGATTAGCGCCTGGGAGGCGAGGGCTGAGGCAGGAGCGGATCCCGTAATGCAAGGGGGGGTGTTGAAGGGCTTTGGTCCCCTTCTCCCCCCCAAGCCCTCAGCAGGTTCTACACCACGAGGCTGTGGGATCCCATGCCCAGAGGACTTCAGGAGCAAACCCCCCCCTGCCCCAAGCCAAGGGCGTCCCACGGGAAAAGGAGGCAGGGACCAAACTGCCCAGGTTTGTACCATGAAGCGCAAGCACGGGCGCTTTTTTGGTCATTAAAAAGTAATATTAAAAAGCCTTCTCCAAGCTTCACCCCAGCATTAGGCAGTTAAATATTCCGGGCACGGGAAGGAGCAGGGCTGGATCCGTCCCACAGCCCCTCGACCGGGCACTCGGT
>NW_009259496.1:1370105-1371790 GCF_000687185.1 Egretta garzetta | reverse complement strand
CCGAGGACCCTGCGGCTCCACGGCAGCGGCAGGGAAACCTGGGCTTCGGGGACCTCCCTGGTCCGAGGGGCGTCCTGCCATGCCCCTTCGGAGCAACCTAGAGTCTCCAGTCTTCCCACCCTGAAAGCATTTCTTGTCTCCATGTAGCTGTTCCCAGCTTCCACCCCCTGCCCCCGGCATCGCAGCCTTCCTTGCTCGGCAGTCACCGCACCTCTGCTGTCAGAGCCACTGATCCGCCATCCTGCCTAAGCCTGATTTTTAATCTAAGCCTAACTTCTAGCAGCGGCTTCAGCAGGGTCTAGTTAGGAAAACTTAAGGAACGGCACAGAACAGCCTTTCCCTTCTATTTCTCACGTACGACGTGCATGTTATCGAATTTAAGAAACGCAGCCTCTTTATGTTTAACCCGACGGCGTAACTCGGACCTTCCAGCATTTCTCCTTCAGCAGACTCCTCCGGAGAGGCCCCCGGGACCACGCGTGTCCCAGGTGATGTTGGAGAAACTGGTACAGGGCGCTCGGCAAGGATGTCTTTGCTTACTCCTTTTTTTTCCCCCCTTTTTCTGAGTTAAACTTTTATTATTGTGTACTTGAAAATGTGCTCATCTGCCAATGACAGCTCATCTGTGATCTCAGCTCAGTTTGAAATTAGGCATCGAGATGCATAAAGGAAGATATATAAAGAAACGTGAAGACAGATAGAACAGGCGATGTCAGCTAGAGATACAACTTATCAGGGTAATTTCACGTCGTACATCACAACCTGAAGGTTTGCAACGCGAATAATACCAGGCAGATGTCCAGAAATTTGGTTCCTTCGCTTGGAAGTCAACTGTGGATCTCAGTGTAAACCGTGCATTGTTTTTTTCCTTTTTCCCGGTGACTCTTAAGTGCATTATTCCAAGATTAAGCCCGACATTTGTCTGTCTGAAGGCTGGTTTCTTCCAAAGGAGACGAGCTCTAGGGGTCCTGCAGGAGAGGCGAACGCGGGGACCGCAGTCCGGCTCCACATGCTCATAGAAACCTGACAGCGCTGAGCTGGGCCACGTATTCTATTAGTCACCGCTCAGAACAAAGGAATTCTTCAGATATATTGAATATTAAACTTTTCCTGAAAGACTTTGAAGACAAATTAATGCGGTAGGCCTGGAAAACAGACAGGGAGAGCCTCAAGGATGGGCAGCAGTGTGCAAAGCTCCCTTCTGCAGGGAGGAGGGAGCTTTGCTGGGGAAGGGATGCTCCAAGGGCAACAGAGCAAAGGTTTGTAACACGGGGAAGGCAAGCTCCCAGCATTACTCGTTGCTCTCCCCGTATAAAAACTGAAAGCCAACCATTCAAAGAACCAAAACCCAGGTTTTTTTCCCCAGTAGCGTCCAGTCAGATGGGAAAACTCATTGCTTTAAGGTATGCAAAGACCAAATACCTATGTAGATTTAAAAAGAACAGGGCAAATTCATGGAGAAGAACATCCATCGGTGGCTACTGAAGACCAGTCCCAAGACACGAGCCCAGCTTGGGAAGGCTCTGAGCTGCGGCTGCAAACCCCAAGGAAGAGGCGGAGGCGGGAGGAAGGCACGCATGGGCACGTCGGGCTGAGGCTCCTTCCCAGCCGCCGGCCGCCCCCCGCCTCCAGCGCTCCTGGGGTTGGATTCTCAGGGGCAGAGGAGAAAAAGGGCAAAGGAAGGT
>NW_009259496.1:1364822-1368832 GCF_000687185.1 Egretta garzetta | reverse complement strand
CGCCGGCCGCCCCCCGCCTCCAGCGCTCCTGGGGTTGGATTCTCAGGGACAGAGGAGAAAATGGGCAAATGAAGGTTAACCACGGCACCTTCTGCATGAGAGCCTACGTCAAACATAAGCAGAGAGAGATCTCCTAAAAGTGCTGACATCCCCAAAATAACTGGGATTACTTAAACACAGCTAACTTTTTAATGTGTGCTTTTATTTCTTACATCACGAATGGTCCTAAAGGTCAATCGTTATTTGCTTTAGCTATCGTTTCGGTCATGTAAGGGTCGTGACTGAAATCTGGAGGCGACTAAAGAAGACCCCGTATTTGAAGGAAGAACAGAAAAATAATGGCTTAAGAAGAAACACAACAAGGAGCGTCTGCTGCAAGAGCCCGAAGATTTCGGAAGCCATGGGACAAAACTAACAGCATCCCGAGACCGGGCAGGACAGGAATAAGAACCATACCTCAAACACAGGAAAAGACAACCCAGGGTATCAGTGCAGAGAAAGGCAACGTACAGCGCTGCTTTACAGGGGGAATGGCTATGGGATAGGCTCAACTCTTTCTATTAATATCGCACAGTTGTTGGTCCATCACTTTACCACTGGCTTCGATGAAACGCAACTTCAATAGAGCCGCGGACGCCCCACAGGCTGCGCAGGGACAGGCTTAGCTGACAGCTTCGGTGCGCGCTGCAACTGTTGGGTTTAAACCATCGGGATATTTATCCGAGCTCTGAAAAGCACCGCTGGCGTCCAGAACAGCACCCGGAATGGAAGAAAATTTATATGAAAAGCCAGAAGTATTTGGACTAGGCTGGGACAGGCGTCGTGAAGACGGATGGGGATACCATGAGCACGTCCGTGCAGACCCCGCTCCTCCTGCGCAAGCGGCCGGCGGGGAAGAAGGATTGCAGCCCAGCCCAGCTGGCATCAGATTTGTCATCCCGCACCAAGGAGCAATCTGATGAAACCCGCGGACGGTGCTCCACAGCAGCCCTATAAATCTTCCCGGCAGGGGCATTTGCAAGGTAACCTGCGGAGAGTGTGCCAAACCCCGGCTGAATGAACTGTGAAATGATTTTAGGGTCATCGCCGTAGGGTGTCAGACTGCCAAAAGCCTCGCTCTTCACCTGGGGTAAAACCCATCTTCAGGTGCTTTTCTAAAACAATGCAGAATGCAGAAGAGATCTTGATCCTACCCAAATAAAAGGCTTTCCACATATCCAGCAAGTGCTCCTCCACTTCCCTTCAGCCTTTGGAGGAAAACCGTATGATATATGGGTTGAGCAAGGTGGAAGACCTTAGGCAAGTATTTCATGCAAGTTACATCTCAGACCAAAAAAACCCACTTAGGGCAATTTTTAATGGCTTGGAAGCGAAAAGCTTTTTCAAGTGCATCAGAAACAAGGCCAACGCTGGCAAGTTGGTAGGACCTGCACCAACCGAGATGCAACAGGAGAATTCAAGGAAAGAAAGGGTAAGAGAAGAAATGCTAAACAGATTATTTTCATCTGCCTTGCCACGGGACAGATGATATTTTACAGGGGATTAGTCAGAAAAATTGGCTCCAACTGAAGTGTCGATGTAAAGGCTTTAAAATAAATCAACAAAAAGAAAAAGGAAGAAGAGCCAAATGACATTTCTAAGAGCTCTCAAGAAATTCAAACACAAAATCATCTAAACTTCTAACCGCAGTGTAAAACCACCTGCTTAGACCAACCTAGCACTGAAGGAAAGGAGGTAGAAAATGGTAAAAGCCAATACAGAAAACAAAGTTCTGTGAATTCCAAGAGCCCCCAGGTTTTAAATCTGCCTTCTCTACTATGAGAGGTAACGAAGAGCAATATACGTACGGATAAACGCACCGCACTGCACAACCAACGCCGCTCCTGCGGAGGCAAACCTGTCTTGCAAACCTAAATTCCTCCAGAAACATGCTAAGCACATCGATGCAGGAGATCCAGCAAATACAACGGATTTGCTCTCTCCGGTTTCACCAAAGCCACCTCCCAAAGGCTCTTAGAGAAACTAAACTGTCTTCAGATAACAGGGGAGAGAGGATATCCTTGCAGATTAAGGAATGATTAGGACAGAGACTACGAGAGCAGGAATTAATAGTTAGCTTTGTAAGGGAGGGGTATTACCAGCAGATTCCCCGTTGTCTCCATCTGTACTGTCCAACACACTCATACACGGCCTGGAAAAAGACGTGGCATGCGCCAAGGTTGCGGCGTGCGGTGAGATCCTGATTCAGGATAATAAAATACAATGTTTTGTGTGAAGAGTGGCTCTTGCAATGCTCACTTGCTGGGCAATATGTGCCAGAGATACATAAAGACAACAAACATGGGGCGGGGGGGAAGCCTTACGCCATAAATACACACAAGCAGGCTCTCAGTTGCCTCCTAAGCAGTCCAGAAAGAGGGGAAAACCTAGAGCTATGGCAAGGAGACAACCTAGAGCTATGGCGAGGAGACAACCTAGAGCTACATCGAGGAGAAAAACTAGAGCTACGGCGAGGAGAAAACCTAGAGCTATGGCGAGGAGACAGAAAACCTAGAGCTATGGCGAGGAGACAACCTAGAGCTACATCGAGGAGAAAAACTAGAGCTACGGCGAGGAGAAAACCTAGAGCTATGGCGAGGAGACAGAAAACCTAGAGCTACGGCTGGTAATCAGCTGCCAGCCTGAGCTGATGGTTAAGCAGCAGAACCAGCCCCTTGCTGCCCCCAAGAAAACCCCAACATGAGCAAGGACTAAGCAAAGAGCAGAGATGACCCAAAGCCTGTTATGTCCCTCTATGAATCCACAACACAGCTGTACTTTGGATACCAAGCAACGGTCTGGTAAGTCCATCAAGAAAGAGCATCACGGTTTAGAGAACAGAAGGGAAGTCGGAAAAAGCAGAGGGTGGTTCCTTTAGAGGATGAACTCAATAAACTTGGATTCTCCAGCTTGGAAAAGGGATCACCACAGTGGGGTATGACGCAGGCTGCATAAACCCCACAACAGGGCCTTCATCTGGTGCTTATGGAACGTGAGAAGGAGGAAGGACCACGGTGGTTCTTGAGGGAGCAGAGTCAAAATGGAAGAGGAGGAGCACCGTTTCACAAACATGTAACATCGCCGTGCCAGGCCAAGCCTCCAGGAAAGGCTGGGTCACCTCCTGGAGAAGAACAAACTCGAGCTTCCTAAATACTCAGTGCTGGAACGACTGGGAAAATCTCATGTATGCTTGCTTTGTTTTACTATTCCTCCCAAGGAAATCCTGAAGAGTCTTTGCAGGAGACAGGACCGTTGCACAGATGAGCTTTTGGTCGGAACAAGAACAGATGTTTTCAAGTTCTTATGCAAAACACTGAACAACTTAGTGCAAGGAACGCCATGAACCTCCCCCAAATCTGGAAGGGCACAGTTCATCCAAGACATTTCTGCCCTGGGCTTTCACTGAATGAAGTAGCCAAATCGAGACGTCAAGAAAGGTTGCAATTAAATAATCGATGATGGACAAAGGTTTGAGGCAAGAGAAACTTCCAGGAAAAAGAAATTAAAACAGGGAAGGGAAGTCTATCTCCACGCAGCAGGCAGCGAGCGTGCAGCCAGGGGAAGCCGTGCAAGCAGACAGCTTCAGCGGGTTCAAAGGGTCCATAAACAGGTGCTGAAAGAACCAGGCAGGGATGTCCCCTCCAACCTCGCTAAGGTGACAGCCCTGGGTGCTGGGGCAGTACGAAGGGCGGGAGCTGCAGAAATGGCCGAGATGACATTTTGCCACCAAATGCTAAGCTAGACGGACCACCTGCCTGAAGCAGTAAGGTGTTTCTTATCTACCTCCACTGGTCCCCACCTGGAGCTCTGTGTCCAATTCTGGGCTCCCCAGTTCAAGAAAGATGAGGAACTCCTGGAAAGAGTCCAGAGGAGGGCAACAGGATGATGGGGGGACTGGAGCATCTCCCCTACGAGGAAAGGCTGAGGGAGCTGGGCTTGCTCAGCCTGGAGAAGAGAAGGCTGAGAGGGGA
>NW_009259496.1:1358221-1364753 GCF_000687185.1 Egretta garzetta | reverse complement strand
GTCCTGTGCCCCCTGCTCTGGGTGAGCCTGCTTGGGCAGGGGGGTGGCACTGGGGGAGCTCCCGAGGGCCCTTCCAACCCCTGCCATTCTGTGTGATTCTGTGGTCTTTAGTTCCTCAAACTGCTCTAAATGCACTTATTATTAGGCATGCGTGAGCCTCAATGTTGGCTTCCCCCCTTGAGAAGGCAGGTCGCCGCCGCCACGAAGCCTCAGCGCATTTTGGCAGGATGCAGAAGGCAGCGAGAGCTCAGGAGCAGGACTTGGAAACGCACCGCAACCAGCCATCGCCTTTACTTGGGAGCTGTTCCCCCGCTCCCAAGGCCGTTAATGCACTGAAGCCATCGTGAAAGCCTTGCAACCTTTTGATGGATTGATTCTATCCCTCTCGAAGAGTGTGTTTATTGTTACAGTTAATCTCCTAAAACTTTCTCAGCATGTTTCAGCGAAGAACGATTCTGCACTGGAAGGCAAAGAGACAGAATGATGAAGCACAGCCTTTTCACATCTTTCTGGGGGGATTCTGATTGTAAATCTTAGATTATTGAATAAACTTCCAGGAATCTGTATCTCAGCGAGTATAATTATATCTAGCAAAGCATCCAGTGTAACCGATAGGCTGGAGCCTTCTATTAGAGAATTCCAGCCAGACTTTTTATAGTTTAAATTCGAGTACAAACTCACGCTGTTCTGATGGAACGGGGCTTTCTCCAACAGCGGACTGGAAATTATGCTTCTATGTTAAGAGGAGTGGAAAAACTTGCACCATCCCGGCATTCACAGCTGATGAGCTTCCCAAATTATGAGGAAGTGACATTGCTGGATAAAAGTCATATTCTTCTTACACCGCGCGACAGTTCGCCACCCTCCCGTAACTGGAAGCTTAACATTCTTGTAAAATACACAGTGCAGTATTATGTGACTGCTCTGGTAATAAAATTACTGTGAAACCAGTGCCTCAAGGGGAAATGCACATCATGTTTCTCCTGGAAAAGCTGCATGTCACAGTGCATAATGTCATACAAACAACATGTCATTAGAAGCGAAAGCAGCAAGCGGGATTAATGCACGCGTCAGATGGCTACGATAGCCTCCTACAGCATATGCTGAAGGCGCCCCGTCTCAGGAGCTGGTTGCTTCGACACCGCGCGGCTTCAGACCTTGGAATATAAAGAGCCAGCACTCAGCAGACGGTAACGCACCGCCGATGCCACCCTCGAGCCCCTTGCAAGGCTTTGCTCCTGCTGCCTTTCCGAGCCGCCCGACCTTGGGGGAACGTGGCTCATCTCTCCGAGCCCTGCTCCCCGTGCTCTGTGTCCCCGCGGGGGGGACGGCACGGCAGGGCCATGCCAACCCGCTCCCCGTCACCTCGCCCGGGGACCGGGATGGAGGCGCATCGGCTCCCGGCTGGGCCGGCTCCAACGGCTTTCTCAGGAAAATCAGGGAAAAGACAGTGCGTGCCCAGACTTCAGGGGAGGTTCTCTGGGTTAGGAGGAGAATAGGACTTGGGTCCAGATCCAAGACATACTTTTGCAGCCCTCAGTTCAGACACAGCTTGACTACTTGTTGAATATTTACAGCTGCTAAAAAAAATCTGCACCTTTGTATTGCTGCTCTTCTGATTCAGGCGCTTGGGTTTTTCAGGGGATGAAATCCAGATGAAAATCTGGATGTGTTTTTTACATGGGAAATTTAGGCACTCTCCTGGGCGGCACAGGGGCATTCGCGCTCCTACCCGTTTACGTCCCTCTGCACGATTTTCCGTCCCTAAACGTTACCTGCAAGGCTGCTGCGTAACTGGTGTGAAGATGGCTGAATTAAATTTGACTCTAGGAGACTTATCCTGAGGGAGAAGGAGAGCGATTTCCCCGCATCCCGCGCACGGAAGCAGCAAGAGGTTCCGAAGGAAGAGCTCTCCACAGCACGGCAAGATTGAGCACCGAAATGCTATCCCGAAATGGGATATGGTTTTTTCTCAGACAGTGACAAATTACGAAGCGACTGTGTTTAGTTTCTTCTTTGTTCGGAGCCCCTGAAAAATCTGATGCCCATGTGTTAATGTTTGAACCCACCCTCCATTCTTACTGCATTAGTCCTGCTCGCAGTCATTCAATACGGAATCACGTGGGTAATCCGAAACATGTGTCCAGCGATGTGTTCCCTATTTACCAATTATTTCATTAGCTTTATTTGCTCTTTGAGAGACAGGCAAAGCAATATTTCTGTATTTCCTGGATTTAAGTACGAACCGGTATTTGCCGAATATTTAAGTATGCAGAGGTATGCTCTTAATTTACAGAGTCACCCTCAGCGACGTCAGAGGCGGCTCTCCCCCGTACAGGGACCCGCCGCCACCGCCACTTCCGCCATGCCATGTGGAAACCCAGCGAAAAACCAAAGGGGACGATGTCGTGATACAGAACTATCACCCCCCACGGCCCCGCGGGCGATTACAGCACTAACGACGACAGAATCAGGTGTCAAAACCAGAGGGATCAGGCACTTAGCTGGTGCAGCGTCTTCCACGCAAACGCTGAAGCCAAGCGCTCTGCTGTAATCGTATTTAAGTCACAAAAAGGAGTAAAATGCGTAAGCCAAGGAGGCAAAGGTCAGCTACGATGCACTTGCTTCCCTGAAATTCTTGCTATCTCTCTGCACCTACTCAACTAAGAAGCCGGTCCTTCCGCACGCTGCCATGTACCATCAAATAACCACCCCCACCACCCCCCGCCCTTGGTTTCAGCTCTTCTGCGTGACTGCAGCGGACGCGAGGGGGGACAGGAGGGAAGGGGGGAGCCCCGGGCGGCAGCCGCAGCGCCCGACCTCAACTCACCCATGATACTGTCCGTCCCGTTGGCAGGGGGTGTGCAAGAAGACGCGCTGTAATGGTTTGTGCCACTGCGGTGGAAGGTGGACATCGGAGGAAGACTGGAATTGATGTCTGCTGAGGAGTGTGATGGGTAGCTCTGAGGCAAAAAGGACAAAAGGAACAAAAAAGGAAATATTTTAACTGTTGAGAACATGGAAGGCAGCAGGCTGCTCATATTGCCCCCATCCCAAGTGCTGTCCTACTTCACCCGACCGAGAAAAGCAGAACGCTGCCCTAAGCCTAAGCAGGGAGCGTGTTTTTCTATCCTGACTTCTTCTGGAGGAGACACAGCACACGCCTGTCTGACACAGATAAATATCCACAGTGGATGGCTCGTAGCTGATGATGGTACCATAGAGGTGTAATGAGAAGGAGTTAAGAAAGAAAAGTTAGGTGCTGTATCAAGCAAAGCTTTCTGAGAGGGACAGCTACAGGTTGGAGGAGAAGGCTTCCGAGGGAATCATAGAATGTTTTGGGTTGGAAGGGACCCCTAGAGGTCATCTAGTCCAACCCCCTCGCAGGAGCAGGGACACCGCTAACCAGATCAGGCTGCTCAGAGCCCCGTCCAACCTGGCCTTGAATGTTTCCAGGGATGGGGCCTCCACCCCCTCTCTGGGCAACCTGTTCCAGTGTTTCACCACCCTCATTGTAAAGAACTTCTTCCTTATATCTAGTCTAAACCTACCCTGGTTTAGTTTAAAACCATTACCCCTTGTGTTGTCACTGCTGGCTCTACTAAAAAGGTTTTCCCCATCACTAAAAAGATTTTCCCCATCAGAAGCGGCACAAACCCTACACTGCTTTTGACGTTAAAAACAAGATCTGACCACAAGGGGTGCGCGGCTGGTGTTACAGAACGTGCCATAAGGGAACACACCAGCACCCCAGGTAACCAACTGGATCAATTGGAAAGGTTCAACCAGATGATCCTTGAGGTCCCTTCCAACCTGGTATTCCACCATTCTATGAATCTGCCCTCCCACTGCAGTGCCTGTGCGACAGGCGATCAGAAACGCGACGGATCGCCTTCTCCAAACAAGCGTGGGACAAGCATCTGGGCAGCACGCAGAAGACTTCGGATCAACACAAGCCTTCCTTGCTGTGACACGACATTGCTGTGGTCAAAATGTTTTGCTGACTTTGCGTTACTCTCAACCTGGCTTACATTAGCGCCGTTTGTCACTGTTGAATAGTCTTGCCTTGATCAGCGTGAGACACTGGGTGCAGACAGGACCTGGACAAGCTTTTGGCTCTATCGCAGCGCTGCCCCCAGCGGAGAAGAGGTCCTGCAGAAGACCTCTAGGTTTTGGAGACTCTGATACAAAGCCTCCTTAGGAACATGGGCAGCCAGAGGCACGCGGCAGTACCTGGCCCGGGATGAAGGCACTGAAGTTAGCGCAAGATCATCTCTGCGCCCTCTGCCTCCCCGCGGGGTTCCGAGTAAAGCTGGCTGAAAGCATCCTTCCCTTCACTTGTCCTATTTAATTACTTTTACAGGATTTCTTGTAATTAAGTGCCAAGTAACTGAATACTTGAAAGTTATCTCAAAGAATGTAAACAACTTCGCCCAAACCTATTTTCCGTACCCATGGAAAAACGACCATCACAACTCTGAGCTCTGAACATTTTCAGGCTTTGACTCATTATAAACCACTCCAGGACCTCAGCCCCAAACCCAACTGGCTGAAACGGTGCAGCTGAACAGAATTTCTCAGGCGATGAAGAAAGGAGTAAACGAGGCGAGCTGAGGTCACCGGTCTGCACAGGAGTAAGCCGGACTCTTTGCAGTGGTGCCCAGCACCAGGACAAGGGGCCTTGGGCACAAACTGAAGCAGAAGAGGTTCCAGTTGGACGGGAGGAAGAACTTGTTGACTGTGAGGGTGAGGAGCCCTGGCCCAGGCTGCCCAGGGGGGCTGTGGAGTCTCCTTCTCTGGAGATCTTCAACAGCCTGGACGCTGTCCTGTGCCCCTCTGGGTGAGCCTGCTTGGGCAGGGGGGTGGCACTGGGGGAGCTCCCGAGGGCCCTTCCCTTGCCATGCTGGGATTCTGGGATTCTGTGTGACTCCATCTCCCCAGCTAAGCAGTTCTTCTGTGACTCGCATCCAAGCACTGGTTCAGGGTTTTCCCCTTTCTCGGGGGGAGGCATCAAACCACTATGGCCAAACATTTCAGGAAAAACATGGGATCTGAATACAGCTTAGTGAAGTTCTCTGTATTCAGTGCATCTATTTAGAAAATCACTGCTAACGCCTGAGAAAGTAAAAATAATAACCAGCCCCTTTTCTTTCGCTATGTGGATTTTTTCGACAGGTCACTGGGAAGCTGAGGCCATTTGCAGGGCACTGCGCTGAAATCCCTCAGGGCTCGCGGATGCTCCAGCCGCCCACCAAGGCCTGGCCTCTCCCTCGATGCTCCAGCAGAAACTGGGCAGAGTTTATTTAAAGTATCGCTGCCTCCCTCCTGCCCCAGCGCTGCCTAAGCCATGGACGGCTCTGCCAGTCCGGGCAGACACCACAAATGATCAGTACGAGCATCGTCGGCGCCGAGCACCTCCAACACGGAACCTGTATCACTGACCCTCGCTACCTCTGAAATTTAGGATAAATATTGTAATATCTACATAAAAAAAAAAACCAAAAAAACATTTTGGGGGAGTTTAGGTGGAATATCCCTACCCATTTCACACAGGAACATTTTGGCTCTTCATAAAAACCCCTACGTGTTGCAGACCGAAGGAATTCGGACTCAAGGTAGACTTCAGTGCGAAGACGTTTGCAGCCTTGCCCCACGAAGGCACTTCTTACCTCTCCCCGAGCCGATACCATGAAAAGCCACCTAATTCTGATGAATGAGTGCCGGTGTAGATAACAAATCAGATTAAATTGGGTTTTAAAAGTTATGCTCAATTTTTATTATATATGCTTGTCACTTCAGAGCAACGTTAAGTTTGCTTAGCGCCTTAATTACGCCTTTTATAAGGACATGATTAAGCAGTTTTTGAGGCAATTTCTTTTGCTTTTGACTTCCTATTAATTTTACAGAGCAGTGTGCTAACCTCATTAAACGTGAGACTTTAAAAGATTTGTTTTGCAAATTAATTTTCAGTTTGCAAGAGTGAGTTTAATTCTTCTTATGCCCCGAAAGGCGGCTCTGCAAGGCTCTACAGCAGCAGGGCTCCTTCCTCCCCCGAAATCACTGCTCCTCCCTACCCCTCCTTTTGAACGGCCTGCCCAGATGAGGAGCGGAGGCACAGAACAGAGAATCCTTACGGGCAAGGTTTCACACACTTTGAGAAGAACGACTTCGCTTCAGCTGTCAGATCTTCTCTTTACCTCTTCCTTAAAAACAAAGCCCCAAAAATGGAATCGATGGACTCCAGTGTTATTTCTGCATAATCAGCCGCGATATTAGGAGAATATCCCCTAAGCTGTCCTCAGATCAGACCGAATTCCCATTTTATCCCATTCCAATACAATAGATGGAATCGGTCCCGGCAACTTCCTCTTGCGGGAGATCAGGATGTACCAGAGAAAATAAAAAACCCTTCCTTTTTGAAAGCAGAAAATCGATGCTAGATAGTTATCTGTGAACTCAGAGCAGCAAAGGACACCGACTGCTGTAAATTATAATCACCAGCAAGCAGAGGCGCGGGCAGCTCGCCGGCAGG
>NW_009259496.1:1353605-1357903 GCF_000687185.1 Egretta garzetta | reverse complement strand
AGCTGCTGGACTGGGGGATGTGAGAAGAGTTGCCCAGCATGCCCCCGTACCCCGGCTGGTTCATCCCGCTGGAGGAGCTCCACGGGTCGCTGCTGTGGTGGCCATCTGTAACACAGGAGGGGAACACCGCTGGCCGCCGGCGCCGGACCCTGCAGAGCCGCCGGCTCTGGGCCTCGGCAAACTCCATCCTAACGCCCCGAGCGGGGCTGCAGGGCTACGCCGCTCAAGCATAACGCCACGTGCCCTAATGAAAATGAAGCTGAACTGAGCAATGGTGAACACTCAGATCATCCAGTCCAACCGTTAGGATGACACAACGGTTGGACTTGATGACGCAACGCTTGGACTTGATGACACAACGGTTGGACTTGATGACCTTAAGGTCTTTCCCAACCTCAACGATTCTATGATCCTGCAATGCTTCATTACAGTCACATCACTTAGGCTTGGAGGTTTCCTGCTGCTTTATTCCTGCTCTGGTACCATAAACTCAAGTTCATGAACTCCGTTATACCAAATTTCATCAGAGACCAAAGCCTGAACGTTGAAAGGAGCAGAATGAGGATGGGGCTAACGAGCTCTGGAGGAGCCTCGACTTGGTGAATGGTCGGGTAAATCCTGAACTTTGAATGTTTCTCCCTTATGGGATTTCACAGCTTGTGCCTCTGCACCTCCCAAGCGCAGCGTCCATCCTTCAGGCCAGTTCACTGCCAAGGTACAACGCGTGCTGAAATGTATAAAAAGGGCTCCCCAAATTTTATCAAGTAAAATAGCTGGCTGCATATTTTGCATTTAGCTAGAGACGCCGACATGGAACTATAACAATGCAGGGAAATGTATTTTCTGCTGGAAGAATGCCAAGGAAATACAAAACAAAAAAAAAAAAAAAAAAAAAGGTAGATGACTTTTCCATAAGGATGAGCAGACTTAAAAAGACGGGCACGTGGGCTGGAAAGGTTGTCGGCTTTTTCAGACTACGGGAGTTGGTCTAATAAAAACTTATTAGGTCTCGCCTACAGCCCTGCCTTATTTATACACTTCCAACACGCTGGCAGCAGCGGCACTTTGAGCATCACCTTCCCATGGCTGTTTGAACAGCTATTTAACTCAGATTTACACCTTCAGTACGCATCTGCCAGAAGATAACGTTTTAAGCGCTACAAAGGGTAAATATTTGGTATCATTAGAAGCCTATTAATCCCCCGCCCTCGAACTCTATAGGAGTTTCATAGCAGGTTGCTCTTTGGGCAGGATTTATTCATGTTTTAAGGCAAGAGCACTCTTTTCTTTTCAGTCACAGTCTGTGCTTCCTACTGCTCAGGAAATGGTCTCGCTGCAGACCCCCCACCAGAGGAGGCGACCAAGGGGGTCAGTGCTTTGACTGATGTCCTCTTCCCTCCCACAGGGACCCCCCAGAGCTGCTGGAGGACCAGCAGAACCCCTCCACGCAGCGCCTGGGCCCCAAACCCGAGGAAGATCCCATGGTCCTTCCTGCCCGCATCCCTCCCATGGTGGCCACCGAAGGGAAACCCAGACACGAGCATCCTCGAATGACGAGCTGGAGATGTGGCGGAGCTCTGCAGGAGGTGGCCTGCTCACCCTGAGACAGGGAGCTGAGCCATCCCTGGGGATGCGGGGCAGAGCCCAGGACCATCGGGTGGTGGGGACACAAAAGCAGGTTGGTTTTTTTTTTCCCCTAAGGGTGGGAATCGTAAAGTGTGTCAATATATATATGTATATAGAATAAAAGCCAATCCCTTGCCCTGTGAATACTTTAGCCTAGCAGTCCAGCTGGCTTACACAGATTTACTTACCCTCTACTTTACTCAGACTGAGTACATGTAGAAGTGTTTAAAAGCAAATTATTTTGCCCTAAATGTGGCAAAAGATAAGCACCCTAACCACGTGTGGATCTTTCCAAACTCTAGGAATCTTATTTACTAAGTTATACCAAATTTTATCATACTTGCACGCAATCACCGCAAGAAATACAAGATGGTAGCAGGGAATACGTGAAAACTATTATTAACC
Organism: Egretta garzetta; assembly: GCF_000687185.1. Classification (NCBI taxonomy): domain Eukaryota; kingdom Metazoa; phylum Chordata; class Aves; order Pelecaniformes; family Ardeidae; genus Egretta; species Egretta garzetta. Next base: position 1,355,872 of record NW_009259496.1, on the reverse strand, counting down.
CATGCTCAAGTGAGAGAAACGGCCTCGTTTTATGAAGGTTGCTCTAATTCCAGCCCCATCCCGGCCCCTCCGCCGCTGTGCTCCCGGCTGGCCCTGCCCGGCCCCTGGGTGTACAGCCCCGCCGCGCCAGGGGGCGGGTGGGTTTTTTTGGCTGCTTCCCATCCCCAGGGCAGCTCTGAGGCTCTGCACGCTCCCCAGGGACGCTCTGGGGATGGGGGGCACCTTGGGGCCGCGGCGTAAAACAACGCACCGAGTACAGGCGCAGATTTGTGTGCATTTAGTATATGCATAACGTACGTGCACACGCTGGAAAAAAATGCTTCCGAGAAGCTGGGGTGGGAAGAGGCCGGCACGTTACTGGTGATGCTGTTCACCGCGGGATCAGAACAGGATGCGCGGAGGCGCAAGGGTCAAAGGAAGAGGCACCGCTCTTGGCTTTCATGGGAACGTTCCAGACCTCAAGGTGATGTTCCAGCGTGCCTCAACGATGTAGAAACCCAAGTACAAACCCCGAAAATGTAGGCAAAGGAGGTTTCCTTTGGAAAGCGGGGTCTTACCTTGCATGAAGAAGGAGCTAGGAAAAGTGCTGGCTGCTGGTTTTGAGGATGGATAACCTGGTGAATCCCTATTGTAGTCGGCAGTGCTTGCTGACGGGGCATAAACCTAAGGAGAAAAGACGAATTTAGCACGCCTTTAGCAGGAAGCAGGAAAGAAAGATTGAGTTTTTACCTTGCTCAGTATAAATCAGTTCACAACGCCACATAATTCGTCTCTCAGAACACAAAACCCTCAGTACATGTGTGACTGGAAAATAAATTTTCGGCTTCAAAAGAAACTCCAGCCTGACATTTTCCAGCTTGAAACGAGGATATTTGCAAGGTATTTGTCAAACTCTGTATTTCTGTAAATAAAAGGAACACACAGATGTACATATGTTCCTCCTAGAGCATTACAGAGCTTAAAATAAACAGGAACTCGAGACAATGCTGATTTTCGCGTATGGAAGCGTACAGACTTCACCCGCTCCGGCACAAAACTGAAAGCACTGCAAGGCAGCAAAAAACTTCATTTCCCAAATGCAAAAAAAAAAAAAAAAAAAAAGAAATTTAGAAAAAACAGCATTATCAGGAACACGGAAAATTACAAACATATCTGGGGATATTAAATTCCCATGGATCAAGCTCTTTCCAGAGCAGCTTGAAAGGACTACTAAAAAACCTGGATCTACACAAGACCACCAACACAGCGTCGGGGGAAAAAAACCTCCTCCTTCCTTAGGACTTGTTATATTTGTCCGTGCGTGCCCGCCGCACGCGTGCCAGAACGCTCCTTCCCTCCCGTCCGTGTGCTAGCGCAGCAGAGCCTTCTGCGACTTGCCTTTGAGAAAGCACCCGCTGCATTTCTCGCTGTAGCTTAGTTCAACCAGGACAGCATTTAAAAACCAAACCCAAACCTCCCCCAAATCCCCCCCCTCCCCTCCCCAAGCCAGCCCAGGTTGATAAGCGTAATTTATTATTTACAGCGCGCTATATTCCCTCTGCCTACGCGCTCTGGATGTTGCTCCGCGCTTTGTTCCTGCGCTGGAGGTGCCTCTCTCCAGATGGTCAGGAAGACTGAAGCACTGTCATCTCCTTGATGAAAATGGATTTCTTCCTGCCTCCATTTTGAAGCAGGCAGCAGATCACAAAAATTGGCAGAGCGCCTGCTCCGACATTCGCAGGTCACGGCGCAAGGGAAGAGAAATCCAACAGCGAAGCACGGCCGTCGCCGGCGCTGGGAAGGGCGCCCGGCACCCCCCAGCCAGGGCAGCGGCGGCAGAGGGCTCATTAAAAAACAACAGGAAAAAAAAAAAAAACAAACCCAAACCACCCCAAACCAAAAAACCAGGGAGCAAAAGGCCGAGGGTTGCGGGATGCTCAGCAACTTTCCCGCACGCCTCGGGGCTGCCCAAGCCCAGGAGAGGAGCAGGGCTGTGGGACGGAGCCAGGCAGCCCGGCATCGCATCCCCAGCTTCCTGAGCCCAAGAGCAGCTCAGCGGCCAGGATGAGCCCAACGGTACAAATCAAAGCCCAATGGTGCCAATCAAAGCCAATGTCATCATCTTTTCTTTTTTTTAATACAGCGCCTTACACCCCAGTCGAGACCGACGTGGGTTTGGGGTGCCCAGCATCGGGCGAAGGTGACTCTTGGGCGCGCGGTGCCGTGCCGGGCTGTGATTTTGGAGCAGGGCTGCCACGTGCTCTCGCCAGGCACCGGCTCCCCACCTC
>NW_009259496.1:1347992-1353548 GCF_000687185.1 Egretta garzetta | reverse complement strand
GCAGTGGCTGCGGGCCGTGACAGCCCAAAGCGTCGCCTCTGAGAACAGCCCCTTGGGCATGGCCATCCCCAGATCAGTGATCCCTTTCGGATGCCGAGCGAGGCAGAAAGCAAGCTGGCGGGGACGTTAGCCATGGTTTCAACCTGGGGTTGGGTGGAAAGTCCCTCCTGAGCTCAGCCCCTCGGCGTCGTGCAGAGTGCTGTGATACAGCCAAGGCAGGGGAGGACGTGGGCAAGGGGCGGGTTGAAAATCCCAAGAGATGGGATGAAGGAGAGCTGCGGGGGGCACCCATCAGCCCAAACCCCCGCTCTCTGGTCAGCGGGAGGGGAAGGGGCTGCCTCCCCCAAACACCCCGCCCCAACCCTGCCCTCTCCACTGCTGCTCCTGCACCGGCCTCAAAAACGCTTCATAGCGGTTCGGCGTTTACCAGAGAACCCTGCTTTTCAGAGAAGGTACCCCAATGCCAGACTTAATGCCGAATGATTAAAGATGGACAGGCAGGGGGAAAATTAGGGTGCTTGAACGCCCCCAGTGCCCAGACAGAGATGCTGGGCAGCAGCAAGGACGGCAAAGCGGCAGCACGCTGGCCACGCCGGCGCTTCAGTAAAACACGTCGGGTGCTTCTCGCGCGTCCCAACACAGCGGCGCGCGTGCCGACGGCAGAGGGGCTGCATTGCTCCGAGGGGTCTCGCCGGGGGTAGAACCGGTGCCGTTAAAGAACAGTTTCACTGCGCCACGGTGTTCAGAGGATGGGGATTTCTCTGTTCTGCTCTGTCGTCATCTATTGAACACCCTGCCCGGACACGGGGGGCTCGTGCCACCTCTACCCAGAGGTGACCACATCTTGCTCTTAGAATCACGGAATGGTTGAGGTTGGCAAAGCCCTTTCAGCTCCCCCAGCCCAGCCATTCCCCTACCCCTGCCATCCCACCCCCCAACCCTGGCCCTCAGCACCGCCTCTGCCGGAATTGTTCCCCATGGCCAACCTCACCCTGCCCTGGCACAACTTGAGGCCGGTGCCCCTTGCCCTCCTCTCTAAGCAGACCCCAGTTGTCCCCTTACTGGTTGTGCTCGAGGTTCCCAGGCCTGCGCAGAAGCCTCGAGGCGCATTTCAGAGGAAAACCAGTCAAAACGATGCGTTTGCATCTCGCACAGCGATGCAGCCGGACGCGGTGACAGCGCTCGCCCCCGCCTGACGGGCATCCCACAGAGCGCCCCGCCTGCCGGGGCGGTTTCCCAAGGGATAGGTGAATCCCTAGCAGATGACCTCGTCGGTGAGGCAGCGATCCCAGCGCATCCCAATTACCGCGTGGTAAGAACAGCTATCTGGGAAAGATGAGATGGGCCCTGGCCTGGAAAGAGATGAAGAAACCCCCTCCCATGTCCCCTGCGATCCCTCCCGCCATTTTAGGAGCGAGTGCCCCGGGGCAGGGACGGTCCCTCCACCTCCTCCTCCACCCCTCTCACCACAACGTACGTTCACCTCAACCTAACGCCAACTTTTTCCCATATTCCTGCCACCATCCAGCCTAACTATTTTCAGACATGACTCCAGCTCAACAAAAATTCCACCTGGAAAGGGCCCCCCCTTCCCACCGACGGAAATTTGGCCTTGCACCTCAGCTTTCTGCAGTACCTGCGGAGCGTGAGTTACGGGGGTCTCGCAGCTCCCTGTATGCGCCGTAAAGAAAACCAGTATGGATTTAATGCCTCACGCCGGCTTATTCCCTAATTTATGAGTTTGCTCCGCTTCGTTGCTTGTGGCCAAACTGAACCGTAGGGCGGTGGGGTCCGAGTCTCTGCGGCGGGTGCCCCCGCGCAGCGCTGCTGGCCACGCCGATGCCAGAAATCGCCAAAACAGGCATCAGGAATCACCCAAAGTGGCGGAGCCCACACTTCAACGGCCGTCAGGGGAAGCCGTGGCGCTGGCCGGGGATGGCCGTGCCGAGGCAGGGTCCTGCCTCCGGGCCACCAGCAGCCCGAGAGGTGCCAGGACGAATGCCTTTGGGGATTTTTCCTTACTTTTCTTTGCCGGTGTCTGAAGACACTGAGCGAAGGCTTGGGCAGGCACCGGCCCGGGCTCTCCTGGGCACGCCGGTCGGCTGGGAGGCCGAGAAGGGAAGGAAAGCAAAGCCAAGCATCAGGAGGAGCAGGGGAGGGTGGAGGGAGGCTGGCGGTCACGAAACGATGGGGAAAACCAGCCAAAATAAATGCCAGCTTACAGAGTGTCATGTAACTGGGTGTAACTCTTCCTCGCCGAAGGCAGATACTTGATTTATTCCTCTGTTGGTTTTACAGCTGAGTTTTCACACAGTGAAAGCCACTGGGCTGAAGCAAATTAACTCATTTTGCTGTGACAGGCTCAGTCATAGGAAAAATTTGAGGAGAAAGAAGGTAGGATTCTTCCAAAATCGTGTATTTCCTGAAGAAGTGTCACTCTTACCACATAAATATTCATTATTTTCAGATTTTTATCACAGTGGGATTCTCATGTTATCACGACATCAGCTACGAGCACACATGGAAATTCCTCTCACGTTAGAACGCGCAGAAGCCTCCGGATCCGTTTCCCTCTCCGTCACCGGCACGGCGGTGTTCTCGACAGGCGACAGAGCGAGCGTGGGAGACGATTAATGGGATGAACAATATTCTGACCACACAATCCCAGAATCCCAGACTGGTGGGGGCTGGAAGGGACCTCTGGAGCTCACCCAGTGCCACTGCCCTGCTCAAGCAGGCTTACCCAGAGCAGGGGGCACAGGACAGCGCCCAGGCGGGGGTTGAATATTACAGAATCATAGAATCACAGAATGTTTTGGGTGGGAAGGGACCCCTAGAGGTCATCTAGTCCAACCCCCCTGCAGGAGCAGGGACACCGCTAACCAGATCAGGTTGCTCACAGCCCCGGCCAACCTGGCCTTGAATGCTTCCAGGGATGGGGCCTCCACTACCTCTCCGGGCAACATGTTCCAGTGTTTCACCACCCTCATTGTAAAGAATTTCTTCCTTGTATCTAGTCTAAACCTACCCTGGTTTAGTTTAAAACCATTACCCCTTGTCCTGTCACAGCTGGCCCTGAATATCTCCGGAGAAGGAGACTCCACAGCCCCCCTGGGCAGCCTGGGCCAGGGCTCGGGCACCCTCACAGTCAACAAGTTCTTCCTCCCGTTCAGCTTGAACCTCTTCTGCTTCTGTTTGTGCCCATGGCCCCTTGTCCTGACCGGCCCCTGCCTTCTTCTCATTCTTCCCCAAAGCAGTGCTTAAGGCGGCAAGAAGCGGATTATTCAATCACGTTAATAATGCGTCCAAAAACGCGTGCCAGGTAACATTACAGAGATGGAATCGTGCCGCCAGCCCCGTTTAAAGAGAGACATGAATTATCGTTGAGTGCTGATGAAGAAAACAACCCATTGACTTGATCCAGGGAAAGTGAACTGGGTGCAGTGTATGGCACTGGTAAGAATGGTAATACGCTGTCTCCAAAAAGGCAAGAAGAGTAAAGCACGGATGGGTACAAGTGACTTTCTGATTTGACAGAAAAGGTACATTAAGCACATTTGGGGTGCATTAAGAGGACCGCGGACAGCAGGGTGAGGGAGGTTCTCCTCCCTCTCTGCTCTGCCCTGCTGAGACCCCACCTGGAACACTGGGTCCAGTTCTGGGCTCCCTAGTTCAAGAAAGATGAGGAACTCCTGGAGAGAGCCCAGAGGAGGGCAACAAGGATGATGAGGGGACTGGAGCATCTCCCCTACGAGGAAAGACTGAGGGAGCTGGGCTTGTTCAGCCTGGAGAAGAGAAGGCTGAGAGGGGACCTCATCAACACAGACAAATATCTCAAGGGTGGGGGTCACGAGGATGGAGCCAGACTCTTCCCAGTGGTGCCCAGCGCCAGGACAAGGGGCCTTGGGCACAAACTGAAGCAGAAGAGGTTCCAGTTGAACGGCAGGAAGAACTTGTTGACTGTGAGGGTGCCTGAGCGCTGGCGCAGGCTGGCCAGGGCGGCTGGGGAGGCTCCTTCCCTGGAGATCTTCAACCCCCCCCTGGACGCTGTCCTGTGCCCCCTGCTCTGGGTGAGCCTGCTTGAGCAGGGGGTTGGACTGGGTGAGCTCCCAAGGGCCCTGCCAACCCTTGCCATTCCGGGATTCTATGTGATTCTGTGATTCTGTATTATAGATTTAAAGATGCTAATATTCTTAAAAGAGAGCCTGAATTTAGAAAATCGCTCTGACTCACGCTGGGAGGTTTGAAGAGATGATGAATAATGATCTGGGAAAAACATGCCGTTCTGTAATATGACATGATGAAAAAATTATCACGTTGTTGCCATTTCTGGGCGCCCGCCTGCAAGCTCCAAACACCTTCTCTTCCTCGAGCCTCCCGGAGAGCTCGCTGTCCCGGGGACGCGTTTCCAACAGCTTTCGTTCTGCGGCGTTCAAGAGACTCGGTTACTGGAGCCACCGGCGCAGCCCCGAGGCCTTGGCCAAGCCAAGCTGAGCATCCCTGGATGCTGGCGGGTTGGAGGGACCACGCTGTCTGCCCACACCGCTGTGGGGATCCGGAGTCTACCAAATAAAGGATAAATGGCCTTGGAAACACCCACTGATGAGCCATAATGTGAGCTTGAGGGGACTGGCGGTGTGCTGGTTGGTGCTGGCACGGGTCAGGGACGCGGCCGCCCCACACAGACGTCGCCCGTGGGGACGGGTGTACTTGCCGAGGAGCGGGGGACGCCTCCAGCGCGGAGGTGCTATGGAGCGGGCTGTCCCCCCGACCCACCGCGGCCTCTCCCCACCCGGCTGCCGGGGGCAGTGGCCTGCGGGCCCTTGAAAACCCAGCCCGAGCGAGGAGATGCAAGAGGTGGCCTTCACCCCGACCCCCTCCGGCTCTCCTCCCCACTCAGGTACCGGCCGCGCCATTGCCAGATGATTTCAGATCTCCCCTCAAATCGAAACGCGGCTCCGTTTTCCCACCCGTGAGATGCTCCGGCAGAACGACAGGGCTCAGAGGGTTCTGATCGGCGGGACAGGGTCTGGTTGGAGGCCGGTAGCTTGTGGAGTTCCCCAGGGCTCAGTACTCGGCCCAGTCTTGTTCAACTTATTCATCAGTGACCCGGATGATGGGACAGAGTGTACCCTCAGCAAGTTCACTGATGACACAAAACTGGGAGGAGTGGCTGATACGCCAGAAGGCTGCGCTGCCATTCAGTGGGTCCTGGACAGGCGGGAGAGTTGGGCGGAGAGGAACCTGATGAAGGGCAAGTGTCGAGTGCTGCACCTGGGGAGGGTGAACCCCATGCACCAGTACAGGCTGGGGGCTGACCTGCTGGAAAGCAGCTCTGCCGAGAGGGACCTGGGAGTCCTGGTGGATGACAAGCTGACCGTGAGCCAGCAGCGTGCCCTTGTTGGGCCAAGAAGGCCAATGGTATCCTGGGGTGCATTAAGAGGAGTGTGGCCAGCAGGGCGAGGGAAGTTCTCCTCCCCTATACTCTGCCCTGGTGAGACCCTACCTGGAGCACTCTGTCCAGTTCTGGGCTCCCGAGTTCAAGAAGGATGAGGT
>NW_009259496.1:1347100-1347785 GCF_000687185.1 Egretta garzetta | reverse complement strand
GCTTGGGCAGGGGGGTGGCACTGGGGGAGCTCCCGAGGGCCCTTCCCTTGCCATGCTGGGATTCTGTGAGGCGGGCTGGACAAGAGGGCACCCCTGGCGTGCGACGGACATGTGGGCGCAAGGGGGCTGGGGCAGCCCCCTCCCAGCTGCCACACGCGAGGTGAAATTCGGCAAAATCCATTACCTGGCACCCGCGGCACAGGCTGTAAAACACAACCGTGACCGAGAGCAGCATGTTCCCGTATGCGGAACAACCCCTCTTACAGAGGTACCTGCTAGAAGGAAGCAGTTGTGAAGAGAACAAACCCATCAATCAGCAGTCCAGCACTTTTAAAATACAGGGCGAAACGCCTTTAAAATGAAGATCTCAAAGAGAACATTTATTATATTCTAAGTGCATTACCAACCGGCAAAGCGGACGGGCTATCAGAGCTGTCAGGAGGAATAAACCCACTCGCTGGGACAAGCTGCTCCACATTAGCAGATGTCAGCTTCGCACAGAGGGAAAAACTCTTTTTGGAAGAGTACCTGACCAGGCAGGCAGCGCTCGCCGCAGGCGTCCCCGAGCCCACGGCACCGGCCCCCTCCCGCCCGCCTCCGCCTTGCTGGCACCCTCGGACTGCACCAGGGACCCGCTGCCGCCATTCGCGCTCCCGGGCGCTCCCGGTCACGGCCCATTTCACCC
>NW_009259496.1:1346264-1346816 GCF_000687185.1 Egretta garzetta | reverse complement strand
AATCCCCCCAGGGCTGGGGACTCGACCCCTTCCCTGGGCAGCCCCTTCCAGCCCCTGACAGCCCCAAGGGGAAGGAATTGTTCCCCATGGCCAACCTCACCCTGCCCTGGCACAACTTGAGGCCGGTGCCCCTCGTCCTCTCACCAGCAACGCTAAAAAAAAAAATTGATTATTAAAAAAAAAAAAATAAAATCACTCTTCCCTCCTTTACAACCACTTGAGGGACTCGCTCAGCTGCCGTCCCCGCTCTGAGCAGCCCTGCCCGGCGAGGGATGAGTTTCCCTGGCTTTTAGTTAAAAAAAAAAACCCCCGCCGCCCCCGCTCTGAGCAGCCCTTCCCGGCGAGGGATGAGTTTCCCCGGCTTTTAGTTAAAAAAAAAAAAAAAAAAAGGTCTGTAGTTTAATACGTGCGAGGAGCAGACCCCCCTTTCCGTGGGCTGACCTGCTCCAGGTTTCCAGCAGAAGGGCACTTTTCAAACCGCAGGTCCCTAATTTCGGCCACATGTTGGTGGGGGTGCACGGCAGGGGGGGGGACGACACAGAGGAAGAGGAG
>NW_009259496.1:1344884-1345293 GCF_000687185.1 Egretta garzetta | reverse complement strand
TCCCCCCATCATCTTTGTTGCCCTCCTCTGGGCTCTCTCCAGGAGTTCCTCATCTTTCTTGAATTGGGGAGCCCAGAACTGGACCCAGTACTTTGCGTCACGTCTTGTGCCACCTCCTTTAATGGGCACCGGTTCTCCGGCGCACACCGAAAACCCCGCTCCAGGCTGCAGGTTTCATCGCGCCGTTCTCTCCCCTCTGCCGCTGGTCACATTTAATTAATAAAAACCATATCCCTCCCTGGCTGAGGGGGGCCCGCTGGCGGAAATCTCACACCGGGGCTGCTGGCGTGGGCGCGCAGGTTTCACGTGGGACCAGCCCAGCATCTGCAGAACACCCCAACTCCTCCCCCAGCTCCCCCCCCGGGCCCTGGGCTTCCCCCCACCGGCACAACCACCATCAAGTAGGAAC
>NW_009259496.1:1342295-1344568 GCF_000687185.1 Egretta garzetta | reverse complement strand
CCTTCTCCCACCCTATATGATCCTCTAAGTCCGCAGATCCTGTTCGGTTAAAATGTCTTCCAGATGGGAACTGCTGAATACTGCATCTCGTGAACGCCCAAAGTTAAAAAGGGGTCAAATAAATTAGAGGAAAAAAAATAAAAGCTGTACAACATGATGTCATCCCTGTGCAGTAAAACTCTAAAAAAGCAACAACAACATAAATAAACCCGGAGATTCGCTATTCAGGCTGTGATTTCTTTCTGCCAGGCAGCTGTCCTGCACCACGACCAAAGCAGCCAAGGGCAAACGCCACCGCCCCCCCGCGGGTCCGGAACCGCAGGTGAATCCTGCTCTGATGTGACAGCGTTTTCCTGGGATCCCGCACGACCAGGAGGCAGAGCTCACCAAGCGGTCCCGCCAAAGCACAGCTGTTTCCAAGAGGCGTTAGGGAGAGAGAAGGGAGAGCCAGAGGAGCAAGAGGAGGAGAACGCCAAGGAGAGACCAGGAGATGGCCACCTACGGCCAGAGGAAGCCCCAGGGGTGAGGAGCAGAAAGAGGAAAGCGAAGCATAAAGAAACGAAAGAGCAAAATCCATAGAGAGGGAAATGTAATAGCCAAGCAGCCATGGGCCGCAGCGATGAGCACAGCCCAAAGCCCTCACAGTCCTTCCAGGGCGTATTACGGAAGGGACAAAGCCAAGGGGGATGCCCGGGATCCCTGGCACTGCCAGCGGTGGGACCGGCCAAGATGGGCAGAACCAAAGAGCGGCGTCAGGCACGAAACCTTCGGCACAGCCCAGTGACGTGCAGCTGGGCACGGCTTTGCCATCTGCATTTCCCCCCCCCCTTCTTTCTTTTCTTTTAGCCACCAGGTCACAGCGACACGAGCACGGGAGGATGAGCCTCCGGCGGGTCATAGGGGTGGGAGCCGGGGAGGCTTCGAGCGCCAGAGACCAGCCCGGAGAACGCTCCAGGCGCCGGCACGGCTCTGGTCGTGCTTCTGCGAAACGCCAGCCTGCCGGCACCGGCACGGAGAGCACACCCGCGTGACGGGTGGAAGGACACACCAGCACGGAAGAGGCAACAGGGGCTGTGGAGAAAGGAGATATATGGGTTTTGGAGATGCTGACTCCACGAAAGCCGATGGAAGAGCAAGCGACTCCCAAGTGAAGGGGAAGAGTTGGCCAACTTACCAACATGCAACCCTCCCGGCAAGCACCAGCTAAGCTCGGCCTCGCCGTGGGGCGGCTCGGGGAAGGACCCCGACGATGCAGGGGGCAATGGAGAGGAGCAGGAGGCACGGCCAGGAGCGGCAAAAGAGCAAAATCGAGAGGGAGTGGGAAGGAAGAAAGGACAAAGAAACAGGGGTGTGAGAGGGGAGGTAGGACAAAATTAAAAAATTAAGCCCACATCCTGCGGTTCCCAGGATTTCAAGAGTCGCAGGTGCGCAAGCAAGGCAGAACCAGACCTCCAAAAAGCAATAAAGAGGGAAGCAGAGGAAAAAGACTGGGAAAACAGAAATGAAAGTGATGATGAAAAGAACAAAGGTGCCCCTTGGCCGAGGTCCAGGGGCAGTTTCCATACGCGAATTCTCATTCACGTTTCACCTAAGACAGCGTGTTGTTCAGCGTAATTTTTTTTTTGTTTTTTTTTTTTTTTTTTTAGCAAAGGAGATCCCAGAAGAGAGCAAGAAAAGGAAAAAGACTATTTCCTGCATTTTCCTTCTTTCAGGATCTACTCTTGAACTTCCTTTTCTCCACTGCAGTCACGGAGAACCATTTTGTGTTGGTTCCCCCCCCCCCATTTTCAATGCTCTGTTTACAAATACACGCAGAGACAGCGAACGTATCAGACATCTGCCCAGATTTCCCTCTCAACTCTCTCGGCAAGAGAAGAGCCTTAATTTTGCCATCTTCCAGGGTTTCTGGTCATTATCTACCGAGCACAGTGCGATCAAATAATTTAAAGCATATACAAACATTAATTAGACCGTATCTGGTTGCCTGATGCCCCGTGGCAAGCTCCCGGCGGCGCTGGGGTGTAGCCCTGGGGTGCACCCTCGTGGGGGGGGTCAGTCTGCGGAGCCGATGGTGGGGCTGTAACGTTCACTGGTGGGTGTGGGCTGAGCTGGGAGGGACTGGGACAACCCAAAGTTGTGCCAGGGCAGGGTGAGGTTGGCCATGGGGAACAATTCCTTCCCCTTGGGGCTGTCAGGCGCTGGAAGGGGCTGCCCAGGGAAGGGGTCGAGTCCCCAGCCCTGGGGGGATTTAACAGCCGGGCAGAGGTGGTGCT
>NW_009259496.1:1337320-1342098 GCF_000687185.1 Egretta garzetta | reverse complement strand
CGCGCAGCCGGGATTTCGCCCAGCGCCCCGGGTGAGCCGGCCAGCTCCGGGCTCCACCGAGCCAGGTGGGAGCGAAGGTCTCCGCGCTGGGCGGGAAGGAGCCCAGACCGGATGGGGCCTTCCTGCACTTTGATTTTTAGGAAGAAGCGGGTGCTGATCTGGACCCAGCGCCTCAGACCCGTCTTGGCAACGGATGCGGGTCCCTCGCCGGCAGCGGCGGGAAGGGGGGCGACAGCGGTTTCAGGTGCCGAGACACAATAAAAACAATGAGGAAAGAAAATGTTTGCTTTTTCTGTCAGCAGAGATGTCAGTACCCATTAATAAATCTATCTGCTAAATCTACTCTTATTCATGTGGGACATCACCAAGTTAAAGTAAAATAAATTATCTTTAATTAAATGGAATTGTCGTCTTCCTCCTGCTATCATCCCCAATTATTACATCCTAATCAGCCCTTTTGGGAGAAGGCATGAGGGAAGGCTGAAAGGCACATTTACTATAAACAATTTCTCTCTCTGTCAAGAGATGGAAATTTTCTTTTAATTGTTGTTTAGGACTGTGATTTTTCACCCAGATTCTGATGAAAGGGATTAAAAGTTGAGGAACGCCATCATTCAAAGACAGAAAGAAATCTGTTCATGTCATCGCCGCGCAGCAATTCCCCCCTCGTCCCTCCTACAGCTGAAGCCCAGAGCCAGGCAGGAGCAGTTGGGAATTAGGCAAGTCATCCGTTTCTACTTCTTGATTCTCATCCTTTATTAATGCTATATGATATTTTGATCGGGAAGATGAAGTAAAGGCCGGAGGTTGGAGGAGAAGGTGGGAAGGGGATGGTGGGAGGCCAGGTCCCGAGCCCCTGCTCTGCCCCCTACGCTTAAATGAACGCGGTGGAAGCTGGAGCCCCCCGACCCTCGCTCCTTGGGGCTGAATCGCCCTTGAGAAGCAGCCTTGCGAGCGTCCTGCTCCCCGGGCGAGCGCTTGCCCAGGTGGCACACGTCGTGCCGGGGAAGGGGCAGCGGTTCGGAGCAAAGCTGATTAATACCGAGAGTATCAGGGCTGGGTGAATCTGCTTTAGAAGCGAACACGGGAAAAGTCAGAAGGTTGACGTGCGGACACGGGCTCGGCTGAGCCTGACTCAAAGTCAAACTCTGTCACGCGAAGACGGGCGGATTCAAATCGGAAAGGGAAAAAAAAATACAAATAAAAATACCGCTCTCAAGCCGCGGCGGTTCCCAGCCCGAGCCGCGCACAGCTGTATTTGAGAAGTTTAGTTTGCTAGTGTTTAAAAAGCACTTTGAATGAAGGGTACTCTCGGGGTCTGATTTTCAAACACGCTCCCAGTTGTGTTTTCCCCATTACCATGACTGCATGTAAATGAAGCCCTCGCGCCCGCGCCGCCGGGGCCCATGGGCTCCCGTTGGGTTGGGGAGGCCGGGGAGCAGGCGGATGGAACCGGCAGGGGCACGGATAGGAAACCCTGCCCAACAGCTGAAACACTTAAAAAAGGAAAAGGAAAAAAAAAGAAGAAACCACCACAAAGAAAAAAAAAACCCCAAACCGTAGTTTCGGTTCAGAGTTTAGCTGCTAAATAACATTAATAAGGTATTTTAGGTCTATGAGTACCGTAGCTTAAGTAATTGCGTTTAAGGGAAAGCTCATGGTCACTACCTATGCTCTGAAAAACCTCGGCCTGCTTCACCCCTGTTATAACGAGAACGGTGCTGAGCAAAACCTCAACCTTGTTTAAAAATCCGCTTTATTCGCTGCCGGCGCCGGCAGCCGCTCTCCAGCGCGTTTAGCTCCTAGCAAAGCCGGGCGTTTCGCAAGGACCTCTCACAACGCTCTTGGCAATCAGCGCCTGAGCGCTGCCATCGTTACCTTTGGCTCAAGTGACCCGGCTATTAGGTGAACAACAAAAATGCAACCCCAAAATATTTTTCAGAGGGCACGTCGTGCCCGCCATCTGCGCTGCGCCCTTCTTCAGCGTAACGTTCGCTCACCAGCAGCCGTCTAAGATGTGACCTTAAAAATAATCCTCCAGCAAAATTCAGCGAGGATGCCTCAAGTCTCTTCTGAAGTTATCGCCGAGTCGACGTCACCCGAAGTTAAAGCTGAGCTTCTCTAATTAAAGCTCGGGCCCCGCTCTGCTGTTGAAACGCGTTGTTCCTCGCTTTGCCCGTTTTGTTTTCGCTGGCTTGTCAAGCGCGGCGTCCCCGAGCACGCTCTGCACCGCTGCTGCCCAATTACGAAACAAGATATAGCTCGGATAATAACGAAATTATTCACCAGAGAGAAAAATACCCATTAGGACAAGAAATGGAACGAGGAGGAACCACTGAATCCTGATTAATTAATGCAACTTTTAAAAAAAAAAAAAAAAAAAAAAGCACTTTTCAGGGTGTAGCACTGTTTTCATTTAATGCCGCTTTGAATTGCCGCCTCCAGAAGTTAAAAAAGAAAAAAAAAAAAAAAAAAGGAAAAGAAAGAAACCACAGCTATACAAGCCTGCTGACTTCTTATAAAAGAACCAGTTTTAAACTTGTTTACACTACTGGTTCCAAATGAATTCAAGATGGTGGCTGGTTAAAGAAAGGGAGACCATGCCAAGGCTCCTGATCAAAGAACTTCAATTCAACAATGTTCAGTTTTAATTGACCACTAATTAAGCTACATTAGTCAAAGAAAAGTCTATATCACTTCGGAGTAATGAAGAGAAGAATTCCTTTAACCCTGTCCTAGCCCCCCTCCAGCCAGCTTGCGGAGAAGCGGCTTCTCAAGTGTCAGCCTTGGAACTATTCCTAATATTAATACGCCAAAAAAGTTTTTAATGGAGGGGGGGGGTGGAAAAAAAAGTGTCGGAGGAGGGCGAGCTTTCCCAGCTCGCATTCCTTCTTCCGCGGGGTGAAGCTGTCTCCCGGGCAGAGGCATTTTCCTCTGTTAAGGAATAAGCGACCGGGGGCAGAAACTCCGGGGAGCGCCAGAGCCGGGCATCGGCGCCCGCACGCGCGTGGCTGCAACTTCGACCAACTATAGCAAAATTCCCCCCCCCAAAAAAACTAAAGTCCCCCACGGCCGGAGGAGCCTCCCGAGCGGCTCCGCTGACCGGCTGGGATGCTGCGGGCCTTCCGCCGACGCGCGCACGCAACTCTGGTTCCAGGGTGCCGAGGGCAAGCTGGGCCTAACGAAAAGCCGGCTGCCAAATGAGGTTCTGAAAAGCGTTAAGGGATGGAATATTGTTTTTCAATTTCGTGTTTGTGCCTCTTAAAAAAGTCCGCGGGATGAGATAAATGACAGGAGCCAAACAAGAGGGCAACAGGAGCTCGCATAGCGGGGGGCGCTTGGCCACGGGAACGCCGGGAGATGGCAGGGGGAGAGGCGAGCGGGTTTTGCGGAAGGCTTGGACGCTCGCAGCATTCCCGTTCCGCAGGCCGGGAGCGAAGTTTGCGCGGCTCTGCAGCTCGGCAGCGCTCTTTGATGAGGGCTACACTTGTGGCCTCAACTCGCATGATATTTTATCCTAATGATTTTTGGCAACAAACTACTGCATTTCATAGAATAGAATTTAATGAGTCCCGTATCTTTTTTTAACATTCTGCCAAATGCTCATTAAAATGCACTTGTTTTTGCGATGCAATAGCTAGCTATATGAAACCAAAATATTAATGCAAATTGGCATTTCTAAGTTTAAAGCGGTATTTGCATAACAGGAACCAAACATGGTGCAAGCTGAAAGAGAGCTCACAACACAAATGCCTCTCAACACCATAATTATTGCAAGGAAAAAGAAAAAAAAAAAATAAAATGATGGTTTGTGCACACCATCGCGAGCTCCGGGATAAAGCATCTGCCAGTTTGCGACACCGTTATCTCCCGATGCCCAGTCTCACCCAGAAAAAAAGAGTGGCTGGAAAGACCCGGCGCTCGCTGGAGCTGATAAATGAGATAGGTAGAAAAAGCAACTTTAAAAAATATGAACGCGTTTGTGCCAGTACCCCTACCCCGACTAAAAATGGTGAGAGGCATTTGAAGACCTGGCTGCCAGAGCAGCGGAAGATGAGCGCCTTAGTGGAGAGCCACCAGCCAAGCCAAAGCCGTTCCTGTCCTCGCCAAGCAGTCGGCGGCGGCAGCAATCGGCATCCCCAAGGAAATTCGGCTGTGAACCGGACTTCAGGCTCCGACCCAGCGACATTTCCAACGTGTCTCCGCCGCAAGCGGGAAGGAGCTCCTCAGAAAACCAATCGCTCCCTACCTATGAGCAAACGGGCACCACCAGCCCGAAGGACATCTCCGTGGTGGCATCGGCGCTGGAATGAATCTTTGGAGCATCCCTCGGGGGTGCGCTGCTTGGCTCAAGCACAAAGAGGAGCGGGCAAAGCCTGGGATCTGGAGTTGTTGAGGGGGTACAGCTGTTAGCTCTGGTTTAGCAATAAAGCTGAACGATGCTACGGCTGCTTTCTCAGAGCTATCAGAAAGAATAAAAGTAACTCAAGCATTTCTCTCATGGATCATCTGTAAAACCTGATCTTTACGTTACCGCTAGAATGCCTCGGAATGTCTAGGAAAAGGAAAAAAGCTGCCAACCAGCACCGAGCCGGGCTCAGAAGCCCTCCAGCTCTGGGTAACGGGATCTGCTGCCACCGGTGCAGGGGCAGGGCTCTTTCAGGATGGTGCCCCCGGGGAGCCCGTGCCTGCTGACATGGAGTTCAAGGGTTAAATTCCCCCTACCCCCTACCCTACAGAAGCAAAACACACCCCAGCATGGGTAGCCCCCACCCCAG
>NW_009259496.1:1336194-1336447 GCF_000687185.1 Egretta garzetta | reverse complement strand
GGCGTGATTTTATATACTGGATCTTCCTCCTCTTCTCCCCCTCCCCCCGCCCCAGCACAGTAAAAGTTGCTATGAAAAATAGTTAAGGCTATAAATAAGACACTGAAAGCAAATTACCATCCTGTGAGTTACTGGCATACCGAATGAGAGACCTCAGTCGAGATCTTTTGAAGATCTGCAACTGCAACCTCAAAACCGTGGCAGATCTCCGCGTGCGATCGGGGCGGCAGAACTGATTTCGTATTCCCAATGC
>NW_009259496.1:1334034-1334982 GCF_000687185.1 Egretta garzetta | reverse complement strand
AGCCCCCCCACTGCCATTCATCTCTCTCCATCGAGGGCTTTCATTCAGCACAGAAGGCAGCGGCGCAGAGCATCGCCAGCGTTTCTCAAACAGTTAATGGTTCCTTCTGCGGCCAGCGTGGAAGGGAACCAAACCATGAAAGCCTCCCGACCCTTCTGAAGCAAGCACGACAGCTACAAATTTTCAAAACTTCCGACCTGAAAGCACTCCCACCTGCGTGCCGGTAACTGCAAACGCGCCCCCGCACACGCGAAAGTCTGTGCTTACGGTTCCCTTTTCTTTTTTTTGCAAGTAAGAGTCCTGGGATCTCCTCCAGCTGGGAGTTTTAGCGTGCACAGATTTGAGCACATGAATATTTCCAGTGAAGCCACTGCATGCGTGTACGTGCCTATGAGAATCTGGTCTACATCTTACTGGGGAGCAAAACGACAACAACATGAAAAAAAAAGAAATAAAAATCCCATTTTCTGCAAATGACAGCTCGGCAGAAGCACCCAATACCCCGTAAAACTGCCCTGGGTCACTGGGACATCAGGCAGAGGTGGACATCAAGGTGTCCCCAACGGTGCAAGCCCCCAGTCCCACACGTAATATTTAAGCACCCGTTACAGGCGGCTCAGAGACGCAGCCCGGTTGTCACCGTCCACTCTTTCTGCGTTCAACTTTCTCAACTTCCCCAAAATATTTTTCCTTAGAGAACAGCCGGGCTTTGAAAGCATTTATAATCTGCTTTTCAACAAAACCTGTGAAGGCTGCGGTGCTGCCCCCGGGGCCAGGGCTCGCATCCCTGCGTCCCGGGCAGCAGCGCGGCACCGGGGGCAGGCACGGGCTGTGCCCCCCCCAGCAAGGAGCCTGCCCCACCGAACTGCAAGCCCTGTGCCTTCCTCCCAGCTCAAACACAGAGCTACGGGACACAAAAAGGATGCTTTAACGTGGCGTGATTTTATT
>NW_009259496.1:1332054-1333373 GCF_000687185.1 Egretta garzetta | reverse complement strand
CCCGTCACTTTGCAGCCAAACTCTGCCTGAAGTAGCTCAGCACCGAAGCGCTCTATCGTAAGGAGCCGCTGCCAACAACCCGTGCTTCGCTTCTGAAACGGTCAGAGGTTTGTGAAAACCCTGATTTCGGAAGTCAAAAAAAAAAAAACCAACCATCCACGCCGTTCGTGCTTGTTGTTGCTTTCCCGATAAAAATAGCGACCGGCAAGTTTTACCCTGGAGATGGGGTTTACTGATGAGTTAGAAGTCTCAAACGGTGGGAAAGAAAAAGTGATATTATACGTGGTGACTCGACGTGCCCGGGAGCACCCACCCGGGCAGCGGGTCCCGGCTCCCAGCAACCTCCCCGCACCTTCTCCGAGGGGTCCCGGGA
Source organism: Egretta garzetta (assembly GCF_000687185.1). Taxonomy (NCBI): domain Eukaryota; kingdom Metazoa; phylum Chordata; class Aves; order Pelecaniformes; family Ardeidae; genus Egretta; species Egretta garzetta. The sequence goes on along the minus strand of NW_009259496.1, from coordinate 1,333,000 downwards.
TGGGACGCGGGCTCCCGACCATCCCCACCAAGCAACGGTTGCGTTCCATTAAGCGACCACTGATTACGATCCTGCAGCGCTGCCCGGCAGCTTACGGCGCCTTGTTTAAGCTTTCTCAGTGCTACCCCCTCTCTTTTTCAGGTGTTAATAGGAAAATCAGGTTTGCATCCCAGCAGCTGCCATCGCTCCCAGTCTCCCGGCCGCCCCCCTTCCCCAGACCCAAGGGCCCGCTGCCAACGTAACGGCGGGGAAGATGGCTGATCCGTCCTCATCCCTCCCTTCGCCAGCCAAACTTCCCGTAGGATGGGCACCAGGAGCACACAGACGTCTCCTCACGAGCTCCGGCGCCGAACCGAGCCTGACCCCTGCGGATGCGAGGGATTTACCTTCCGCACCAGGCACCGGCAAGGTTTGAAATGGCAAGAAATGCATCTGGTTTTCCGGTTACGCTCCCCCTCCCTCCCCTCGGCCCCAGCTGAAGGGTGTTTTTTAATTCGGCAGCGTTAATTCTGAAAAGCCTCCAGTCCCAACAGCCACCAGGAGCCCGAGGATGGGCCAGGGCTTAGTGGGGGGATGGCAGGGTTAGGTTAAAGGTTGGACTCGATGAACTCAAAGGGCTTTTCCAGCCAAAGTGATCCTGTGATTCTGTTCTCTGATGTGCTCAGGCAAACATTTTGCTGCAAAGCTGGGGGGGATGTAAGAGAGGTGCAACGCGCATCAGGTGTTGGGGAGCCGCAGGAGCTCAAACCGTTCCGCAACTCAAAATCCGTAATTGTCCAAGCACCTCAAGCAACTTAAGAGACAGCGACAGCTTCATCTTCCCTTCTTCAGCTCCTACAGTCTCCCTGTTTTACGTGGGGGCAGAGCCACATGGGAGAGCAGCTCAGCTGGAATATTTTTTTATTCCCATTCCCAACAACCACACTGAAGACTGGAGGAAGCACGC
>NW_009259496.1:1331567-1332043 GCF_000687185.1 Egretta garzetta | reverse complement strand
CGAACCGCAGAAAATAGAAAAAAATCCGTCAGCCCCAGGAGGTGGGGGGCGCAGGCTCGGCGCGGGCCGGCACCCGGGCACCCCCTCGGCACGGCAGGATGGATCCCAGCAGGCTCCGGGATGGGCTGGGAGGGAAACACGCCGGCGCGCTTCCAGCACTTGACAGCAATTGCGTTCCGGCGCGTTTAGGATTCTCAGCTGGACTAATGCTGACCCTAAGACAAATCCTTGGAAAAATGCAGGCTCTCGTTGGGGAAGGCGGGCGCTGGGTCCGCACGCCACCACCTTTACCTGTGGTTCCCTTTGCTCGCGGGGACCTCACGCAGCGAGTGCAACCTCTCCCTGCATTTGCATATCTTCTTCTTCTTTTTTTTTCTCCTCTAAGCTGTGTTAAGATTTCCGTAAAGCCTGCTCATCACGAGAAGGAGCCACTGCAACAAGCAAACCTGGGCTTTAGATACGCCCGTGGCCCCTTC
>NW_009259496.1:1329887-1330346 GCF_000687185.1 Egretta garzetta | reverse complement strand
TGGTTTGGTTTTTTTTTTTCAAGTATTATTAATTTTATAGGCAAAACGAAGGCCCTTATAAGGGCAAGAATTCAAAACTCCAACTGTACACCCCAAACTGCAGGGTGTATTTGTATGCGTGTGTGCAAGTTTGAGACGGACGATTTGTGCTCTCTTGCTGCGTTTCACGGGGACACCTCTGCTTGGGAAAAAGCCAACAGCATCCAGAGCTGGAGCGACGCCTTCGGAAACCGGACAACCCCCCAGCTCAAAAGGACAAACCCCCCCACGCCAAAGGGGTGATTCCGCGCCTCCCGTAGCCAGCTGCCAACTTTAGAAGTCCCCCTGACTTACAGGGGAGAACACTCTAATGCTGCTTTCTCAGGCAAACCAAAAAAACCCAAAAAACCAAAAAGCCAACAACAAGGAAAAAAAAAACCCACAACCAAATAAATGCACTTGTTGTCCCCCTCCCCCCCC
>NW_009259496.1:1327659-1329044 GCF_000687185.1 Egretta garzetta | reverse complement strand
GTGCCCGTAGCGGAGCTTCCCGCAGGATTCACCAAGCCTGCAGCCCAGCTCCGCGACACCGTCCCCGCCACGCTGCAGGGCTGCAAAACTTCCGAGGCCGGGTTAAAAAAGGGAAAAAAAAAAACAAAAAAACAACAGAAAAAAAGAAAAAAAAAAAGAAATAAAACCTTCCACCAGCAACACAGTATCATAAAATCGGAAAGCCCCCACCAACGTCGGCTGAAATGCTCACTTTCCCAAATAAATTCCCTGTGCAAAATAAGCAAATCCCCCGGCTCCAAAGTGCCACGGCAATTTTACAGTAAAGCAAGGCTAATGCAAACCAGATTTGCACCGAAACAGGAAACAAACAATTCTTCTGCACAATTTCCTGTAGATCAATGGGAAAGGTATTTAAAGACTGCACCAGCCACGAGCTCTTTTGTTACCCCCCCAGCCCTGCCCACAAAAAAGCAGCTCATAATATCCCCGATTAGAAGATGTCAACACCCTAACAGCGTTTTCCATGTCTACCATCAAGCTATAACCAAATAAAATTCTATTCATCATTTCTTTTGGAGGAAAAACCCCACCAGAACAACTCCCAAACCGGCCCGGAGGAAGAGGTGAGGCTCCCTCCTGATCAGCGCATGCAAAGCGTATTTAAATCTCCGACGCAACCTGCCAGCCCAAGTCCTGAAAGAATTCCCGCAGAAAATCCAGCTTTGCGAATACGAGGCCACTGGTTGCACGGGCTGGAGCTACGGGAAGGCGGCGACCGGACGGGCCAAGCGCAGTCGGGCCTGGGCAGCGAGGTACCGGCCCTGGAGCGCAGCGCGGCAGTCGCTGCTGCAAACCCCACGGATCCCTATGGATCCCTATGGATCCCCATGGATCCCTATGGATCCCCAGGGATCCCCTCCACCTGCCCCCCCTTCCTGCAGGGGGGGAAACACAAACCCAGGGACTGGGTCAAAATGTGGGGCTGCAGAGATCTAGAATATAGATACGCTATAGTAGATACACTATAGTATATATACACACACACTATAATATATATACACTATAGTATAGTATATACACACACTATAGTACATACACACACTATATACACACTATAGTACATATACACACACACTATAATATATATACACTATAGTATATACACTATACACACACTATAGTACATACACACACTATATACACACTATAGTATATATACACACTATATACACACACACTACAGTGTATATACACACTACAGTATATATATACTATAGTGTATATGTAGTGTGTATATACACACCATATATACACTATATACACACTACACTGTATATACACTATAGTATATATACACACACACTATATATACACACTACAGTGTATATACACTACAGTACATA
>NW_009259496.1:1325001-1326955 GCF_000687185.1 Egretta garzetta | reverse complement strand
GCCCGGCACTCGCTCCTGCAAACCCCACGGATCCCTATGGATCCCTATGGATCCCCATGGATCCCTATGGATCCCCAGGGATCCCCTCCACCTGCCCCCCCTTCCTGCAGGGGGGGAAACACAAACCCAGGGACTGGGTCAAAATGTGGGGCTGCAGAGATCTAGAATATAGATACGCTATAGTAGATACACTATAGTATATACACACACACTATAATATATATACACTATAGTATAGTATATACACACTATATACACACACTATAGTACATACACACACTATATACACACTATAGTACATATACACACACACTATAATATATATACACTATAGTATAGTATATACACTATACACACACTATAGTACATACACACACTATATACACACTATAGTATATATACACACTATATACACACACACTACAGTGTATATACACACTACAGTATATATATACTATAGTGTATATGTAGTGTGTATATACACACCATATATACACTATATACACACTACACTGTATATACACTATAGTATATATACACACACACTATATATACACACTACAGTGTATATACACTACAGTACATATACACACACACTATATATACACACTACAGTGTATATACACTATAGTACATATACACACTATACATACACTATATACACACACTATAGTATATATACACACTATAGTACATATATACACTATATGCACACACACTATATACACACTATAGTACATATACACACCATAGTATGTATACACTATATATCTATTTTTTTATGAAAATAGTTGTAATTTGCAAAATTGTGTTTCCTTGCTCTCAGCGGGGAGCCTACAGGATTGGATTAATTTAGGACACAACCGCACAGCCCTGCCATAAACCCCGCCAGGACTGGGAGCGCCCCCGAAATACTGGGGCGGCTGCTCGTGGCCCTGCAGGGCGTGAGCACTTCTATAGGCGTGAGCACTTCTATAGGTGTGAGCACTTCCACAGGCGTGAGCACTTCCACAGGCGTGAGCACGTGCGTACGCAGAGGGGTTTCAAATCAGGAAGCCTGCGATGAAGGAGTTGTACATTTGGCGTTGCTTTGTTACAAAATCTAGCCCTACGCTTCGGAAAGAAAGTATCCCGTGACTTTTGCTAATAAATAATTTTATTTTTAATTTTTTTTCTTTTTTTTTTTTTTTAAATGACCTGCGCCTCAGCGCCCCCAGTACTCCCAGCAGACGGAAGGCTGACATTTCTTTGAACAAAAGACCGAGCCGTCAACATCCCGCTGAATTACTGCCGGTGCAGCCCGACGGGTGCGAGCACGAGGGTCTCGCATTTCGATGCCGAGATTTCGTCGTCCTCCTCCTGCTCCAAAAGCAAACTTCCCCCGCGCCGCTCCCAGCGCGCCGCCAGCCCCGTGCCATTCACAACTCCTCACTTGTCATTATTAAGCGTGGTACATGGAATTATTACACTCCCTGGCCTAGCCCATTAGCAGGAACGATACCGCGGAGCATTCATCTTCATCTAGGAACTTTATGGAGTTGAAAAGCTTTATAATAAGAATAGCAGGCAGGAATGTAAACAGGAAAAGCTCATTAGCGTTTACTTTTTGTGATTTGATGACTTGACAAATAACTATTTCAAAACAACTAGTTTGAGAGATGGGTCGGAGCCTGTTAGGATGAAGCAAAAAGAGCAATTCCAATCGTGATAGGTTTCCCTGTATAATCCCCCCCGGGCGCAGGGTGGGAGCCGACGACGGGATCTTACGCCAGCCATTACAAGAAAATTTCGCCACTTTTCATTTTCACTCGCAATAATTTCTTCTTTAGAGCTCCACGCGTTTCAATACGTCGCCTCCGACCAAATAACGCTTTATGAAAACCTCAGCGCGACGCAGGGGAAAAGAAGCGACCCTGAAAAGCGCCCTCAGGGCATCGCTCCCCTCCCAGGTACC
>NW_009259496.1:1320722-1321072 GCF_000687185.1 Egretta garzetta | reverse complement strand
GCCTTCCCTACTCCCCACCCGGATCCATGGGGTGTGCGTGCGCCGCTGCCTATGGGAGAGGTGGGGGGGGGGCAAAACCAGGAGGGAAGCCCGAGCAGAGGTTTCTCTCACTCACTTGTTCTGCATTTATTCGGGAGGTCCCCAGAGGTTTGGGTAAACAGTCCTTGAATTATAATCACACATTTCATTCAAATTTCATGCTTTGAGGATTTTTTCCTCATTAGAACAGTTAGTTGTCAGGCTGACAAGATCGCGGCGGTAACCTTTAAACCACCCTCGGCGCGCAAGACGTTCAGGCCAAAAATCCCAACTCCTCCAGGTCAACGGGCGACAAAACGCTCCTCAAAGCC
>NW_009259496.1:1319806-1320697 GCF_000687185.1 Egretta garzetta | reverse complement strand
CCCGCCCAGCTGCTTGGCGCACCCCGCTCCCGCCAAACAGCGGGCAGCAACGCTCCAGCGGCGCGAAGTGGCAAAGCGCCCGGGGCGCTCCCCCCCCCCAACCCCTCACCAGGTTCTCAATAAGCACCCAGAAATAAAGCCCCTTCCCCGCGTCTGCGCTGCCCAGCTGCGGGAGAGCTGTTTCCTCTCAATAAAAGCTGCCGGTTCCCAGCTCCGCACAAAGTTATACAACTAGCATTACATTTGAGTGCAGATTTTACCAAAAAATTAGATCGGATGGACCATTAAATCACCTAACTTCACGGCTTCCCTGCCGCGGAAAGAATCCCCAAGCCCCAGCAGAGGCAGCTTTCCCTGACTGGCGCTAGATAATCCGAAAAATTTCACGTGTCAACGTCTGGAGGGCACGGGAACAGCGCGAGCGCCGCGACTCTGACAAGCGATCCCCGGATCGTGACCGATGCGCAAGGAAAATGACTGCAGATGATTGCAGTTTGGTTTTCGCAACCTCGGAGCGGGGAACGCTCCAACTTCATTTGGATCCCATTGTATCGGCGCTTTCATTCCAAAGGGGGAAATTTCGGTATAAACACGCGGCGCGCCACGCGAGAGGACGTTAATGCGGTTTGCAGGGAGCAAGCCCGCAACTCGAACGCGATTCTCAACACACGACATGAAAAATCAATTACTTGACCGTATCGTATTTGCATTCGGGAACATACATTGCGATAACTTTAATATCTTTTCCTGCCTCGCTCGGGAACTTGTGATCGTCCCGGATGTTTTCCCTTTGTGACTGTCCCGGATGTTTTTCCTTTTTTTTTTTTCCTCTTTCAGAAGTAGAAATGCGTATCTTACGGAAAATTCATATTATTAATGACAGCCAGGAAT
>NW_009259496.1:1312380-1319747 GCF_000687185.1 Egretta garzetta | reverse complement strand
GGGGCTCCTGGCTAACGGGAGCCCGCTGACGGAAAGAGCAAACGGCTAAAAATATAAGGGGAGTTATCTGACGAGCAGCAGCCTTTTTAAAAAATTAAAATCTTCCCTGGTGCTTTAATCTCCAAATGCAGCGCTCTACGAATTTGCATCTGGCCGCGACGTAGCTAGGTTGGGGATTTTCGCTGAAGCAGGCAAAAGCAGTTGTTGTGCGCTGGGTTTTGTCCTTAATGCGGGCGGCGGGAGAGCCAAGCTCCCCGGCAGGACTCGGCACCGACAAAGGCAAGGATTTGCCGCCGGGATTCAGCTCCGGACAGGCTGGCGTTGAGGGTGTAGGGGGATGCTGCAGGTGCAGCTGTGCGGGACCCCCCGCCGCCCCCCGCGCGAGTGACGTGGGGACAGCGCGTCCCACCGCCCCGCGCCGCCACCGGGCACCGCCCCGGCCTCGGGCAGTGAGGAGCAGCAGCTTCCCCGCGGCCCTGTCGCCTCCGTTGCCCAAAAGGTGCTTGTTTCCCACGTGAAGGGTCAAGGATGAGCATTTAAACCTTGCTTTTCGGTAAACCCAGAGGGAACGCCACCAAAGGGACCTTAAAACACACGCCGCCTAACAGACGCATAAAATGCCCGGATGATGCATGATTGCAGCGCCTTCTACGCTAGGCGTCGTTCTTTCAGCACCTTCTAGGTGACCATGGAACAAGGCCCACCAGGTGTAACTTATCCATGCACTTACGGTATAAATACATTCCCCAAAGTAGGGACAAATTCAGGTCGGTACGTCACCTCGCGGAGCATGACACAACGAATGTAGGATGCCATGGTACATGGCCATGTCGTCAGAACCCAGTTACTTCAGCGTTACCTACGTTAATAATTTCTCTTACGGCTCTCCTGTTCCATTTTCCCCTCACGCTGCTGGTCACCCCAGACCAGCCACGATACGGCCAACTGGGGAACAGGCAGAGCAGCCGGGTGGGGCTGCCTAGAAATAATCAGTGCTGGGACTTCTGCAATATAATTTCGATGCTTTGGTATATATATACACACTCACTTCCATTCTCTCCTTGCTCCTCTTGAGGCAAATTCCAGAAGAGGGTGAGGAAACATTTAAGAAATCCAAGAAGAAGAAAAAGAAGAAGAGGTAGAAGAAGAAGAAGAAGAGCAAGAAGAAGAAGAAGAGCAAGAAGAAGAAGAAGAAGAAGAAGAAGAAGAGCAAGAAGAAGAAGAAGAAGAAGAAGAGCAAGAAGAAGAAGAAGAAGAGAAAGGTGGGTTCTGCAGCTCCCACAGGAGGCCACCTCCTCTGATCCCTAAGGGGAAGGAAGGAATGGGTCACTGCTTTTCCAGCAGGACTTTCAAGACAGAGCTTTTGGCAAGGGCCTCATCCAGCAAGCTGCTGAGCACCCTCCTTGCTCAACCAGGGGTGCCACAATGGATGGTGCCCTGATGGAGCGGCTCAGCCACCAGCAGGCTTTGTGTCTGGAAAGGACCCTTCCAGAAAGTCATGGTATAAGGATGCTGGAAGGAAGAGAGAGCGGTCACGTTCCCGATGCTGCTGTACCTGAGGTCCTCCGCAGGGGAGCAAAGGAAGGGAAGCTATCTGCTGGATGCCAAGCTCGCAGCCACAAATTGAAATGGATAATGGTAAAATATCAAGTGAGATGACTAAAATAACCAGTATTCCTCTAAGTCTGGGTCACTTGGATAATCTCATCCTTCTTACACAAATCCTGGAGTGTAGTTATTAAATGTACCCGCCGTGGGTGGAGACGTGGCTCTGAGTGCCCAGACGTGAAGAGTTTTACCCAGCTGAGTGGCCAGGACCTCCCCTTGGAGGTTCCATGAAGACATGCCCCACCTCCTGCCCCACCAGCCTTTTCTGACCAGCTTCCCTCCTATTTAAGGGAAACGAAAGGCGAAGCAAACCCCAGCCCCGTTCCCCAAAGCCAGGTCCCTTTTAGGCGATGCCAGAGCTGAGCTAAAGGTTTCTTAAAACCCTCAAGGAAGGACTGAACGGGGAGCGCGGTGGCAGAGCTCAGACAGGGCCAGCCCCCGGCGCCTCTGCCCGGAGGGGACACAACCAAACCACAGACAGCTCGCTCAGATGCTGGATAAACCGAGAGAACAACCTGCACCGCATTGACCTTACGCAGGCGTAAAGATGGGGCACGTTTTGGGTGGCGTGTGCAGTGTCCATTTTCTGGTCTTGGCTTTGGAGGATCCCAAATCGAGGTAGAGCTTAACCCACCGAACTCCAGATGACGTAATTTGTAGTTGTCTCTTCTGCTAACGATTGCAACTGAAGGTAACGCTTATTTTCCTACGGTTTTGTACATTAATATTCTCTCCCCTCTCCCCAGGAAGAGGTTCATATTCAGATCCTTGTGCACCATAGACTGAATACAGTATAAATATCTAATTATACAGATGCTATATGAATAAATCAGATCCTAAAAGTCACAGTCTCTAAAAAGCTACTTTCAACCAGCCAAATGCGGATACATCTGCTTTCACATTATAGACCCGCTACTGATGGCAACCCTAATCAACCCGATAATCCTGCGCCTTGTTTCCAAGCTTGGCTGCCCGGGGGAAGCCAGCCTTCTTCCCAGCCCTGCACGGGCTCCTCTCTTCCTCATCACTCTCCTGAGACGTTTTAGCTGGGTGCAGCTCGCACAGTGGCCCTGACGGGCGGTTCCTCCAGCCGGGAGCCCGGATCGGAGAGCTGGGCCGGCCGGCCGCGCCGCCTCAGCCTGCTTCTGATGGACCTGGGGCTCGCCCACGTCACGCTCTGTGCGTCAGCCGGGTCATCGCGCTGGTCCCCGCAGCTTGCTAACTTCTCAAATAATTTCAATAAAAATGCTTTTGCAAGGGATTTTTTTCTGAATGGAAACGGTCGGTCAGACATGACCGGTGGGTGTCGGGACGAGGGCCGTTTCCACCGAACTCTTGTACGTTTGTACGTAGGGAGCAGGCTGAGCGGGCGCAGCGGCTGCACCCAGGGCGGGCTTTAAGCCAATTGCCCTTTCAGCAGCGACTGATTCGGTGAAGCAGAAGAGGTTCCAGTTGAACGTGAGGAAGAACTTGTTGACTGTGAGGATGGCCGAGCCCTGGCCCAGGCTGCCCAGGGGGGCTGTGGAGTCTCCTTCTCTGGAGATCTTCAACCCCTGCCTGGCCGCTGTCCTGTGCCCCCTGCTCTGGGTGAGCCTGCTTGGGCAGGGGGGTTGCACTGGGTGAGGGCCCTTCCAACCCCTGCCAGTCTGGGATTCTGGGATTCGGTGACATAATTGTACGTGCTCCCGTTCTTGCACTGCCAAACGCAGACTTACTGGCCAAAGCGGGTGCTGTGACTAAGGTTGGAAGCCAGGAATACGGCAAAAGAGTTAGGCTGAGATTGCCAGAAGAAACCATAAAACATCTCGGCAAGCATCTGCCAAGCTTCATCTGTAAAGTATCAAACAACTTCTCCTTCTACCTCAAACTGTATTTACTAGATAGCCCATTACGTTAATAACATAATAAAACCGTAGATCAAAACTAGCTATTGAAATCCAAACCAATGTCCAGCATTTGCCTTCCAGATAGCCCAGTTTCACCAGATGATGGGGCTGAGCACGATGTCCCCCAGCCACAGCAGGAGCTGGCCTGGGCCCCCAGCGCTGGGCAGGGCACGGGGCAGGTCAGGAGGCACTGGGCACCCTGCCTTACCCCTCAACTTCCATAAAACTTCTCTTCCCCCCCCAAAAAAAGCATAGAAACATACTTTACAGCTAATCTCTCTTAAACAAAATGGTCCATCTAAAATACCCGTTTGCCACGAGGTTTATTTTTGACTATGCTACTTGTGAAAAGCCAAGAGAGAACCTTAAACCACACGGGCCAGGATTTCTTCTTGCACAAAGGCACTATTGCCAGTTTTTGCCATTTCATCCTGAGTACTGGAGTATTTGGTGGGCTTGTTTTTCTGGAAAGCCAGAGCTGCTATATCCATCGATTACATGATGACCTCAGATTTCCCATTTTGAAGAGTAACCTTCCAACCCTGATACCTCTGGAGGAGAGCTGGGAAATGGCAACGCCGAGGCAGAAAACCCCAACACCAATAAAACCAACCCAATCTTTACTATTTTTAAAACCTCACGATTTCGTTTTTGGTGGACAGGAGGGTGGCTGACTCACAGTATTTGAACCCTGGAGGTTAGCAATACTACGACAGCTTCTCCACGTTGCTCTGGCGCTGTAAACCAACCCTACGATGCCTGCAAGGTGGCATCGGGGTTGCCAGCCCAAAGTCAGGAATTCTGCTGGCCTGGACCATGGGCCCGAACATCCCATGGGCTTCGATTTGGGATGCGCTACGGAAACGCAGAGGGAAGTGGGTTTAAGGTTCATTTCTGACACGCAGGATTAGGTGATGGGAGGTTCCTGCCCAGGGGGGCTGTGGGGTCTCCTTCTCTGGAGATCTTCAGCCCCCGCCTGGCCACTGTCCTGTGCCCCCTGCTCGGGGTGAGCCTGCTTGGGCAGGGGGGTGGCACTGGGGGAGCTCCCGAGGGCTCTGCCAGCCCCGGCCAGGCTGGGATTCTGGGATTCCTGTGTTTGGAAATTTCAGTGTCATTGGTCTCAATGTGAGACCACGGACGTTGTACCACAGTTTAGAGCCCGCTGGAGAAGTATTCGGTAAAAGAAATGGAGTAAGATTTTTAAGATTTCATACAACGCTGAGCAGGCCCCACAATAAACACCTAATTTCAGATTACAAGGGCTTATCTTGGCTTTTGCAGCTGAAGTACAATTTGAGTGCCCAGCGCCGTAGCTACTGCTCGCGTGGCTGCGCTGAGAGGGCTGCACAGCTCCTGGTCAACTGTTCTCCAGTAGCATCAGCTGCCATGACAAAATATGTCAACGTTTTTGAAGCATAAGGCAATCCAGGGCCTGATCCTACGTTCAGTCGTTAGGAAAAAACCACCCCACGCTGTAATACGACGATTTTCATCAGTAACGAGAGAGATTCTCGCAAGTGGGCTCAGGTTTTAGAGAATGCTAAAAGACCCGCTTGCACCAGAACTTCAGAACGGATTTATATAGACCATGCTGCTGCACAATTCTTTTTTAAAACAAGACAAAAAGGGGAAAAAAAATGGGGAAGAGGTAGGAAAAAGTTGCGGACACCATGCGAATGGACGCGTGGCTGATGTTAAGAACCAAAATGCGGCCTTTTTTCCAGTCCCATGCAGTGATTTGTCTACATAGTAAACCCTTAGCAGAGCTGATCAAAGCACTCCGGAGCATTTCTCACTACCCTCCTCTCTGCTAAATGATCTGCAGGACCCAACATAGATGTGGGATCCTGCAAAGTCGGATTCGTTCCCGCTCTGCCACAAGAATCTGGGGAGGGAGCGGGAGAGGAACGCTGCTCCTCATTTATTGCACATTGCCATATGGAAGACTTTTCAGCTGTTACATAGTTAGGCCTCGCAGCCCCTCTATCTAGCAGTTAAATATTATTCTGTCACCGTTTCCCTTTGTATAGATGGAGAAACTGAAGCTCGGAGAGGCCACGGGCACCGCGCCGGTGCTGCAGTTGCATGGTGCCAGGGGGGATGAGGGGCTGGGGCTCCCCAAAAGTGCTCCTCCAGCACGGGGCCCCCCGGGGAACGGTTCGGGCTCTCTGTCCCAACGAGGAGGGAAAATACGGAGTACGGTCACCGTGGTGCTGGTAGCGGGTGAGCTGGCCACAGTGCCATGCCCAAGGCGTTCAGGAGGCGCGCGCGCCTGCGGCAGAGGAGGCTGGGCTGGCACCGCGGCGCCGATCGGGCTCCCGGGGATGCTCGGGGGTGAGGAGGTCACGTTTGCACGCCTGTAACTCGCTCTGAAGCTTAACTTGGGAATTACTTGTATTTGAGAATAACCCCCAACCTCAGACGGATAAAAGTAGGGGTAGAGATGGTGCATTTTTGGAAAGAATCGGGTAATGAGGAAAAATCCTTCTGTATTACCCATCCAGGCACATCGCGCTCCATACCGGGGAAGATGGTTTGGCTATGCTGCTGGGTGCAAGGACGGGTAATACACAGAAAAATGAGGTGGCCGGTCCTGAAGACCTCAAAGAATTAAGGGGACACAGGCAAATCTGAAGCCGGTTCTGCTGTCACCCTGGGAGAGCAGCCCGCCTGGAAGGGGAGATGGAAACGGCATGGTGAGGTCTGGTCGAGGTGGAGACCACGAAACCAGGAGGCTGTGCTGAAGAAGGGAGAGCCCTGTGCAAGGCTTTCTTTGAGGATGCTGCTCAAAGAAAGACAAGAATCGGGAATAACGGGTATTTAATTAACGCCCGCTGACCCCAGGCCCTGCCCAGAGTCTCCCCACGCCGCAGGGAAACCTGGAGCTTGGGCTTCCCAACCTCGCCAACAAACTGGGGTTGTGTTTCTGAGGGGGGTAGCACTCACGTTGCCCGAGACGCAAAGCTGAAATGAAAAGGGTTTTGTAACACCTGAAAGACTGCTGCTGCCCCAGCTCCGGATGGGCTGCAGCACGGCAGGGCCTCCAGCCCATCGTTACGTGTCTCCATGTTTTATCAGCTTTATCTCCACGTTAAGAAACGTGGGAGATTCTTCCCGAGTCAAAAATCCGTGTCCTGCCCCAGAAAGCTTCACCTGATTTCCTGCCAGAGCCTTTCTGGTTTATTTGTGTCCCATGGTTACCTCTCCTCCTCTACTAAACCCGCCACATTTCCCTTTTGCTGCTTATACCGAGTTGGCCTTTAAACCCTGAGCACGTCGCAAAATTTGGGAAGTCCTCCTCGCTTTCCAAGAAATCCAAGATCTGAACTTATTCCTTAAACCTCGCTCCGGCACAGGGCAAGAGGAGTTAAATGCAGCCCGGGAGCGGGGCGCAGGCGGGTGGGCGCAAGGTTTGCAGGGGGTTGTTGAAGCACCGGCATGAAAAGCTTCAGCTCTTTCCCAAGCCCCCGCTCTCTGCCTGCCGGGCTGGACTGGGCTGTAACCAGCGTTGGCATTTTTGCTTCTTCCCCTCTTTTTCCCCCCTCTCTTTGCGTAAAATCGTGTTGTCTCTAGCTCTCTGAGACCATCGCCTGGAGGAGGGGAACCATCGGGGATCTGTCTTGCCTGGGAGACCTTCAAACAAAAGCCGTCCTCTGCACCCTTTGTCGATTTTCCCATTAAAGATGAAGAATTTAGCTTTCGGAGTGAATCTTAACCCTTCGGATCGTAGAACCGGATCAGATGCGAGAGTAACGTAAAAAGCAGCCGGCAGTTGTCTCACTTGGGCGTCCCGGTGCGGTGGGCGCCCCGCACTCCTCTCCCGCGCCGCGGCCGCAGGGCTTTGCTCCTGCACCCATGGGGGCTGCGCCCGGT
>NW_009259496.1:1308819-1312129 GCF_000687185.1 Egretta garzetta | reverse complement strand
TTGCCCAGGGCGTTCGGGAGGCGCGCGCGCCTGCGGCAGAGGAGGCTGGGCTGGCACCGCGGCGCCGATCGGGCTCCCGGGGATGCTCAGGGGTGAGGAGGTCACGTTTGCACGCCTGTAACTCGCTCTGAAGCTTAACTTGGGAATTACTTGTACTTGAGAATAACCCCCAACCTCAGACGGATAAAAGTAGGGGTAGAGATGGTGCATTTTTGGAAAGAATCGGGTAACGAGGAAAAATCCTTCTGTATTACCCATCCAGGCACATCGCGCTCCATACCGGGGAAGATGGTTTGGCTATGCTGCTGGGTGCAAGGACGGGTAATACACAGAAAAATGAGGTGGCCGGTCCTGAAGACCTCAAAGAATTAAGGGGACACAGGCAAATCTGAAGCCGGTTCTGCTGTCACCCTGGGAGAGCAGCCCGCCTGGAAGGGGAGATGGAAACGGCATGGTGAGGTCTGGTCGAGGTGGAGACCACGAAACCAGGAGGCTGTGCTGAAGAAGGGAGAGCCCTGTGCAAGGCTTTCTTTGAGGATGCTGCTCAAAGAAAGACAAGAATCGGGAATAACGGGTATTTAATTAACGCCCGCTGACCCCAGGCCCTGCCCAGAGTCTCCTCCCGCTGCAGGGAAACCTGGAGCTTGGGCTTCCCAACCTCGCCAACAAACTGGGGTTGTGTTTCTGAGGGGGGTAGCACTCACGTTGCCCGAGACGCAAAGCTGAAATGAAAAGGGGTTTGTATTTTGTAACACCTGAAAGACTGCTGCTGCCCCAGCTCCGGATGGGCTGCAGCACGGCAGGGCCTCCAGCCCATCGTTACGTGTCTCCATGTTTTATCAGCTTTATCTCCACGTTAAGAAACGTGGGAGATTCTTCCCGAGTCAAAAATCCGTGTCCTGCCCCAGAAAGCTTCACCTGATTTCCTGCCAGAGCCTTTCTGGTTTATTTGTGTCCCATGGTTACCTCTCCTCCTCTACTCCCCCCGCCACATTTCCCTTTTGCTGCTTATACCGAGTTGGCCTTTAAACCCTGAGCACGTCGCAAAATTTGGGAAGTCCTCCTCGCTTTCCAAGAAATCCAAGATCTGAACTTATTCCTTAAACCTCGCTCCGGCACAGGGCAAGAGGAGTTAAATGCAGCCCGGGAGCGGGGCGCAGGCGGGTGGGCGCAAGGTTTGCAGGGGGTTGTTGAAGCACCGGCATGAAAAGCTTCAGCTCTTTCCCAAGCCCCCGCTCTCTGCCTGCCGGGCTGGACTGGGCTGTAACCAGCGTTGGCATTTTTGCTTCTTCCCCTCTTTTTCCCCCCTCTCTTTGCGTAAAATCGTGTTGTCTCTAGCTCTCTGAGACCATCGCCTGGAGGAGGGGAACCATCGGGGATCTGTCTTGCCTGGGAGACCTTCAAACAAAAGCCGTCCTCTGCACCCTTTGTCGATTTTCCCATTAAAGATGAAGAATTTAGCTTTCGGAGTGAATCTTAACCCTTCGGATCGTAGAACCGGATCAGATGCGAGAGTAACGTAAAAAGCAGCCGGCAGTTGTCTCGCTTGGGCGTCCCGGTGCGGTGGGCGCCCCTCACTCCTCTCCCGCGCCGCGGCCGCAGGGCTTTGCTCCTGCACCCATGGGTGCTGCGCCCGGTGCCTCCACAACGGCCACGGCAGGGGGGGTGAGGAGGGGGGTTACAGTCAGACGGCGCAAAGATTTGGACGGCTCTAAAGAAGGGCGCAAGTCGCACTAATTAAGCAACTCCTGCAAGGGCGCGTTGGCGTTTGGTGCGCGGCACGGGCGGCACGCAGCCCGCGTCGCGCCTGAACCGGGGCCAGCCGCGTTCTTGTCCGCGGCATCTGCTAACCCCAGGGCTGAGTTTGCGGAATTTGGCCTGGCCTTACCATGCTCTTGCTTTTGTAGGTTTGTCCCTTAATGGTATTTGAACATTCTTTTGTGGTTTAATACTGAATCGCACAGTGCGGGAGGATAATTAGCGGGAAGTATTAAGCAGTTTATGTTCTTCTGTGATTAGAGAATAAGTCTGTGAGGTCTTTGGGCGCTAGTTCCACACTGGTTTTATTTTTACTCTGTCAAATCCTTCAGGAGAAAAGGGTGTTTGTACCTTCGATTTCATTGGGCTTTTCACAGTCAATAACCTGCTAAAATATATCTTGCAACCTGACTGGTTGGCCTAAAGATGCCAGGCCGCCGGGGCTTCTGAAACGAAGTATGTGATTTTGTGAGCAATGAGGGCCGGGCCGTGGTTTCACCGTGGATTTTACATTACAGCAAATACGCATATTATTTATTTATATACAAAACGCAGGCACTTGGAATACACAGCAAACCGACTGCAGGCGCATACGTAGCAGGGAGAAACCTCTCCCTGAAAGGACAGGCTTATGCTTTCCCATGAACTTTTCCTTTCAGCAATCCTCATTAATACTCCAAAAGCACAGTTTCAATTATACGAATCCAGATGCTATATTAAAATACATATTTTTATACCACAGCCGTTCCTAGAAGCCTCTCGCACCCTGGGCGGCAGAGGCTCCGTGCTGAGCCGGAGCCTGACCGGAAGGGCTGACAGCCTGCATGAACAAAGACAGCCAAAAAAAAAAAAACCCAAAAAACCCCAAAAGAGGGGAGCCAAGGCACCCAGAGGTGAAGTCTCTTGCCAAAAATCTCTCTCGCAGGTCGGCAGCGAGCTTGGGGAGCAAGGTCCAACTTCCCCGGTGCTGTTTCCTAACACTGCACCATATTCCCATCGACTGCTCAAATTCACACTTGAATGCCTAACACATGTTAGTGCCAACTTCTGTAACAAAATATGGTTATTTGGAAGTCCTCTAAACCTGCTTTTGCTTCAGAAGTAGTTACTGTATAGCCAGATTAGGGAGGAAATCAACCGCTTGCTGAGAAATTCAGCAGAGCCAGCTCCCGGGATTTTTGCAGGAGCCTTGCAGTTATTTCCTGTACTTGCGGGGTTTTCTTTTTTTCTTTTTTTTTTTTTTTTTCCCCCTAAAGCCTCAGCTCCAAAAAATTCAGTAATTACATAAAGATCTAGATTGCATTAAAAATAGCAGTTTCAGAGCGGCGGACAAAGCCTGGAAGTCTGACCAGAGCACAGCCAAAAGTTCAGGAAAAAGCAGGGCAAAGACGAACCCACGGCGTTTCTGATTCCCCGAGTCTGCTGAATTCGGCGAGCCGGTGTCTCGGGAACCCGAGCCCAGCTTTCTAACGCGCCTCTGGAGGCTGGCCAGCGCGTCCCGGCGCTATCCCGGCACGGTGGCAACGGGGAGCAGGATCCCCAGGACACCCCC
>NW_009259496.1:1307112-1308763 GCF_000687185.1 Egretta garzetta | reverse complement strand
CTGCATCAGCCATCATTTTGGTGGGGATCATTTTTGCACTTGGAACGTCCTTGGTTATTTACTGCGGCAGCCCCAGCAGAGAAGCCTTCAGCCATGAATTAAGCGCAGCTCGTTTCTTCAGCCTCGATAATAAACGGCAAAAATGTACCTTGCATTTTAAACCCTTCCTCCCGCTAGCAGAGGCGAGGAAAACCTGACGTGCCGGCTCGTGTCAGAGGCAGAACAGGTCGGGAATAGTCTCTCAAATAAGACAAGTTGGACAAAAAATTCAGGCGCTGCAGCCCCAAGCCTGGCAATGAAGTGGTTAACAGACATATGCTGTATAATTAGGAGATGCATTAATGATTATGAATAGTAAATGACTTGGTGCAAGGAAAAAAAATCGAGTCGAAAGGGACATGCACCTATCTTACATGTTTATTAGAAACTGTATATAACCAGAGAATTCCGCTATTAAGGATCCGGCATTATTGGTGTAAATACTTCCAAGGGTACATCAAATTGTAATCTTTCATACGACATCCATCAAACCAGGCTGGAGATTTTGACAAACATTAAACACAGTAAGGAGGCAATTATGTATGCATGATTTAATCTGCAACTAATTAATATGCAAATTTATTCATATGTTAGTTACTAAATTAAAAATGCAAAGAAGCCCTTATGGTGATTCTCAAAATTTTGCACAAACAGAACATTTAAAATATAAGAAAAAAGGAAGTTTTTTGGAAACCTGCGGCATACTTTAAATCTTTGGGAAACCTGTTGCACGGAGATGGTTCAAAAATATTTACTTAAATACCGGCGAACGAGGAAAGGTGCGTTAATTGTATGTCAGAACGCGGAGGCAGAGAGGTTAAACACGGCATCTCGGAAAGTCTTCGGAGATGCGCACTAATTACCAAACAAACTGTATTCCAGCCCGAACTCCCGCCGCCCGCGAAGAAATCCGGGCTCGGCACAACCCGGTCACCTCGCCGGCGCTTTGCTCCGTTTGCGGGATCCCGTCTGCCGGATCCGCGCGCGCTTCCGAGGCGGCCGATCCCCCCCGCATCCCCGCGCTGCTCTGGGAAGCGCGCGGAGGGGCAGTGCCGCAAAACCCAAGCTCTGCCCTCACCTGAGCGGGTTCCATGTTTCCGAAATCTTCCGGAAAGATGGAAAGTGAGAGGCGTGAGGGAACTAATTGGGTGAAGGCAGACAGAAACTGCCTCCAAGTCTTTTCCAGATGCATCCTCAAGGAAAAACGAGGATGCCAACACGAAGCAGACAGTTAGAGTAATTCCTGGAGAACCGCTACAGCTCCGGTTCGCAATAGTTTCTCCCCCCCAGCAGGTAAGTGAAGGGCAATCATTAAGTACACACTAAACCACTGCGGAGATCCCTGGTAAGGCACGCGTTTAACGTGCCAGGATTCCCTTGCGCTCCTATTTCCAGGGCGAGTTCCGTTATACTCTGAGCTCTGCCCGTGGCTCCCAGGCTGAGCTGGGGTGGCCAGCGTCTCGCCAAAAAACGAGGCGCAGGGCGAGGACCGGGGGGGCACAGTAAGCACTTCCAGTGAACTCTCCCTATCTCCTTTCCTTTATTTCCCTCCTAAAAAATCAAAGCCATCAGCTCTGCCGCGGGCCAGCGCCAGAGGAGGATGGTGCCCCCA
>NW_009259496.1:1304433-1307079 GCF_000687185.1 Egretta garzetta | reverse complement strand
GGGCGGCGTGGCGCAGCCTTCCGCGGGGATGGGACCCGGGGGGGACCCCCAGGCGGGTCCCTGGGGAGCAGCTTCGTCCGCTGGGTGGGACCGCACCTAGCGCTGTCGCTGAGCGCCGGGGCTGGCTGGAAAAACCATCAACCATTCCCCAGTTTTAATGGCCACGGTCGGACGAGCGCTTCCCTCTTCCGTGACTCAGGGACGCAGAGCGCTCGCAGGATCAGGAAAGAGCATCCCAAGGGCCAGTTTTCCTGTTTTAAGGGGGAAAAGTCTAGACGGGAATGGAAAAGCGCAGCAAAATGGCTTTGAAAATACGACGAGGCTCGGTCGCACGCATTTAAATCGACTTTGTTGCGCCATGATGGGTGACTTACGATTTTTGTTTGGGCCAGAACCGAATGTAAGGCTTTTAAAAGCTTAAACGTACACATTTATGCATTCATTACACAGTGTTAAATCTAATTTGTTCTTTTTACTGTCACAGGAAGCACATGTTTAAAGCAATCTGTTTCCTCATATGAATGCTTTCCTGTCTGTTTGAAAAAAATCGCAACACACTTTACCCCAAGTAACCAAGAGGTGATCATAAATATCCCTAAATAGCATTAAACAGATATGAAAGACATTAACACTTCCAGAATGCCAAAGTAGTATTAAAAAAAATTCTAACAGATGCTCCTAGGTCAAAAAGTGAAATGTGTGTTTCCTGAAAAAACACTCTCATCAGAATCATAAATGAACTGTGAGCGGAGAAATGAGGTGTTGCAGAGCAAACGAGAGGATCTTTTTGGTTAAGGACTCTCGCACACTATTGCCAAAGTGTGGTTGCAATAAAAGAGCCAAAATTAAAGGCGACTTTGCAGCAAACCAATAGCCTTGGTACTCCACCAGGTGGCAATGGCAACAAGGGAGGGCTGCGGGCGCCCGACCTGCCCCTGCCCGCCAGGCCGCCCAACTGGCCTGCGACCAAGCGATTCGACGGTGCCGTGTCGCTCCGCGCCTCGCCTTTGCCAGGGAAGAAGATGCTCTCATCTGGAAACGCTGGCAAGGCACCTGTAATGGGCAAACCTAGCTGGAGAGCCCCAAGCCGCCGAAGCTCCGGAGCGGGGACGCGGGCTTCCCTGCTGGGTGCCGCCACCACGCACGAAGGCTGCCAAGGTCTTTGAGGCACCTAAAACATCCAAGACTTAGTATTTGCTAGGAAAGCAGCAAGTACGGGAGCCTTTAAGCCTTTTCTTATTTATGGCGTAGTGAGGATGGCGTCGGTGAAACGCCCAGCGCCGAGCCATCCGCGCTCTTAAATACTGGGGGTGGGCTGTGGGAGGGCTCCCATCCCCGTCCCCCGCTGTGGACCCCCGGGACCCACCCGTGTGTGCCTTTGCAGAGCCAGGGATTAGACCCGGACGCGTTACATCCGTGCGCATTCGACGCGCGGCGCCGATGAACGTGAGCTCGTAACTGGAAGGAGCCCGCCCAGCACCCCAGCACGGGGGGTTCTTGAGGACCCCCCAGCAGGGCAGAGGGTGGCCACCACCCAGCAGAAGCTCGGTGGGGAGAGCGAGCCGGGCAGCACAGCCCGTCCCCCTTCTCCTGGGGGTGCCCGTGGGGCCAAAGCTTCAGGAAGCCAAACGCAACGCGCCTTTATGGGTGGAAAACCGTGCCGGGGCCGCTGCGGCATCCCCTCCGCTCGGCCGCTGACTTTAACCGCTTGTTTGGCCTGTCGAAAGGCGCTGTATGCCATTGAAAATAAAATAACAATAAAAAAACAACCAGCCATTGTAGGCCTCCCAGGTTTTGTGCCAAGAAACTGTCAGGGGAGCTTTGCTATGCATTTAGCAACGTTAATAGTTATTGGAGCTCTTTATGCATTTTTTGTCTTCTATATTTTTGCTGCGTTGATTTTTTTTTTTTTTTTGCTCATTTACCGCTTCATTGTAAAGGCAAAAAAATACTTCAGAGCCAAAAATTAATGTCCCTTTGATAAAACACAGAGCCTCTGCTAACGAACGTGCTCCAGCCGGGGCGCAAGCGTATCAATCTGGCCGGAGTGTCTTAAACTTCCACAGATAACTTCGTCATTAACGTCCCGCTCGCCCCTCGCACGCCGCACCACTCTCCCCACCCCGAGCCCACGTCCGATCCGTTTGGAAACGCAGGGAAAACTTAAAGCAAAGGAGATCCAATACAGAAATCCCCCGCCCCAGAAGCCATCCTTCCCCAAAACCACGCTGGAAAGGCCTGATGCCAGATAGGATTGAAATGCTTGTATCTCAAATGCTGCACTGTGCTAATCAGAGATCTGAAGGCGCTGCACTGCTCCTAATGAATACAAGCGACAGATAATATTTAAAGCTACGAAATCGAATTACTGCGTAGAGAATTTTTTGTTTTGTTATCTTGAAACGCCTTTTCCTAAAAACTATCCTGAAGTTCAAACAGAAAAATTTAAGTGCTGAGTTTTACACTGGTGAAACTCAGCTTAATTCCAAAATGAAAAAAGAATTTCAAATTATACAGCCGTATGAAGAACGGGATTGAAGGCTGGACATGAAATTGCTGTTTATTTTTACGTGTAGTTAGTGAATAAAATGCTTTTTCCGCCCGGGCCCTGTGGAAGGGAGCAGGAGGGGAGGGGAGACGGGGGGG
>NW_009259496.1:1303703-1304303 GCF_000687185.1 Egretta garzetta | reverse complement strand
CCACCCCTGCAAAACCCCCCACCCCTGGGAAAACCCCGCACCCCTGGCAAAACCCAGCACCCTTGGCAAAACCCCCCACCCCTGGCAAAACCCAGCACCCCTGGCAAAACCCCGCACCCCTGGCAAAACCCGGCACCGCTGGGTGTCCTTTTGTTCTGCCGGGAGCCTTCCGATGGCGACGCTCGGTGCGTGCCAGGAGAGAGATGGCCGAGAAGCTGAAATGAAAAACGCGTGTCGAGTTTAGAGGGGATGAAAGCCCCCAGGCTTCAGCAGGCAGGGCACGTTTCATCCCAAAGAGCAAAGCAAAGTCCCCGGGAGCGGGCTCTGCTCCTGGGGCGCCAGCACCGCCCCGGCTGCCGCAAAGGAATAGAGGCTGCTCTGCCTAAAAAGCAATTTTAAAAGAGCTGCCTTAAGAAAACGGCTGAGTATCTGCTGGGTCCCCTTCTGCCCTTTTCGCAGGCCCTTCGGAATCATCCGGATTTGTTGGCCAAAACCCCCAGCCCATGAGGAGCAAGTGCCTTCTGCACTACCTGCAGAACTCTGAAGAGGGAGTCTCTGCTCAAGCTAAACCCAAGCCCCCCACTAATCCCACGCCGCTCT
>NW_009259496.1:1301362-1303668 GCF_000687185.1 Egretta garzetta | reverse complement strand
GTCAGTTCTGCATTTTTTATTTCTTTTTTTTTTTTTTTTTTTTTTGAGTGCAAAATAGCGAATTTTGCACTCAAGGTTTTACTTTTAAACGCAACGTGCGGCCAAGGCCTGAGAAAAAAGCACGCATTGGACCATCCCTTTCAAATTGCTTTTTCATGCTGGAGCTATCCTGTGCAATTCATTAAAAACGAAAACCTAAGCCATTTTAATCTGCGTTTTCTCTACCTTTTAATCTATTTTAAAATAACACCACTACCACAGCATTTTGCCTGCAGAACGACTTCTCAGTCCTTCAGCTTCGGCGAGCAGTTTCAGGTGCGGTTTGCGACCGACGGTCTTTTAACCGAGCACCTCACCGGCGTGCCGTCGGTTTTATCATTTCCTTGGCTTGCCTGCATTTGCTACGTGCTAAAGCTGCGTTTCCAGCTTTATTTATTTACTTTAAAGCAAAAAGCAGAGCTTTGTTATACCAGAAAAATAAGCAGCGTGGAGTTTAACAAGGTTCTGATTTTAATATGGAAAAAATCGTTGACGCCGCGCGCTTTACAGCCGGCCAGCAGGGTGAGGAGGGACGCTGGCCAGGCTGCGTCCCGCCCGACGGAGGGGATCTCGTCAACCCGGTAACGCGGCGAGCGCCAGCCCCATCACCAGTGGGAGCCCCAGGCGGTGCCCGGGGAAGGGCGGCCGCTGCCCGAATTGGGCAAATTATTTTAGGGAGAATGAACAGGCTGCCGCGAGGCCGGGGAAAGCCAAGCACCCTACCGCAAGCACATGGCAGCACAGTACGCCTCACCTCTGGGGGCTCCCAGGCCTCCGAAGCCACTCAATTGTACTGAAATATTACAATAAAATGATAATATTAGTTCCTCTTCTCCCCTCCCTAATCCGGCTCCTACCTCGCTCCCTCTCACAAGCTCTTAGCGGGGTCCCAGGGAGCTGTCTCCAAGCTCTCACCCCCATTTTCCCCCGGGCTCCTTGGATGTCTGTCTGCAGGAAGGTCAGTTCTGTCCCCCGGAGGCTTCACCCCATGTCGCTGGTCCCCAAAACCCCCCGGATCGGGATCCCCCCCCCAGGCAGGCGCCGCATCGCTGTCCCAGCACCGTTTGGCAGCTGGAGCGCCCCGGCACATCTCCGGTGGGTGACGTTCCACAACCCACCCCTGAACCCCAGGAAGCTCCAAAGCACCCAACAGCTCCAGTGCAGAGAAACATCCCCAAAGACGCTGGCAGCAGCGATGACGGCGGCGTCCCAGGAGCGGCCAATTTTCTGATACGGCGGGTGGCACAGGGGAAGTCAGGGACATTGTATTTGTTTTGGAAAACTCCCGTTTAAGTTGGATGTTGGAAGGGAAATTCACAGGGTTGTGTTTTTTCGCTTGAGGTAGGAAGTCTGCAACGTCGGCACAAAAAGCACAAGCAGCGCTTCCTCACCTCCCAGCGAAATGATCAAGGCTTCTCCCATGGCAATCAGAATAAAGCTGTGGAAAAACTCCAGGTGGCATCCCAGTAGTGTTTCTCTTTTCTTGATTTTTGGACCCAAGCAGGTGTTTCCTTCGGAGGTACAACTGAGTCACCCGCTTCCGTATCTGTCTGGCCAGCAAGGTCAGAGCTGGTGCGCCACGGCGAGCGCAGATGGACGTCTCCAGTCTAAGAGGGGACGCCTGAAGGTGAACGGAAGAGGCTCTTGCCATTAAAACTGAGGCTCAGGAGACTTCACCTGCTGATTCGTCAACAAAATCAATTAATTTTTCAGTTCCTCTCTTCTGCTTTAACACAACTGAGATGATCTTTGACTTCTCCCACTCTTTTTTTCCTGGCTGTAAAATCTTCCCCACAAGAACTCCCTCATCATCTACATTCCCAATAATGTGCGGCACTGGTCCAGGTGCAACCCTGCTCCTTGGTGCAGCCCAGCTCCGACTGCCAGACCCCCTTCCTTCCCCCCGAGCCCACTTGAGTCTCTTCGACAAACGAAGAGCGTGCCAGGGCCAGGGATGGAGCCCGTGGCAGAGGAGGGAGCTGAGCCCCAACCCCCTTCCCAAGCAGGAGGTCGCCCATCTTCCCCAAGGGCTCTGGCAGACGCAGCGTCCAAGGAGATGGTTCAACCTGAGGAGCCATCACCTCCGCCTCTTCCCTCCATTTTTAAGCTGCAGCCTGTTGGGGGGACGAGGGATGCTTGGGGACATTCCACCTCTGCTGGAGGAAGCAAGCAGAGGGGGAGCCACCTTGGTCAAGAGCGAGCTGTGGCCGTGGGGCAGGGTGGTGGTGGGAGAGCCCGGACCCGCCGAGCATCGCCCTGCTGCTGCC
>NW_009259496.1:1299453-1301164 GCF_000687185.1 Egretta garzetta | reverse complement strand
GCTGAGCCCCTTTAGGGGGGGCACCCAGGGAAGGCTCCTTCCACCCGGCTGCTGAACTGTGGGTGCTGCCGACATCCCCCAGCACCAGGACACGGGGACAACCCCACCGCCCGCGCCAGCGCCTCCGCACCGGCCGCAGAGCTCCAGGGGCAGAGCAGCTCCCGGGTCTGCCATGAACGGGGATCAAACATCTGCGATCAGCCACCCTTCCCAGGGAGCTACGGGAGCAGGAGGCCTCGGTGCGGGGAACGAGTGTCCAAGGAGAAGGGAAATGCACACACTGTGCCGTAACGACCGGAGTCGACAGCGCCTTTACTAGATGATAATCACACCAAAAGAAAAAGCACTGCTGAGGTTGGAAACGCGCGGGCTGAGCAGTGAATTATACCCGGGTGCGCTGCTGGGAGCCTTGGCCACGGAGGAGAGCAACTGGAGACGCAGAAAGCCTGCAGATGGCCTTTGCAGGGCTCACGGCCCCATCTTCATCCTCAGAGGTGAAAAGCCTGCCTTGGCCACGCAGGGGCTCAACGGCAATGCCGCCACTTGTGCTCCTCTGAGCTGCTCCCGCTTCCGTCCCAGTAACCCCTCCTTCTGCCCCAGTAACCCCTCCTTCTGCCCCAGTAACCCCTCCTTCTGCTGAAGCATGCAATCCTGCTCCAAGCAAGCCAAAGCAGCACTCATTCCCTGCCGGCAGACAACTGGCATCATAAGCTCTCAGTGGAGGCTTCATTTCTGAGCTTTCTTTTTGCCCCCATCCTGCTGGACTTGCTTCAGGCAGGATGATACAGGTTCCTGTAAAAACACCGCTCAAACGTGACCTCTACGACCTAAGCCCTTCCCTCTTTCCTTGCTTTTTCCCCCCAAAGGTGTCCCATTCCCTACCCCACACTTCACAGACACTTCCAACCATACCTACCAGGGCAGCTTGCTCATTCATAGAATAGAATCATAGAATCATCTAGGTTGGAAAAGCCCTTAAAGATCATCACGTCCAACCATTCCCCTACCCCTGCCATCCCACCACTAAACCCTGTCCCTCAGCACCTCATCTACCCTTCTTTTAAATCCCTCCAGCGATGGGGACTCGACCACCTCCCTGGGCAGCCCATTCCAGAGCCTGACAACCCAAATTCCCAACTCTTACCAGCCAAGGGAAGAAAGGTAGAACACGTCACGCTGATGCAAACACTTGCGTCGGCTGTGACTAAAGCATCAGCAGCTAAACCCGATGAAGGCTTCAGGTTAAGGATTAAAAGAAGAGCAAAGCCTTGGGATGAGGAGGTGATTGCACGGAGGAGCCACCAGGACTGCGGGATCCTAGGTGACGCAGCATCCGACCCCTAAGGACCATCGCACCACACGCCTGCGAAGCCTCGGGAAAGCCGCCGTTACCATTGCTCGGCAGGTCCGGATGGCGTCCACGCGCCCTCCAGCTCGGTGCTGAACGGCCAGGTCACCCCTCGTGGCGGGCAGGTGCCCACCGACCGCGCCAGCCTGGGCACAACCATCACCACGTCATGGCCTGGTAAGGTCGCGTGGGCACTCAACAAGGAAAGACAAGTTTTAACAGAAAAACCGCCTTTTTGCCGGCATAATCATGCCCGTATCTCTCATCTTCCTCTGGCTCAACCCAAAATACCCCGACCCTCAGCGCAGCGCTCGAGTCAGAGCAGAGCTGAAGGTGGGAAAGCTCCAGTATGAAATGGCCCCA